>NC_043701.1:175146592-175285670 GCF_006229205.1 Suricata suricatta
ATTCCCACCAACAGTGTAGGAGGGTGCCCGTCTCTCCACACTCTCGCCAGCATCTACAGTCTCTTGATTTGTTCATTTTAGCCACTCTGACTGGTGTGAGGTGGTATCTCAGTGTGGTTTTGATTTGTGTTTCCCTGATGATGAGTGATGTTGAGCAACAGGTTTCTAAAAGATCCCCAAGGCTTCTGGGTTGGAACAGGCAGAAGCTCTGATAGGAGGTGACTAAAGGTGAGAGCTGATGGTTGCTAGAGCCAACGTGGAAGCATTCGGCTGTGGTGACAGTGACGGCATTTGGGGTGTGTTTTGGAGGCAGAGCTAACGGTACTTTCAGATGCCTTGTGGGTGAGACAGAAGGTAGATGACTTCAAAGTGTTGACCTGAGTGGGTGGAAGGCTGTGGGAGGCGTGTTTGGGGGAAGACCAGGAACTCTGTGTCAGACACACTCGGCTGGAGGGTCTTTTGGACACCCAAGTGAAGATGATTGAGGGGAGATTGGTGTTCAATTTTAGGATCTGCAAGGAAGATCTGGGCTGGAGATGGAAGATTGGGAGTTGTCAGTGTGCAGTGGGTATTTAGGGCCATGGACTGGCTGAGCTGACCAAGGAGATGAATGGGGAAGGAAAGATGAGCACCAGAGCCTGAGCCCTGGACCAAGACTGCTCCCCATTTGGAAATGATGAGGCATTGCCAGCATTGAGACTCATCAAGAGAGTTGATGAGGCAGAGCAGGGCAAGGCTAAACCCAGGAGCCAGTGGAATTTTCCAGCCACGTGTCTTATTTAGATGCTTATAGTCAGTTTGAGAAGAAAAAGAAGAAAAAAACCCAATGGATGCCCATTTTCATTCTGGTCATGCAGACGCTCCCTTTTGCTGGGCCTGTACCAAGAGCTTTTTTTTTCTGGAAAGGAAATGCAAGTCTGGCTCCCCGTGTTGATGCGACAAATGCTCTTTACATACGTCTTCACGCGGCCGTGCTCCTGGAGCCGCCCCGCCCCTCGCACTTTGTCTGCATCTCTGGGAATGAGCGGGGCCTTTTCATCACCCATCTTGACGTCAAATGACCAGGCTTTGGAACACCTCTTTTATGCAGGAAGACTTTATTGAGTTTTCCAGGGCTGGCGCAGTTCTCGTCTGAAATATGTTTTTTCCTTCCATCCTGCCTAGAACTCCGAGGAGGCGGCATGCAGCCCCGGTCCCCCTGGCTCAGCTTCCACCGTCCACACCGTTCCCACCTCTGTGTTGAATTCCTACCAAGCGGAGTGTATTAAAAATAACTCGTCCTCGTCAGCCTCTGACGTAGTCCCCAGGAAAGGCTGCTTTCCTGCACAGTCCTAATGGCTGAGTTTCTCAAGTCAAGCAGGGGACTCATGGCTGTCTTAAAATAGGGCCTGGGTGACTATGGTGAGGGGGGCAGAACGGCGTGTGTATCACTCATCAGAGGTAATTCTGCAGGGGTCATTCTGCCCTTCGTCTCGGTGGTTGAAGGCCTTCTGGGGGCCTCAGGAGGACTCTCATTGCCCTCCCACAGAGAGACGGGGGCAGTGACCAGAGTCCAAGCCATGACTAGATTTGGCTTCAAAGAATATTTTCCCACCTGGTCAGGGGACCAGAAAGGAATCAGTGTCAACCTCCTCAGGACCACAGGGTCTTTGCACAGACTTCTTAAAGATGGACGCACTTCCTATCTCATCTGTTTTCTGGGAGCCTTGATGGCATCCCAACTCATTTGAAACCTTCCTATACCCCGACTTGGGTGTGGCAGAAACTTTTCAGGTCTCTTCTCTTTGGGGTTAGGGGAGATTTGGCAGATACTTGACCAGTTTTTCAGCCCTTCTTTACTGGAGGTGTCCAGTGTTCTAGCAGTTGGACGCTACACGCTGAGCAGAAGTAAGTTTCTGCCCTCATGGTACTGGCTTTTTGGTTAAATGAAAGATTGAAAAATAAATACATAAAGGAACATTTTAATGAAGTAAGTGATCCTAGCTATGAGTTTAGACAGCTAAGTATTCAGTATCTATCGCTGTTGTAAGGAATTACCTCAAAACCTAGCAGCTTGAAACAACAAGAACGTTTATTATCTCATGGCTTTTGTGGGTCAAAAATTTTGGAATATGTTACCGAGAGGCTGTGGGCTCTCGGCTTCTTAAAAGGTTGGATTAAGATGTTGGCTGGAGTAGCAGTCATTCAAGGCTTGATTTGTTTCCAAGTTTATGCACTTGGTGGTGGCTGTTGGTTGAGACCTCCGTGTTTTCCAGGTGAACCTCCCCATGGGACTGCTTGAGTGTCCTTACAACATGGCTGGCTTTCCCCAGAGCCAGTGGTCCAAGCCAGCATGCTAGAAACTGCCGTGTCTTTTATGCCCTAGCCTTGGAGGTCGCACACTGTCAGAGCTCCATTAACACCATGTTTATGCAGGTTGACCCTTTCCAGCATGGAGAGAGACTTCTCAGGAGCGTGAATCACAAGGATCATTAATGTCTCCATCGTGGAAACTGGCAACCACAAATACGAGGTTAAGACAAATGCAATTTTGTGTCAGGAAATGCTAAAAGGTCCTTCAAGCCATTCATTAGCCCAGAACTATGGGAAATCACTTGAAATCAGTGTGCTATCCCCTGGCTTTAAATATGCCTGGTTATTTGGAAATTATTTGTGAAACAGTTTGCTGTTCCTCATCAAAGGAGTCAAGCATCCTGCTTCTCTTATTTGTAATTCAGACACAGTATTGGTTTTGGTTTTCTGTCACTCTTGTGCTCTCCCTAAAGAAGAAGCTAGAAGGGAAGTAATCATTCTTCATATGGATGTAGAGACCCTCAGAACAGTTGGTGAAGCCATACCCTGGGATCAGGGTCATTTGAAGAAGTACCGCTCATAAAATGGGTTCATATAGCACAACTCTATGGGATTGTCCAGCCTCCTGGAGACCCCGCCCATTCTCCCAAACAACATGGCTGTCCTAGAAGCTGCCATGTTCTTAAAGTGTCACCTGTAGTCCACACTCGACTGGAGCAAGGATGAGCCAACATAGGCCAAAGAGTTCTTTCTCTGGATTTTATAGGCTGGTGAGGAAGTCCTTCTCTGGTCAAGAAGGCTTAAAATAGAAAGCTTGAGAGCTGTTGACCACCATGTGCCACTTGAGCAAGCCTGTCTGCACTGAGAGAGAACGAAGCACGTGTGTGCACACGCACAGATGAGAGTGGCTTCCAGAAGCCCTCATGTTGCTGGTTCCTGGTGGTCCGGGCCTGGTTGCATTTTCGTTCTCCACACAGTTTGGTAGTTCAATCCATCCTTGACTACTAGGAGCCAAGAGATCATGGTTCTGCCTGAAGTGAGTTAGGTTGGCATTCTTCTTCCTTAGAACTGAAAGGGTCACAGGGAGAGTGAAAGGCCTTGGCATGGTAGCCTTATGAGTCTTGTTGGAGAGTGAAGACGGAGAAATAATTTGGGGCTAGAGGAGGAGGAGAAGCAGCTAGGCCGTCCGGAGGTGGGTGGACAGGGCGGGAGAGAACCACTCAGGGCTGAGGCACTCAGGAGGACCATGGGGCAAGCAGGTGATGGCATGGGCCTCTGCTATGGGACCCCGACAGCTGCCTGTGAGTATGTCACCTCACCCAAGAGAAAGGTGTGACACCCCTTCCCTCCTTCCTTCTTTTTAGCTTTTGCCCCAGCCGGGGTGTGTTGTACAAGCACACAGCAGCTGTGGTGCTGCCCAGGATGGTCTGAGGTCCCCTCGGGGTCACTCCTACTACTGTCGGGTTGTGTCCCAACATGGCCAGGAGGCAGTGACTCCCTTCCTGACCTAGGCCCTGGGGGCAGGGGGCCAGTGACCCTTCCTGACCGAGGCCCAACAGGGCTCCTCAGAAGGCAGAGGGAGACAGAGAACAGTCTGTCCAGGTAGATGCAGGCTGTGGGCCCATCTCACCCTGGGGTCCCTGGGGGATGCCCTGTTGCAGTAGTCCTGCATTCCAGCTGGGGAGCAGAGAGGGGGCAAGGTCAGGGTCCGGCCACCTGAAGGACTGCTCCGTCAGGGCCCCGACAGGAGACTGAAGCCCGCCCACAAAGGAGTAAGTGCAGGGCTGCTGGGCAGGAAGGAGACCTCAGTGGCGCTGATGCCAGGGCCCTTTGCCACCTCTAGGTCTGCAGGGACAGGGGGAGGGACTGATGCAGGCCAGCGTACACCCGCTGGATCTTCAGAAATGGGGTCTGGGAACCATGGTGCCCAGGCGGGGAGGTGACTGCCCGCCTTGACTGTCGCTACCCCGCACCAGGGTAGAGAGCGGTTCTGCAGGGGCACACGGAGACCTCCAGGCCACACGGGCAGCACGGGCAAGGCGCCGAGGCGGGTGTGGGTGGAGCCGGGTGTTTCTCCAGAAAGGGCCGTGGTGAGCAGCGCTGCCAGCCAAGCACGTCACTTGTCCCTGCCGCGGGGACTGTGGAAAAGCTGACCACATCGGTAATTACAGCCGCCGGAGGTGACAAGGCCTCCTAGCATCTCTGACTTCACCTTCTTGTCAGGGCAGGAGAAGGTCTCCCAGGAGGAGGAGGTGACATCTTAAGTTAGTCAGAGGCTGAGAGGAATCCGGCTCAGACTCTGCCCTTTAAACCAGTGCCGGCTTCTTTGAAAATGTGGCAGGTCCCCTTTTACTGGCTTGCGGTCCCCGTGTTTTTAGAAACATCAGAGGAAAGTGTGTTTTAACAGACAGGACATACTTTCACAGGCATTTTCTGAGACTGATGATGTAATTAGAGCAGACGAAGAGGATGAAATATTAGGTTTATAAACGTGATGCACCCAGATGTTTATACTCTTTGGCAGGCACAGATCCATAAATAATTCTTTTTGCCTTAAACCCAACGTAGGGTTTTGCTCTTTGTGTGATAGCAGCATCCCCTCTCCAAAGGCCATTTCTGCATTTGGCATAAATCACAATGTGAACAGAGACTCGTGAACTGGCGCCCCCCTCCGTTGGCACCCTGGATGTATGTATCGGGAAGAGTAATGCCCTCCCAGTGGATGGGCAAAGTGCCCTTCGGCGCTCCGGCTGTTAGGGTTGAGCCCACGGGTTTCAAATGGGCCTCAGAGCAGAGACGATGACTCATGTCCCCTCTGGTGAAGGGAGGGGAGAGGACCTAGCACTCTCTCTGGTTGGAGGGAACCCCCTCGCAGATGGAGGCCGTGGGGCGTTCTTTGCATGTAAGTTTCCTCTCTTTTCATTGAAGTCTTTGTCTGCCATGGCCCGCACCAACGCTCATTGTGCATTTCTAGGCTGTTGGCCCAACCTCTTATTTGCTGCTTCTGTTTCCTGGTTTTAGCTGATTTCAGCAGCTTGTGCCTACGACCTGGGCAGGAGTGTTCCCATGGCAGTGGATTCCCGGGTGGCCTGGTCCCCTCCTCCGGCAGGGTGCTGTGCCTGAGCTCCGCCGGCCCAGCCAAGCTGCCATGGTGCCTTGTCTCCGTCGGACGCCTCTCGGGGGTCACTGTGGAGACACAGCCTGTCACTCCAGGTGACTTAATCAGTGTGGAAAGCCCAGCTGGAAGCCTTCTGTTGGTTTTCTGCCTCCCAACACAAATGCTCTTCAAGTGGTGCTGACCTGACGTGGACTCTCAAAGAAAGGCCTTTTGATCCTGGGCTGGCGATGCCTGTCCCCGTGTGCTCCCGGCTGCCTCCCTGTGGAACTGTGGCGCCCAGCCGCCCAGCCGGGCCTCTGCCGGGAGGCAGCTGACCTGAAAGTGATGTTATTTTTTTAACGTGGGTTTTAGTACCCAGAGCAATAATATTTTCAGCTGGTTATTGAGGCTGATTAATGAGCTTCAAGCCTCTATTTGGTTAAATAGAACCACCTTCACAGATGTATTTTGGGACAGTGCAAATCCAGGGTTCGGCATGGGATTGAATTACCCCAAAAGGTGGTCGGTCATTTGCCCGGGGTCTGGGCCCTGCAAAGCAGTCTGGGTAAATTCCCAGGGTGCCAGACCACGGGGCAGATTTTCAGAGCAGAAAGACACTGGGTGCCTTTCTCCTGTTCGGTGGCGCTCTAGAACGCTGAGCCCCTTTAGAGACATAGCTGCAGCCCTGTCACATGCTCGCTCTCCTGGTTATCGTGCTCTCAGAGCCTCAGTTTCTTCATCTGTAAATTGGGAATACTAACACCTGCCTTGAGGGTGAGCCTATGACCCACTCCATACTATGTGTGTGGGGCAGAGGGTGTAGATGTGCACACTTGTGTTAGTTTGGGAGGATTGTTGGGGAGCCTGGGGGAGGGATTAACAGGAAAAACTCAAGGGGAAAGAGCCATCGACTCTCCTTAGATAGAATCAGGAAATCATCCATCAAATCAATGCAAGAAATGATGGATCCCACAAGGCTATCTTGATAAAGGTGTGGAGGCACGGCCTTGGGAGGGACATGCGCTGAGATGGGTGGCCCGGTGGGAAGTCAGGAGGCTTGTGCTCCTGTCCCAGTTCTGCTGTGACCAGGCCAGTCCTTTCCTTCTCTGAGCCCTGGGGGCCCGCGCTGGAAAGTGAGGGGGTTGGATTCCTTCCAGAACCACTATCCCATTGCTCTGTGATCCAGATGACCGAAGTGTTCATATTTCTTCCTTGGAGAAAATCACGGAGTCTGGATTCTCTGTGAGAAGAAAAATGGAAGCACAAGGAGACTCAGCCACGTGGGGAAGCGTGCCAGGCTGCATCTGTGGGCTTTCCAAATGTGCCTGTTTCCCGCTTGTCCGGAAGGCTCTTCCGGACGGGCCCGGGGGAGAAATTGGACCCTAGGCACTGGGTTGAGGGCCTGCCCTGAACTGCACCGGGAGGGCTGGGGCGCTGTGCTCCACGGGGCTGCAGGCTGTCTGTGCTGACGTCATTTCCTCTGTCTCTTTTGAAATAGCTGTTCTTTTGGGCCGAAGTTGACAAATCCTTGGGTGGTGGATTTTGAAATGGTTATAAACAATGTGCAATTAGTTCTCTTGTCTAAATGAGAAAGGCAGGCTTACCCAGGCTTCCTGTTAACCCGAGGCCTTTCATCCTCTTGGCAAATGCATCCAACATGAGTGAAAGAGCGCCTCTTGAGGTCAAGGAAAATAAGGTTTGTCTTTTGGAGGTCCACTGACTGGACCTGCCATCTGGAGGCCTAGATTCCTTGGTGTTGTTGACAAAGAGCTCTGGTGTGGAGGTCGGGCCACCACCTCCCCCTGAATGACCCTGGGCAAGTCTGCAGAACCTCTCCTGGCCTTCATATGCAGATGAAGGGGGATAGTGGTACCCCCTCCCCCTCCCCCTCCCATGTCCCTACCTGGGCTTTTCTGAGGTTCAGATAAGAACATCTAAAAACTCTCTATGTTTATTTTATAAGCTGAAAAGCTACAAAAGGTAGCCCATCCATATTAACGTTTTCTCTTGGAAGGCACAATGATGACCGTGGTGATAATCACGGCAACTGTTCATTGAGCGTTATTATCATACGCCTGCCCTGCGCTGAGAGCTTTATCACAGTCTGTCCGCACAGTCGCCTTGTACTCCGAGCTCTTTCTACCTCCATTTTGGAGGGTGAGGACTTTGTCTAAGGTCACGCGGCTCCAAGGTCTGAGTGACCTGAGGGTGGGGCAGCCTCTCCGGACCTTCCAGTTTGGTGGCTGGTTATTTTCCAGCGGCTCCTGTGATTTACCTAAGTTGGTGGTTCTCAACCCCAGCTGCCAGGGCCCTGCCCTCACAGCCAGGGGGTCTGGGGTGGGGGGCCGTGCACCAGCGTTAGCCCCGGGTGATGCTAACATGCAGCCTGAGAGAAGAGGGCCTGTCCTAAGCTTCGTGTTCATGGATCGTGCCAAGGAGGTTGGGCTGGACGTCAAGGCTCCTTGGCCAGGTCTCCTTCCCAGTCCTGGCCTCAACTTCCTGCCCCGTGGAGGAGGGATTGGTCCCTTGACCTCCATGCTTGCTGTCCTGTCCGGGGGCCGCTGCGGTTGTCACTGTAAGAAACTCCTGAGCAGATCTGTTATTGCTCTTGTGCTCTTTTCTCTTTCAGGCAGAATATGAAGTCACTCCGGATGAAAAACTGGGGGAAAAAGGGAAGGAGATTATGACCAAGTACCTCACCCCAAAGGTAAGAGGCTGCCTGAACCCCACAGCAGGAGGAAGAGGGGGGCCTTTTAGAGGAATCTGAGCCCTGGATCGGTGCCAGGCTGTGTGGGGGAGGGGGGGCTGGAAAGCACATGTGAAGCACATGCAGCCATTGGTCTGCAGAGACCCAGCACCCTCCTCCTCCCCCAGCGAGTGCCCAAGGCAGGCGAGCGAGGCCCAGGGCAGTGGGCCAGGCCTGGGGTGGGGAGGCCTGCTTGCTGGGGCCCAGTCCCGTCCAGGGACCCCATGCTGCCCACTGCCCATACCCAAGGTTTATAGCTGGACGGGTGGAGGCCTGGCCCAGCCAGGGTTGTGAGTGCCCAGAAGAAAGGGCACAGGGGGAGTGGTTTGGAGGGGCTGGTGTAGAGGGGACGGGGCGGGGGGTGATCAGGAAGGAAACGGCGTGGCAGAGGTGACCTCGGGTAAATACATACAGAATGTAGAGTATCATAAAGTATGTCCTGGGTATACTGAAGGGAGAGGGGCCCCCGGGACCCTGCCGCGGGAGCACCCACACCCCGGTGCTGAAGGAGTGGTACTGCCAGCCCCTGGGGTCCTGGTGGCCTTGGTTCCCTGGAACCTGTCCCTTCTCACCCCCAACTTGACAGGTAAATGTGCTTTCCTTCTGGCTCCGAATTTGGCCTGGGGTTCTAGAGACATCTCTTCTCCCCACCTGATCCAGTCAGGTCCCCTCATTGGGCCTCAGTTTCTGTTTCTTAAACATGGCGCTCCCTGCCAGACCCAGCTTCTCGAGGCCTTGAGAGTCTAAGATGAGCCCTGCATCCACACAGTTTGGGTGGGCCAGCGGTGGCTTCATCTGTCCTGGGCTGCTGGTGGACCGCAGCTGCCTCAGCCTGTGTGACGGGGTGTCAGCTGTTGGCCCATCCCCACAGAGTGTGGCAGGGAGTAGCAACACAGGCAAGCAGATCAGGGAACAGCTTCACCCCTGGTCTATCACGTGACGTTGCTCCTCCTCTCCCGGCGCCTCAGTGTTCTTTGCTGTGAAATGGGTGGGGCTTGACCAGATACCCTCAGAGGGTCTCTGCACATGGGCTCATCGTGGACTCCGTTCTCTCAGCCTACACTGAACAACACGTGGTTCACAAACTCAGGACCAAACAGTGAGAAAGACGGGAGATGCTTCAGCTAGAGAGAGATGTGTTGCCAACGAGAAGTGGAGACTCCCCGGATATGACATTTAGCTGCTGATAAGAGGCCGCCCCTGCCCCTGCCCGCCTGCCACCTTGGGGGCGCTGCCCCGTGGCTGGCATCCCTTCGCAGCTGCTCTAAAGCAGCATGCAGTGACACTGGTTTCCTGCGGCTGCTCAGGGTGACCCCACGCAGACAAGGGAGGATTGTGGCCAGCAGGACTCCGGGGCACATATAGCTCCTGCAGCAGCAGGGGCCTGACAGCCAGTGACCCCCTTGCAGAGGCATCCAGGGTGACCTCCAGGTTTTACACCCACAGCAGCTCCCTCAGACTTTCAAATCAGGCCTCCTCCCCCTGCTCCTACAGATCGTCCCTGTGCATTTGTGCACGCTTTAACTCCATGACGTGGAAGGCCCTTGAAGTGTATAAACCCCATCTTGATGTTCTCAGCAAGCGTCCCTGGGGGTCCTTGGCAGCTCCGGTCCCACCTCACACCCTCGCTGCCCCCTCGGGGGTTGTGGAGGCGGCGGGGGGGGGGGGGGGCGGGTCCCTGAGCGTGCGGGGTTCCCCCAGGGTCTCTCGTACCACCCCGGGTCCTGCCGTGGGTGCTCCTCCCCAGCATCTGCAGGTGGCCAGGGGGCAGCTCTGCACAGTCTCACACCCAGAGAGGTCTCCTGCGTCACTTCCTCGAACTCGTGCCGAGCCGTCACCCCTGCTGGTCATGCTCCTACTGCCTCCCCTCCGGGTCTCTCTTTCTGCCTCCTTCTGTCCACGTGACGGGCACACGCTCACAGTACTTTGGTGCATTTCAGAAATGAGAGGCTTCGTGCTCGCATAGCAGCCCCAGACGCTGGGTGGGGCTGGCTCGCCCTGCACAAGGTGTGGCCCTGGGCACAGGTGGCTGCCCGCTTCGTCTGCGGGGCCACTGGGCCCTGCTCTGTTCCAGACACAGGCCTCGTTGGCGTCTGTGGAAGTTCTTAGGTCAAGGAGGAGATGTGTCTGAGTGGGGTCCCTGTCCACCCACACTTGCAGCTGCTGACATGTGGCTTTTGATCTCCTGGTCACCTCTCGAAATGGCACGAACACCCTGGGCATAAGCGGCACCCAGAGGTCCGAGGAGGTGGGTGAGAGCAGCCGCTCGCCAGCTGAGCACCCACAGGGGGCCTGACACCTCAGGGTCCTGAGAGGTGTGGCCAGGTGGCAGCCAGGGCCCAGAGAGGCGGCTGACGTGCTACAGCCGCTCAGCCACTACGGCCTTCAGCTGCGCTCAGCACAGGCTGTTTCCACGGGGCCTGAGCTTTGCCAGTCCGGCTCTGCGTCCGCGCCCAGCTCAGGGCTGCCCCCTGCTTGTACTCCCCCAGACACGTACTGGGGACCCACTGGGTGCAGACAGCGTCTCCTGATCCTTGCAGCTGCCATGAGCTGTGACTCTGTTGGCTCCGTCTCATGGTTGAGCGCGGGGAGGCTCGGGAGGGGCCGTCCCTGTCCCAGCTCATGCAGCCAGGACTTGAGCCCTCGGTCTTTGCCCCGTGGTGCACGGTTTCCCACGCCGGGCCCGTCACCACCCTCCTACCGCCCTCCTACCGCCCCGGCCGGGCACACCTGCTGGCCCCCTCAGCTACTACAGGGCTGTTTCACTCTCTCCCGACCTGGCCAGCCGTATCCAGAAGCCTCTGCTGGTGGCCCCGTCCCGCCCTCCAGACCTCTCTGCCCCTGCTCCGTGCTGCCTCCGTCTCCTGGAGGGACGGGGCCCAGACTCCATCAGCTCGCATGGTTTTACATGTGCCTCAGAGCCGGCCAACATTCTTCCCTTAAGTGCTCCTCGATTTAAAGAATTTAAACCACACCATATGTTACGGCCCAGGGGCCTGGGGGAGGTGGTCGAAGCGGTCCCGTGGGGTGACCGTTTTCCGACAATAAATTTCACACTGCCTCCCAGTCCTTCCTGGAGCCAATCTCTCAGGAGCTGTTTTCACTTCTCGGTTCTGCAGATGCCCCCGTGCCGGGGGGCCAGGGGCTGAGGCACCAGCATTGGCCCTGAGGTCTCTGAACAACCCCCAGAGCCGTTGTCCCCAAACCCAGACTGTCCTTACCTTGAGCCTTTCCTCGAGATCTAGCCCCTGCATCAGCTCTAAGCAGCAGGGTAGGTGGAAGAACACGGACCATTTGAGAGGCTCTGTGGTCAACTATGTGTGGGCAGCACTCTCTGCTGCGTGTTCCCCTTGCGAAAATTCGCCCCGCCTGTGAGCATATCAAAGGCCCTGAGAAGTCCCGCGATAATGAAACCTGTTTAACTGCAGACAAAGCATCTCCCAAACTTATTTGAGCATAAAACCTTTTTCCTCCAAATTTTACATCCTGCTGATTACATCTGTGGCTGCAGAACACATCCAAGGGTCTTCATGACCTGGTTTTTTTCTGCTTCAAAATGCTTTCTCCTGAGAGCCCTCACACAGGCCCCACACTGGGCTTTGGCCAAGTCTCTTCTTGACCACCACACCTCGTTGTCCCTGTTCAGGCCGTGGCCCTTCACCTAGACCCCTGCTCGGTTTTTTTACCCCCGTTTGTGTCCCTCAGCCTGACACCTCGGCTGCACACAGCCCTCTGCCCCTGGTCAGACGCCATCAAACCTCCCTGGGCAGTCACCGAGCATGCAGCACTGTTGTACTTAAGTCTGTGAGGTCAGTGCTCCCGGTGCCGGGGTTCTGAGGAGCCCACCCTGCAGAGGGGGTGACACACATCAACGAGTCTGTGAACGGCAGTGTGACGGGAGCCATGGTGGAACTGCGCAAAAGGAAGAGAGCAGGGGGCTCCTGAGAAGCTCCCCCTTGGCCACCCCGGACAAGCCAGGAGGCTTCTGGGAGGTGAAGCAGCTGAATCAAATTTTAGGGTAATGTGGAGCAAGAGGCCAGGTATGAATGAAAGGAAAGAAGGGCCATTCGTGGGCAAAGGTATAGAGCATCACCTGGGAATGTTCTGCCCCCAGGGGACAGTTGGCAGAGACGGGAGATATTTTTGATTGGCACAGCTCAGGGGGGAAGGGGGGATGTGCTAACGGCATCTAACGGGTAGGGGCTGGTGGTGCGGTTGAGCGCCCTACGATGCATGGGAATAACAATTATCTGACCCCAAATGTCAGTGGTGCCGAGGTTGAGAAACCCTGGTGCAGACATGGGCGAGGGGGTGGCAGGAGTAGAAGGTAGGGGGACGGGGGTCTGGCAGGGCCTGGAAAACCATGCTGAGGAGATTGACACCATCCTGGCGGCAGTGGGGGCCACTTGCCATTGAGGCTGGTCCCTCTGACCATGTGGACAACAGGGAGGGGGAGGACCAGAGGCAGAAGACCAGGGAGCTGATGCAGGTGCTGGGACGTGATAGCACAAGGGTCTTGGGAAACGTTAGGAGGAAGGAGTTCTTGGGGGCAGCCAGGTGTGGGGTGTGAAGGGGAAGGGGGCAGGAGACCCACGTGACTCCTGGTTTTTGTCTTGAGTCACTGAGTGGGTGCAATGCCCCAGGAAAGACAGAGCACGTAGGACGATGGTCATTGCTGCAGGCAGCAGGGTCTCGCTGGGCAGAGATGGTGGCGTTTGCTCTTCCTGGGTGGCCCCCTGCACCTGCCAGCGCTGGACTTACGGCTCGCAATGGTGGTGAGCCGCTTTGAATGGGACAGTGAGGGGCCCTGGGAAGCTCCCTTCCGCGAGCCCCTCACCTTGGGTCCCTCGTGCCTTTTCGTGGGGAGCTGCCACTTGGCTGGTTTTTGTTTCCTGGAATCTGACATGGTGTGTTTGCTGGGAGTCTGGCGGGAAAGCCCCTCCCCCACGCCCCCGCCCCTGGCCCCACGCCCGCCCCCTCCACATTCTAAGTCCGAGTTTATGCCCGGAGCTGAATTCTCACTCCCTGTGCGATGACACCCTTCAAGCCCTGGCTTAAAGACTCCCTTCCCCAGAGGTGAGCCCACTCCTTGGGCACTGCCCAGATCGTGCATCAGTTGTCCAGACGTGGCCAGCTTTGCCCTGGGGGCCGTTAGAGACACCAGCCCTGGGTCGGGTTTGGAGTGCCCCGGAAGCGGGGATCTAACACAAAAGTGGCAGAGAGCTGCGAGAAGACCTTTCAGAACCGGGGAGACCTGGGTTGGAGGGCAGACCTGACCTCTTTCAGCTGCGCGGCCTTGGGAAAGTTATTCGCCTTCCAGCTGTCAAGTGGGTGGGATGGTGGTGAAGGTCACAACTGCCAGCAAGTTCACAGCCCCGGGGCTGCTCCGTGGTAGACGCTAGCTCAGTGGGGGCTAGCGTCGGACTTCCCCCTTCCTCCCTGTGTTTCAAAATGAGGCTCTTGAATGAGGAAATCACTCAGACATGAACTCCAGCTGCGGAGTTGAGCGAGGCCAAGGAGGGGTCCGGAGGGCCCCCAGCCGCAGAGGCCGGCCAGAGGGGCCAGGCTCGCTAGAAGGCGATGCGTTCGTCAGGATGATTAATTCTAGCTGCCACAAGAAACAGCCCCCAATCTCAGGGGCTTCACCCAGCAGACAGTCTTTCTTTCTTAGGCACAGTCTGATTGAGTCTTCAGTTCTCCTGGGCGAAGACCAGAGGCCCTGGCTGCTTTTGTGGTCCCACCATCTTGGAGGTGTTGTCTCATGGTCACTGCCAAAGGGGAGGAGAGAAGTGAAGGAGGCGCTCAAGCATGAGCTGCCTGGTTAAAGCTCCCCTGGCCAGCAAGGGAGGCCGACAGATTTGGGGGAGCAGATGGAATGCTGCTTCCTGCCTTCCTGCCTGCCTACCTTCCCAACCCCCTAGCTCAGAGAAGCTGCCCAGAGGCCCCCTGGTCAGATCAGATGTGTGCACTGAGCTCTGCAGAGATCCGGGCAGCTCACCTTCCAGGTACCTGCAAGACCAGAGGTGATTCAGGTGTTCGCGGTGGGCGTGGAGGAGCAGGCTTGCTCTGAGCTGGGATGGACCAGGAAGTAGTGTTAATTAGAGTAATAAATAATAATAGGTGATCATGCAAGTGTCCATCACTGCAGACTTTAAAATATTAGCTTTATGGAGATATAATTCACATACCATAAAATGTATCCTTTTAAAATGTACGGTTCCATGGTTTAAAATACTCACAGAGTAGTACAACTGTCAGCATTATTTGCATCCGGGACATTTTATCACCCCCAATAGAAATACGGTACTCATGAGCAGTCACTCCCTGTCTCCCTTGCTTCCCAGCCCCTCCCTGGCAACCACTAATCTACTTCCTGTCTCGGCGGATTTGCCTATTCTGGACATTTCATATAAATGGGGTCCTAGAGTGCGTGGCCTTTTGTATCTTCTTCTACTTACAGCCGTGTTTTCAGGGGGTACCCATGCTGTAACGTACATCAGCCCCTCGCTCTATTTCACGGCTGGGTAGGCTGCCCCTGTGTCGATAGACCCCGTTGTTTTTATCTTGTCATCAACGGATGGATGCTTGGGTTGTTTACACTTCGGGGCTCTAACGAATAACGTTGCCGTGAATATTTGGGTACGGTTTCCGCCTGGACACGTGTTTTCATCCCCCTTGGGGTGACACTTAGGAGTGGGGCCGTGGGTCACATGGTAACTCGGTATGTAGTAATGCCAAGACTGCCAGCAGTGCTCTTGCAGGGGCCGTGCCGTTTTCCACTCCCCACCGGCTGTGCGCGAGGCTTCCTGTTTCTCTGCATGCTCACCAGCACTTGCCACTTTCTGTCTTTTTGATTTTATTCATCTTAGAGGGTGTGAATCGCATCTCAGGGTGGTTTTGATTTGCATTTTCCTGATGACTCACCATGCTGAGCACCATTTCATGTGCTTATCGGCCATTTGTGGGTCTTGGGAGAACTGTCTATGCAGATCCTTTGTTCATCTTTAAATTAGGTTGATTATCTTCTTAAAGCTGCATCCTAAGGCTTCTTTGTATGCTCTGCACACAAGTCTTTTATCAGGTGATGTGCAAACATTTTCTCCGCTTCTGTGAGTGGCCCTTTTCCTTCTGTGATGATGTTCTCTGAAGCACAACAGTTTTTAATTTTGATAAAACTCAGATTCATTTTTGCTACTTGTTTTTAAATGACTTGCTTTCACTTTGTCTTATCTACCCTTGTCAGAAGGCCTCAGGGTTTGGGGGGAACAGGGTGCATATGGGGACAGAGTAAACAAACCGTGGTGCACATTAGGCCCCTGAATCTGTCTTCCCCTGGAGAACCGAAGCCCCGCTGCCAGTTGGGAAGAGCAGCCCGGGCCCGTCCTTCACGAACATTCAGAAAGTCCGTCTGTATCTGGGACTGCGATGGGAGCTAACACACCTGCTCTTGGCTCTTCTGTAGCAACTCTCCCAGCTGGGTATTAGCATCCCCATTTTACAGGTCAGGCAACCAAGGTCTGGGAAAGGAAGAGGCTGGTGTAGAGTCGTGGAGGCAGGGCTCCAGGTCAGGCCCTGAGAACCCTGCTCCCGCCGTGTCGTTTGGAGGACGTGCTGCCGTGATTCATTTCAACCGAGCCTCGTGACCGTTGTGC
The DNA here is from genome assembly GCF_006229205.1 of Suricata suricatta. NCBI lineage: Eukaryota > Metazoa > Chordata > Mammalia > Carnivora > Herpestidae > Suricata > Suricata suricatta. The sequence continues at coordinate 175,162,380 of NC_043701.1, forward strand.
CAGGTCTCCATCTTTGAGCTGGACCAGCCCAGTCACTGAGGCCTGGCCCATGGCACCCCGTTTCGATGTGGGTTTGCTAGGCAGTATCAGTGGGCTCGGGGGGTGGCTTAGACCTGGTAGAGGGTTCTGCGGAAAGGGCCTGGACACCAAGGTGCACGGGTGGGTTGGGTCAGCCCTCTGACATGAACCGGCTTGGTAATCTCTGTGGGATGCTGGGAACGCCCAGGGCGGGCGGCTCTGGGAGGGCATTTCTAGCTGGAGGTCTACCGGTGGGATATGGTCCTCCGGCCCCGCACGGACACATGCCCCTTTGTTTCTGTAAACAATGATAGGGTAAAGCGGGGAAGTTACCCATCAGCCTGAGTTTTTGCGCAAAAGAAATCTATTCCTAGTACTGGTGTGGCTCTCTGGAAAACATCCACCTTTTAAAAAGTAAAGAGCTTGAATGAAAGGAAATAATAATTATTCCAAGTTCCTCTTTCTCTGGCCCCTGGTCCCCTGCTCATTTCACTGGCACCGCCCCCTTCCTGATGGGAGAAGCAGATGAGCAGTCCAAGCTAGCCCGGGCTGGCTGGCCCCTTGTGGGGACAGCTCCTCCGCCTTGGGGGCAGTCGGTGGCTTCAGTCCTTGCCCTCAGGGGCACACAGAGCCCCAGCTCTGCCCCTTCCAGCTATACCTCCTTGGAGCCTCAGTCTCCCCATCTGTGTATGGGGATGACAAATACAGTGAGCAGGTGGGGCTCGTGACCATCCTTCATTCTTTTTTTAATTTTTAAATGTTTATTATTTACTTATCTTTAAATTTTATTTAAGTTTATTCTTGAGAGAGAGAGAGCCCGTGCGCACACACAGGGGAGGAGCGCTTAACCCACTGAGCCACCCAGGCACCCCTATTACTTATTTTTTGAGACAGAGAGAGACAGCATGAGCAGAGGAGGGGCAGAGAGAGAGAGAGGAACATAGAACTCAAAGCAGGCTCCAGGCTCCGAGCTGTCAGCCCAGAGCCCGACGTGGGGCTTGCACTTAAGAACCATGAGATCGTGACCTGAGCTGAAGTCGGACTGAGCCACCCAGAGGCCCCCATCCTTCATCTCTATGATTCCTTCACAGGTTTTGCTGAATCTGCATACCAACTTCACAATTGTTTATACAACTTTTTTTTTTTTTTTAATTAACTCCTGTCTTTCTGTTTAATTTAAAATAAGTTTCAGGGCACCTGGCTGGGTCAGTCGGTGGAGCATGTACCTCTTGATCTTGATCTTGTAAGTTTGGGCCCCACGTTGGATGTAGAGATCACTTAAAAATAAAATCTTTTAAATAAATTAAATCAAAGTTACAAAGGAAAACTTTGTATTTAGGAACATGCCTGGAAACCCAGTATTCATTTGTCACACAGAACGATGACTAGGAAAGTGGCATTAAATCCTAGGTGGGTCCTCTTTTGCCCACCTGAGGCTCTGAACCTAAAGCCACCGTTCTCTTCATTTCGAAGGGAGACTAATGAGCACGGGAGAGGTGTTAGCAAGACAGTGGCATCACACTGAGACTTTCTTCTTGATGATAGAAGGCTCAAAGGAGAATTGAAAAGGAAGTGCCTTTGTCACTGCGAGCGATTCAGTGTATCGTGTCCCTGTACCTCCCAAAGACCACTGCATCCTCTCGGAAAGTGCTGGGCTAACAGCCTACTTCCCAGCTGTGATGCAGTTTGTAAATGCTGCTTCTTAGAGACAGCATGACCTAGAGCAAGGAGCTCTGCACCCGGAGACGGGCTCATCCCCCGTCTCCCTTCCCGGAGTCCCTGGTCTGGCGGGGAGCGGGCTTGGACTAACCCAGCCTTGGTCACCAGGGTAGTCCAGGGCATGGGATACGGGTGGCTTGGGCAAATCCCTCCCTTCCAAGTGCCTGCCCCATCCTTTGTGGGGTTTGGGCGTCTAGACACTGGCCCCGGACCCAGCACATCATCTCTGCTAGATTGCTTGGCCCTCAGCTGTCTCCCGGCACCTGGAAGAATCCAGGGAGCTCGGGGTCTACCCTCGCTTGACCCCTCCTGAGCAGGCTGTGGCCAGGGAGGGGCAGCTGGGCCACACACCCTGGCCTTTCCTGCTTTTTGCCACAGCACTGCAAAAAGACTCCCGAGAAGAGGACTGAGAAGGGAACCGGAGAGAGGAACTGCCTGGAGGTTTCTCAAGCAGCAGTGGGGAAGGGGAGGCTGGGCCTCGCTTCCTCTTCCAGTCTTGGGAGCAGCAGAGAGCGGAGTTCAAAACGAATAAAGGCACATTTGTGCTTACTAGCTAGCAGGGGCAAGACAGAAGGGAGCTAGTCTATTGAGCAGCTACTGCGTGCCTGGAACTCTGTGTCCCTGTTGTACGCAGTCCTCATAACAGCCAGCAGAGAGGACGAGAAATGAGCACTTAGAGGGGCTGAATACTTGCCCGGGAGCACCGAGCTTCGGCAGACTGGGGACTTGAACCCAGGCATGAGCTCCAAAGCCTACCCTCTTCTCCCTCCCCTCACAGCCAGATGCCTCCTCTCCCTGGGCCTCAGTGTCCGTCAGTCCAGTGAGGAGGTTGGCCCTCCTGCTCCACGTCCCTCCAGATCCAGGGACAGCCCTTACTGCATGCCAGACAGGAGTCCAAGGGCTTTAAAGAACTCACTTAATCCTCACATCTACCCCCATGGATTACGACCTCTATTTTAAAGGTGAAGAGGTGAAGACACAGAGAGGTTGAGTAACTCTCAAGGTCACATAGCTGAGATAGGGGAAGCTGAGACTTCAGAGTCTGTGCTCTTGACCCTGCCCCATCCTGCTCTCCTGCAATGACCTAGCCCGGCTCCCTGCCTGGGCTCTTCCTCAAGTATCTTCTTGGTTGAGGGTTTATTAATGACCCAGAAGCACTCACCGGGGAGCTAGGCTGCTGTTTGGAGAACAGCAGCGCCTGTGAGGGCCCCTGGGTCATTTCAGCTTCACCCCAGTGCCCAGCACAGCACCACTCCCGGCGAAGGGCCCTGCTGCCTAAGCCGCCTTCCTGAATGGAGGCCTGGGCCTCAGACATCCTGGTACTTTGGGGGAGGAGCTGAGAACCCATCCTGGGGGGTCCTTCCTCTAGTTTACACTCAGGGGACAGAGGACACCTCCCAGGGCGGGCCGTGGCACCTGGGGGAATCCGTGGCCTTGCAGATAGCTTTAGCGAAAGATTCCCAGTAAGTAAAGACACAGGCCAGTGCGGTTGAGCGTCCTGGGGGCTGGACTCCCTTTTGCCTTCATCCCCACCCCCGCACCCTATCTTTTAAAGAACACTTCTGGGGGCGCCTCGGGGGCTCAGTGTTTGAGTGGTTGACTTCAGCCCAGGTCATGGTCTTGTGGTTCATGGGATGGAGCCCTGCATGGGGCTCTGCAATAACAGTATGGAGCCCGCTTGGGATTCTCTCTCTCTCTCTCTCTCAAAATAAACTAAAAGAAAAAAAAAAAAAGAACATTTCCGGCTTGGTGGAACCCAGCTTTAAGACCAGAACTAAGCCCAACTTTTCATTCCCTATATGAGGAGACTGAGGCCCAAAGAAGGGGCTGCACCCCTCCCCTATAAGGGTCACGTGGCTTGGGAAAGAAGACTGGAATGTTCCTTGCCAGACTTTCCCCAACCCTCTGCTGGAAGCTTGGTGAGAAGGCACCGGAAGAAATTGACTTCATTTTCCAATTCTTACTGTCGTCGGCCTGCAGCTGGGCCTGAATTCCCCTGAGGGTCTTCTTCTCAGAGCAATCTGGGTCTAAATGCTGACATGTTTGCACCATCCAAGCCAAACAGAGAAGCTGCTGGTACCGGAAGTTCTACCATTTAATCGTCCCTGGTTTTAGATGGAGACCCTTGAAGGGGAATTGTTAACTCTTTTCTAAGCGTGGATTCTAAGGGGGGAGATGTTGGCAACTAAAGTTCATTTAGCACCTACTGGATGCTATATGCTCTGTCCCTCTCTCTTGTCCCATCTGCACGGTGGTCCTGCACTGGGGACACACTTGTCCCTTCCGTGTTGGGCAGGGGTCTCTCGCTGTTGAGAAGGAGGTGGAAGAATTGAACACAGGGACTCGAAGGGTCCCTGTATGCAGACACCTCCAGCAGCACTATTCGGTCTCCAGGGGGTGGAAAGGACCCCGTGCCCATCAACAGATGAACAGATAGACAGCACGTGGTCTGCCCACCCCGTGGACTATTACTCAGACACAAATAGGAACAGAGCCCTGACATAGGCTACCATCCGGGTGAGCCTTGAAAACATGATGCAGAGAGAAGGCAGCCAGACATAAAAGGCCACACGTTGTATGGTCGCACATATATGAAATGTCAGCACAGGCAAATCTGTCGAGACGGAGACAGATTAGAGTTTACCGGGGCCCATGGGAGGGAGAGATGGGGTGTTACTGCGTGATAGGGTGATGAGAAAATTTTGGAAAAAGATGGCAGTTGTCATGATACATGTGATTATCACCACTGAGCTGTACACTTAAAAATCGTGGAAATGACAGTTTTTTATGTTATGTATATTTCACAGTAAAAGAAAAAGACCAACAAAAAGAGTGAGCCCAGGCTCTTTCTGATTCAGAGCCTGTGATCTCTCTCCTCCGCTGTGCTGTCTTCCCAGAAGTTAACTGGAGACAGAATTTGCCCCAAATCAGCGTCCCAGGGGCTGCAGGACTGAGCAGGTTGGGGAGGGACAAGGGTGCCTCATCTGTAGGCTGTAGGTGCTGGCTGCTCCCTCCTGGCCCTTATCCAGCTGCTGGCCCTGAACCTGGGGCTTGGCTTTCTCTTTGCCCCAGGTCATTGGCGCTGTCTCCAGCCCCAGCCTCCCCGCCCCTCCCCCAGCAATTTTAACGACTGTGCATTTGTCCTTCAAAGAGACACACTTATCTTTCTCCTCTAACCTTTCCTGGAAAACAAATTCTTGCCCGCAGCCTGACTTCTTTTCAGCCCCTTCTGACATCCTGGAGGCTGACGTGCCAGCCCGGGCTCCGCACAGCATGCCCGTCTGGGTCCCTTTCCTTTCTCGTGACCTTTCAGGTCAGAAAATTGGGTTCTTCTTTGATGCCAGTGGAGTCGGCTCGGCCTCCGATCCCCATTCCTGCGTGTGTGTGTGTGTGTGTGTGTGTGTGTGTGTGTGTGTGTAGTAGTAGTAGTAGTATTTCCTGCCCAGCATTCCTCTCTTTAGAGTGGCTGGAGACAGAGCAATCAGCCTTAGGGTTCCTGAGGACATCCCCCCGCCCCCTGGGCTGGCAGCAGTGCTGGGCTCCGTGCTGCCTGTTCTCCGCTCTGAGACGGCCCCTCCCCGTCCCTGGACCTTGGGCAGAGAAATGACATCATGGGAGGTCGGGGGTGGGGGGTTTTGGTTGAATACCCTGAATCTTCGGAAATTCCTGCCCCTCCTTCGCTCCCAAGCCCCATGGAATGAAATCTTCACTGGAGAAAAGTCTTCCAAGGCCAAGTATTTCCAACACAGTTTCAAACTGAAGCCAGTTTGGAAGCCGGGGAACGGGGAGGGTGTTCTGGGAGACGGAAAGTTGGCTTGCTGTGCCCTCGCCTCTGGAGCACCAGGAAGGAGAGACGCTCGCCACCATGAGCATCTTGCACACCAGCCCCTTCGGACCAGAGCACTGCTCATGAGTTTCCACCATGCGGTGGACCCAACCCAGAGGACAGGGGACCGGATTCAAACCACTCGCCAGGAAGAGTCACACTTCTCTGGGTCCCGACAGCCAGTGTGTGCAGCCAGTGGGTAAACAGCATGTCATCCCCCATCCAACACATGGGCCCACCGGTCATGGCTGGGGATTATCAAATTGACAGAGCCTGGCTGGCCCCTCACTTCACGTCCAGGCACGTTTCATTTTGTTAATTATCGCTTCTTGCTTTTGACGTAAAGATTCAAGGCCTGGGTCAGGGTCACTCGTGCATTTTCCTTTCTTTCTCATTAAAATTGCCCAGCTCTCAGGGCCCCTAGCTAAATTCTGCCGATGTTTAAAAATGTCCTCTCTCTCTCCGTGACCCCTGCATATCCTCCCTCCTGATTTCTGCGAAGCCACTTGAACTGCAAAGGAAATACGGGTCAAGCCCCTTTAAGCCCCAATCTGCTCTCGGTTCTTGAAGGGTTGTGGCTGTTTTTCAAGGGCCGTGTTTCTCCACTTTGCTGACCCAGGAAATGTGACACCTTGTGACTTGGGGCGGCCAGGTCAGCAGGGACACCGTCGGAAAGGGCGGGAAGCCCGGACAGAGGCAGGGCTTGCTCAGAGCACGTCCGGGCCTCGGGGCCCTTCACTGGGTCGGTGACCTCTGTGAGTCTGCTCTTTGGGGTCCTCAGAGACAATCCTTCGTCTTAAATTTGTCCGGAAAAGTGTCAGTTTTGCCACAGGAAAATAACTGATTTTTTTTAAGTTTATTTTTGAGAGAACACACCGAGAGGGGGAGGGCAGAGAGAGAGGGAGAGAGGATCCCAAGCAGGCTTCATGCCCTCAGTGCAGAGCCTGACGCGGGGCTCGATTGCACAAACCATGAAATCATGACCTGAGCCTAAATCAGGAGTCAGACGCTGAACCAACTGAGCCACCCAGGCGCCCAAGAATTGATTCTTTTGGAGCCTGGGCATCTCAGAAGGCTCGCAGCATGCGACGGCCAGGACCTAAACGCAGGAAGCGTCCTGCTCGTTGCTTAAGCAAACCCCCTTCGTCCTCTGGGCCGTAGTCAGACCGCACGGGTGGTCAGCCAGGAGGCCACTTGTGTCCTGATGAGACCGGTTCCCTGAGCTGTCCTCCGGGGGCCGAGGGGCCACGCCACACTCTCCGTCCCTCAGCCGTCCTCAGTCCCCAGTCTCGATCGCCTCCCCACCATCAGTCAAGTAAGTTGGTCTGTGAGGTCCTTGGGGTGCAACCCGTGACCTGAGCTCAGAACGGACACTCAGGGAACCTCTGTGGCTGACGGACTGAATCAGGTCGGACTCCAGTAGGAGAGGTGGGGGGCTCCTGGCTCTCCGACCGCTCACAGGCCTCTCAGCTCTGCTTCCAAAGACCGCTCCTGTCCCTTGCGATGTCCTCCTGGCCTGGCGGGGTAACCCCAGAGGGGTACAAGAGACTGTTACTCAGAGTGAAGGAGACGGCCAGGGCGGTCCCGTGTGGCTGCATCATAATGGGACCGTTGGCCTCGCGGAGGATGCCAGGCTACTTCTCAACACAGTGTCAGGGTGTCGCCTTCCGAACCTTCTCCCCTTTCCACGAGAAGCTCCAGGGAGCCCCGTGAGCTCCTCAGACTCTGGACCTTTGGCTGTTCATCGTGGAAAGATGAAGGTGAAGATCGGGCTCCCGAGGACTTGGTGGCAGGCGGAAGGTGGACCCCTGGGTGTCCCTCCTGAGGAGGCCGCTTTGAGACAAAGTGCTATCCGCTGGAGACCAGGGAAGATCCAGGTTCTGTGGGGACTGAAGCTTCAATGACTTGGAGACCGTCCTCATTACAAAAAGGAAGAGCATATTAGGTGCAAACATATTTCCTGAGAACAAGAAAAGGAATCAAGCAAATGACTGGCGCCTCTGAGATTCAGGGACCTTTTTGTCCGAGATCTCAGTTTACCCGAAGTGCCTGTGCAGAAACAGGTCCGCTCCCACCTGGAGGGCTCGGTGACTCCCAGGACGGCCAGTACAGGGTCCACAGCTTAAGCTTTCTTTGCTTCAGTGAATCGCCTCTGACTGGAGACCGTGCCCACCCCAGAGGGGAGGCGGTGGGCTCCCTTCGAACTCAAAAGAGGCACAATGAGACTTGTTATTTGGCTTCTATCCCCAGGACCTCTGGCCACCAGTCACCTGTCCGGCCTGTGTCCATGCCCAGTGGGGCTACATCTGGCACGGTGCTCAGGCCTTGCAGCCCACCAGTCAGGCTGACCGTGACCCTCGGGGAGGCAGTGGGGACATTTTGGCTGAAGGTTTTGATTAAAAAGGTGGAAGAATAGTGCTCTTTCTTCCTGTCCCAGACCTCCAATCCATCCTCAAGTGAGGAAACTTTCTGTCCAAGGCTGCTGCTCAGTACACTCCCTCCTTGGCAAGCAGGTTTCATTTCAAGCCAGGATTTGGGGTTCGGAGGGGCCCCGCCTCCCCCACCTCCTGCCAGTCCTCGCCCCCTCCCTAGAGTCAGGGGAGCCGGGCTGAGTTCCCGGAGCTCAGAACCAGCCGACTTGAGGGGTACAGGGAGGGAAGAGCAAGGAGACAGGAAACCTCTGGGGGTGCATGTGGTATTTGGGGGGAGGGGCTCCCAGTCATCTGCCCCACCTCCTCAGTTTACGGGCCATGAATTCGTCTGGATTTTTGGTGGCAAGTGGCAGATGCTTAGTTCCCAGTTGCTCAAACAAGAGGAATTTATGGGAAAGGTGGGGCTGTGATGAAATGAAACTGGAGAGAGACACAGCTGTGCCCATGCCGCCCCCCCCAGGCCAGCGCCAGGCTCTCCCCCAAGCCTCCAGCCCACGGTTCCTGCCCGGGGCAGGCACTCCTAATTGTGACTCAGAACATCCCGAAGAACTCTGACCTGGCTGTCACAAAGGCAGGGTAGGCCAGATGACCTCACGAGGATACTTCTTTTCTTTTTTTTTTATTAAAATTTTTTTTAATGTTTATATACTTTTGAGAGAGAGAGAGAGACAGAGCATAACTGGGGGGGGGGGTAGGGGACAGAGAGAAAGGGAGACATAGAATCAGAAGCAGGCTCCAGGCTCTGAGCTGCCAGCACAGGGTCCAATGCGGAGCTTGAACTCATGAACCGTGGGATGGTGACCTGAGCCAAAGTCGGGCGCTTAACCGACTGAGCCACCCAGGCGCCCCTCACGAGGGTCCCTCGATGGACAAGACAGCGGTGCTCTCCGCTTCCCTCTTCCCTGCTACGAATGTGAATGTACACACACACACAGTTATTCAACCAGATACGTTGAGTACCTACTGTGTGCCATCATCATCCATTCTTTTCAGCAAAGTGGAAGCAGGAAGATAACAGATTTTGGAGCCAGCCAGGCCTGGATTGGAGTCTCGGGCCCACCGTTTGCTAACGGTTCTGTCTAGGAGCATGTAGGGGGTACTAGATGCCCATCCAGTATTCTGCACCTGATTCCGCTGAGACAGGAATGACCAACTCCGCTGCCCTTCGGTGAGCTGTCTGTGGCCCGGTTTCCACCTCCGCAGCCCCAGAACAATGAGCCCCACCAGTGGCGTTGTTCAGGGGAGCAACAGAAGTGTACATTTGTGGGGAAACTCACACTGAGGGGCTAGTAACTCAGGCGAGCCCCCCTCGTAGGTGCCCACAGCCGCCTCTGGCCCTGGCTCTGCTGGAGGCCCAGTGCCCACCCCCGCCCCCGCCCACGGCCAAGCCCTGGCACCTCTGTGCGCCGGGCTTCCCCGGGCTGGCCCAGATGCCCTCGTGAAGGGTCAGGGGGTGGCCAGGGTACGGCTGTGGGAGCGCCTCTCCCCTGCCCCCGTCCTGGAGGAGAAATGGGAAATGGGGGTAGCCTCCCAAGAAACAGGCGCCTGCACCCTGGGATGGGCTAGACAGACAAACCTCTAAGCAGCCCTTTCTGGAAGGCAGGGGGCCCTGCAGAACCCCTTTCCCACTCAGCTTTTCCTGAAAGCGGAGCCTGTCCACATTGGGAAATTGCAAATAGTTTACATGGGGAATGTCAGCTGCCCACATATGAAAATATACACATCATTAAGCCCTAAGTGCTTGCGTCTGGAGATAGAGCGGACAGTCTCCTGGGCTGACCTTTTGTTTACTGATGCAGCCGCTGCTAATGAGCACGGAGCTCCTCAGTGGCATGTTTTCATATGTTGACGTGAAGCATATGTTGGCTATTAGCCTGTGTGTGTGTGTGTGTGTGTGTGTGTGTGTGCACGCGTGCGCACGCACGCATGCTTGTGTGATCTGTACAACAACACTGTACAGTGTTTACCCAAACATACAGGGTCCATTTACTCATTATCTAGCCCCCAGGAGCCTCCAAGACCAAAGTCACGTCTTTCTCACGAGAAGAACTATGGATCTCTTGGAGGCCATGGTGGTGTTCAGGGATAAGGCTCAGTGACCAGATTACCTACCTGGCTTGGAATCCAGTCTTTGCTCGCATGCTAGCTGTGTGACCTTGGGCGAGTTATTTCACTTCTCTGAGCCTATTTATGCATCTGTGAAATGGAGATTGTAATAATTAGAACCTACCTCGAGAGGATTTGAAAAGATCACCCCATGTAAAGCTTCTCGGACTTAACATGTAGTAGGTGCTCAGGAAATGGCAGTGGTGGTGATGATGGTGACCCTTCTTACTGGGACATGGGATTGGGCAGAAGATCTTGCCTGCTCAGAAAATCTGTTTGGATGTGGTTGTATTGGACACGGGTCCTGAAGATTGGGTGGAATTTGGGCATGTTCTGATGGGGCAGGAAGGACTTTTTCCAAGGGAATGAGCAAAGGTCCAGCAACTAGAAAGCTAGAGCTTGCCCTGGAGGCGATGGGTATGGGTGAGCATCCATGAGCCAAAGGCAGGAAGGGGAAGAAGGTCAAGAAGGGCGTTTGGGGTCAGGGCCCAGAAGGCCGTGGGCTTTGTCCTGTGGAGTCTCTCCCATGTGGTAGGGAAAAACTGCCTGTGGGGCCATTGTGCCAATGCAGGAGCAAGTGGTGCAGGTTCAAGAAGAGAATTCTTGTTTTTTTTTTAACATTTTTAAAAATGTTTTTTATTTATTTTTGAGAGACAGAGAGAGACAGTGCGAGCAGGGGAGGGTCAGAGAGAGAGGGAGACACAGAATCTGAAGCAGGCTCCAGGCTCTGAGCTAGCTGTCAGCACAGAGCCCGATGCGGGGCTCGAAAGCATGAACCGTGAGATCATGACCTGAGTCAATGCCGGACGATTAAACGACTGAGCCACCCAGGCGCCCTGAAAAGAGAATTCTTGAATGCAGGGCAGTGAGGTAGGGGTGGAGGGGAGGGGTGGGTGAGAGAGATACCAGAGCTGGCACTGCTTTGTGTCCCCTCTGTGAGGTGAGGACAAGCTGGATTCGAGTGGGTCCGACAAGACCAAAGCTATGTCCTTCTTCTAGAGCTGGCTCAGGACACCTGGTTTAGGGCCAGTGCAGCTCAGGTCCCCTCAGACCTGCCATGGAGCCCTCCAGGCATTAATCCTGACTGTACCATGGGCTACAGTATGACCTAGGAGGGGTCCCTTCCCTTCTTGGTCCCTTGTCTTGTTAACCCATCTATGCCGTGAGCGGCTTGAACCAGCAAGGCTCTGACGAGTCTTCCCAGGAAAGCCCTCTATGATCACTTCCTCCTGTTCCACCTTGGGTCCTGAATCGGTGAACAGTGCAAGGCCTGTGTTTCCAGAAGGCTCTGAGGGTGACCGCAGGGGCACTTACTTCAGGATTACTGACAACGACAACTGAGGAGGCAGGGGAGGTAATTCTGAAGGGCCTTGCACCGCCAGCCATGCCTCCATCCCTGGCTGCCTCCAGACCCACCAGCCACGTACAACGGATCCCGTTTCCAGTGTGATGTCTTTAAACCAGAGACTTTGAAGCCAGGGGATGCTTCAAGAACAAGGTTTTCAGACACATGGAGGTCCTCACTCATGCAGGAAATGACATCCCTTGTCTTGCCAGTTGTCACGATGCAGAGGGAGACAGCAGTGCCCAGGGAGAGCAGGTGCAGCCGCTGGGCCAGCCCTTGGGCTAACGATTCAGCAGTCCATGAGAAACAGCCTCACGGTGAAGGCAGCGGGCCATCAGCGTCAGCTCTTCCTGCTTATTTAACGTCTTTAGACGAGTCCTCCTCTCCTGGCCCGCCCTCTCCCTGCTTGCTCCAGCCTCCTGGCCTTTGTCCCTGCCATGCCAGCCTCCTCCGCCTGCGTAGATCCGACCTCTCTCCCTCAAGGTCCAGCTCTCGCCTTCCCTCCCCCGGACCCCCTCCCAGGCTGATTTCTCATCTCCCCCCTCAGCTGTTATTGCGAAGGCCGCACGCCTCAGGTCTGCGATGAATCACTTGGTAATTATTTCAGGTGTGCCATCTGGCCTCCCTCCCCGGAGGCCGGGGAGGCTGGGCCCCGCGTGGGGTGTGTGTGCAGCGAAGCGCGTGCGACGACGGGCTCCAGAGCGCCACCGTGTGGCCGGACTGCAGGGCGGCCCGAAGCTGTAAGGCCTGGGCTGTGGATGCAGAGCTGGGGCTGCGCTGCCCTGAGGTGTCAGCGCCTCTGTGAAGTCACCAAGGGTGGGCGGGCGTTGGAGCGCCCTAAGAGGCAGAGCCTTGGGTGTGGTGGGTCACCAGCGTCTGCTGCCTGCCTAAGTACTGAGTAAAGCACCGTGGGGTGGCTTCCTGCTGAGGCCGGGCCCCTGCCTTCCCCACCACCGTCCATCTCACTCTAGCCTGGCCTCAGTCCCTGAAGTGCCCTGTTTGTGCCTCCGGTGATGCCCAGAGGCCCTTGGGGAGCCGCACTTATGACCTGGGAGGGGTGGACCCTTGAGCAATGGCAGCACCCAGTGGCCCTGGGACAGCTGTGGCCTTCCCACAGGTATTCTGTTAGCTGGAAAGTCACCCAAACCAAGTACAGGGGGGTGGGTTCTACAAATGCAGCTTCAGGCCAAGTCCTTAGCTCTTCCGCCAGTTGGATACCCCCCCCACCCCACCCCCTCCAACCTCCCCCTCACAACCTTCTCTAGAAATCCGGAGGCCCCCAGGGCATCGGTTCGTTACTGTCCTCAATATTGTGCCTGAGTACTGCAGAGGTTACTGTTGGAATGTTTGGATGGAGCAGAGCAGAAGAGGGTCTAGCTTAGGCAACCTGTCAGAATTTAGGGTCATGGGCAGCAGTGAAGGCAGCGTGAGGGCACAGAGAACTTAGCCAGGGTGGGGACAAAGGGGAGGAGAGGGACCTATGGGACAGTGAAGGTGCCAAGCCCACGGGCCCCGTGCACCCCCTTCAGGGGTCTTCCCTCCCCACGTTCAAAGTGGCAGGAGGGCTCTGCTCCCTGAGCCGCGGTGCCCAGGACAACACCCACGCAACCTCCCCCTCTTGCCACCTCAAGAGGTGCATTCTGGTTAGCAGGGAGGCAGGAGCAGCCCGGAACCCCACAACCCAGGGCGTAAGCATCAGGAACGGCAGAGAGTGAGTCTGGGCCACCAGGGCAGGGCGTCAGAGGGAGCAGATGTTCTGAGGGATTTGGGGGAGAAGTTATCGTTCAACACACATGTGCCCAGTGTGTCCTGCCTGCTGCAGGGCTGGAAGCCTGTCCCCAGCTGAGTGAGGGCCCAAGTTCCATGGGTCCAGGAGATGGAGTCCAGGTCAATTTCTCCCTCCAGAGGAGGAGGTGCGGCAGGTTCTTTACTCTGGGGGCAAGGGGGCTTTTATCCAGAGGCACAGAGCCCCCAAGAGTGGACAGAGCACCCTCGAGCTTTGACGCACCCTCTGTTCACCAGCAGCTTTGGGGGAAAACAGTGGGGAGGAGCCTTGGCCAAAGAGGGGAGCGTGGAGCAGAGTCTGTTGCTCCAGTTGTGATTTCAGGGGCAGGACAGGTGCTCCGTGCAGCTTACAGTTCCTCATGGAAGCCAAGTTCTTTCTTGGCAGTCTGACCGGGGTGGGAGAACAGCCACCGGCAAGCGTAGCCATGTCCCCAAGGCATGTCTTGCTGTCTTAGGCTGTCCCAGGTGTTGGCTACGGAGCACTCCTTAAGAGCAGCTGGGGGTCATCCTGACTGTCCTCGGAGTGGACTCTCTGGCAGGGCTGGGCATATGATCGCATGGCAGTTGGCCAGCTGGTTAGCTTCAGTGCCCAAGACCATCAGGAGGCCGGGCGTTCATGATGGGGCCTCCAGCGGAGAAACCCTGTCCCCAGTTCCTCCCTTGTGTCCTCGGAAGGTGTACCACGAGGAGCTAATCCCACACCTTTCGGAAGAAATTTGGTGCCTAGATTCACACTGCTGTGTTAAAAATCAAGGCTTGCTGGCTGGAGCTGCTTGAGGAGACCATCTGGTGACCAAAGAAATAAAGCGTCACTTCAAAGTACTACTGGCCCCAGGGGGCCTTTTAGCAGAGCCCTCTATCAAGACCTGCTCTCCTGGCCGCTTTCAACCCTGCAAATAAATATCTAAGGACCAGAGGGCATTTTCTGTTTGATTAGAAATTAGGGGGACCCCTCTGATATGGAGGAGGATGGCCCCACTCTTCTCCTCACCCTGACCCTCCCTGCTTCATCCCAGAGGGACAGCTCCCGCTAGAAGAGCCACAGTGCTAGCCGCAGCTCCCCTGCCGTTCCTGAGCCTTCTCGAGGTTAGGGTGACATTCCTGTCCAGAGCGCCCACCTGGCCTGGAGGATTCACCCCTCCCTTCCACCTCCAAGGCCTCCTGGGACCAGAAGGGGTTAGCTTCCTGGAAGGAGATCTGAAACTGCGGAGTTCTGTCTTCCAGCCCTGGGGGTGGACGGCAGTGGCCTGTGGTTGCTCTGAGCGCCTGGGGGCGCTTCATCGTCTCTGTGTGTGTGTCTGTGTGTGTGTGTGTGTGTGTGTGTGTGTGTGTGTGTGTGTCTCTGTGTGTGTGTCTGTGTGTGTGTGTTAGACCTTCGTGTGGCTGGGGAGAGCCTTCCTAATGTGCCTCCCTTGGAAACTGACTTCTCTGAACCAGAAGACAAGGGCCGATACCCTCCGATTCCATTGGTGCAGATTGCAAATGTCCCACTGAAATGTCCCCCGGGTGTCACCCTGCTGGCGGGTTTGGGTTTCAGCTCTCAGCTTAAACTCACCAACAGCTTCTGATTCCCTTCCTGGCAGAGGCGTTACTCCCTGGAGTCACTTGAAAGGGGTTTGGTTGGAATCACTTAATCTCTTCATGTTGAGCCAGAGACTGAGTTTAAGCCATGGTCGTTAAACCTACTCATTAACTCCTATTAGGGCTTTGGCCATGAGCAGCGTCCAGAGAGAGAGGGGTGTGACTTCATGCACGAAGCTGGGTCACCCCGGGACCCTGCACGGCTCCCATCTGCTTCGGAAGAAAGCAGAGTGTGGTCGTCCAGGCAGGTGGAAAGGCCCATGAGGAGTGGGAGGTCTGAGGCCCAGCTCTGCTTTGCCTCAGACCCTGTCTTCCATGAAGCCTTTCCTAGATGACCCTGCCCTTTAATGATCTTCTCTGAGCCCAGGGTCCCATTGCCCTGTGCTGTGTCATCCTCCGTGTCAGCTCTTCCCACCTCTGCTGGAGGCTGTACAGCGTCCTGCTCTCCCTGAGGGCTAAGGGGCCCCTGGGAGATGAGGAGGGAGTGGGAGGAGCACAGGGGGCCCAGGAATCCCACCACCTTCATCCAGACTCACGCTAGCCCCACTCACCCAACCCATGTTCAGATCCCCTGTCTGCTACTTTATTGTCTGGGTGACCTTGGGCCAATGACTTAACCTTTCTGAACCTCAGTTTGCTCATCTGTGAGATGAACATTACAATAGTAGTTCCCCTCACAGAGTCAACGGAGATCAGATGAAATAATGCACGTAAGATATTTCTCACAGTGCCTGACCAGAGAGGCAAATCAGTGCTGCCCATTAAGTTATTTCCACTGGTTTTAGATACTGGGTGTGTAGATACGTTTCGCGCAGAAGAGGAAAAAGATGTTTGCTAGTTTAAAAAAAGCTTGAGAGCCACTGAGTTTCCATCAGTGCCTTCTATACATCACCACGGATGCCCAGAGAAGCGAGAGGACGTCCTGTTGGAACATTGCCTCATTTCTGGATTTTCTGTCTTTACTGGAGAAAAAGTGCTTTGAAGTCGAGGTCTCCCCGGGCTTCACCTTTGAACACCCTCACCACGTGCCCAACGCCAGCTTCGGCCCCGGCGGGTGCAGGTGGGTCCTCTCTGAGCCGAGTCCGAGGACAAGACGGTTAGAGCCGCGTGCACACAGCTGGGCAACTCGGGCGCCACTTCCGAGGTCCCGGAAGCGGTAGTTCCCCCCACGACCATCCCACACAGCATCTCCGTCTGGTCCTGGCTGACTTCTCCCCGATTCAGGTCACATCCTCGCACAGCGCGCTGTTTCATGTCTCTCCTTCACACAGACAGTGTCGGCTCCAGTCCTGCAAAGGGCACCGGGCCCTTCAGACCGAGGCTGCTCAGCCTTCAGCTCTCTTGAAGCAAATTGGCCCGTGGCCTCTGGGTTCGTTTTAGGATCGATTGCTCTGAAATAGCCCAGAGTTACTGATCCCCGCCAGATTCAGCTGCCAGAATTCCCAAGAAATCTCCCCGAGTCTTAGAAGCAACCCGCATCGCCCCCCCGCCCCCCCCACCCCGCAGCCACCAATTCCCGATCTGGAAGCACCTGCAGAGTACCTCTGCAGCAGCCCTTTCCTGTAACACAGGGGGAAAGAGAGGCACAGAATGGCCAACGGGAGAGGGCGGACCAGTGCTCCGGGCCCCCATTTCTCCATCGTGGGCTCCTTCTGCAACAAAGAGCATCTTTTCTGCAAAACGAGCGTCAGAAGCCAGTGCTCTATAGGCTTCTTTTCTGCAGTTTCACACATCAAGGTTTTTAGTTGGGGAGGGAGGAAGGGACAGGGCAGAGTGGGAGGGAAGGTGGGAGGGAGCCGTAGCCACCCAGGACTGGCGATGACCTACTGTGTGACATCATTGGGTGAGCCCAAAGCATTTGCCCCCCAACATCTAAGGCTCCCCCCACCCAGGTGCCCTGCTCCAGAGGGGGCAGGACCTAAGAGAGAAAAAGAAGGAAGGAACTCAGGAATGTGAGCTTTCAGAGCCTTGATGAATAGAATATGAGCCACTGACTTCATTCATCGGGACCCGCTGCTGCCAGCACCCCCCAGGTGACCCCCCCCATTACCTATAGACACTGCCTAGTGGGCTTCGCAGGGAATCAGCTCCATAGTCACATTTCAGTAGCTGAAAGGAGAAAGCAGTCCTTTCTGATCTCAGTGTCTTTGGGGGAAAAAGATGTATTTACATCCCCTCTGTCTGAGCCCACTCCTGGCAGTTTTCTCAAAGGTCCCTGTCATTCATTACAAACCCAGCTCATGGCCCGGCTGGTGCATGAACAGCTGGTGGGGGGGTGAATGGTCAGGGGACCAGGGAAGGCAACCCTGCATTCTGGCGGTCCCGGCACCTTCCCAGAGCTGCTCCTGTGCAGGACGCAGAAACTCTCCGAACTGTCCTTTCAGGCTCGAAACACTCAGGCCACAGCCTCACCTGGAAGGAGAAGGAAATGACAGCAATGATGGCCCTTCTGCCCATTCCAGACCCTGTCACGCAGGCCCTGGAGGCTGGGCAGGTGTTGACCTTGCCCGCTGAGCGGACTGGCCCAGCATGGGCAGAGGCGTGGGCAAACTCACAGGGGGCTCGCTGACCAGCTCTCACACTTCTCGTTAGCGTCTGACCATAAGCCCGGGACCCACGCACGTCATCATGCGTGTTCTGCAGACACGGGCAGCCAGGCTCAGGTGCTAAGTGACCATGCTGCATGTGGCCGAGGGCCAGGTGGCGCTCTGCTCCCGCCCCTCACTGACACCCCCTCTTCTCTTCCTCCAGTCCCCAGTCTTCATAGCCCAAGTTGGCCAGGACCTGGTCTCCCAGACTGAGGAGAGGCTCCGACAGAGCCCCTGCAAGGAAGTCTTTTCTGCCTGTGCACAGTAAGTGCTCGCTCCCCTCCCAGACCAGGCACCGGGCCCTTGCACCTCCTCCGGGCAGCCGCAAGCTCCCTCCCCCGGACAGAGGCTGCCTGTCCCCTCCACTAAAGCGCTGGGCGCTGGGCAGCCCTTCAGTGCCCAGGGGCCCCAGCCAAGCCACCCCGTTGTTTGTATACTTCTTATGAAGGGAAAAGATACCAAAGTGCCAAGTCCAAAGAAAACATCTGCCTTAAAGGGTGTTGAAAGCAAGTGGCTCTCCAGGCTGTTGAGACAGAGGAATGTGCAAAAACTTGACCCCATCTGGGTGGTTTGGAAGTCCTTCCCGGGCCTCCAGGCCCCCACTGCTGCCACCAACCGGAGCTGGGCGGTGCCACTGCAGGAAGGGGACTGCAGGCTGCCTCCGAGGTCACCCTATCACTTTGTCTCCAGGCCGTACGGCGATCCTGATGTGGTAGCAGATGAGTCGGCGCCTGTGCTGCTGGCCAGGCACCAATGAAATCCCCACGGGTCCCTCACACACGTACTCTGAAGGCGTGAGCCACTAGACACACGCACGTTCATGTGTCCACACGTGTACCCTTCCCCATAAGCCAGTATGTGCACCAGAACCTTCTGGAACCTCATCACCTTTGGGTGAGTCTGGAGACTTGCTGTGTACCCTTGGGCACCCTTTGTGCCACAGATGACTGGGCATCTGCTGTGTGCCTGGCACTGTGCCAGGTGCCGGGGAACACCACGGTGAGCAAGAACCCAGGCCCAGTTTGCAGGGAGCTTACAGTGCCGCTGTGCGCTCCTGGGAGAGCCGGGAGCACCATGATGAGAATGGACATTTTGGAAAGGCCAGCTTGGGGCCCGGCCCTGTTAGGTGCCGGTGAGAGACCCTGCTCCCCTAAGCAGAAACAAACTTGGTTCCTGCCCTCTTGGAGCTGGCTGAGGGTCAGATCTGACGGCGGGTGAGGTCCCTGGGCTGTCTGTCACTGTGACCCCGAGGGAGTGGACGACATGGTCCCTTACACTGGTCCCTTACACTGCCCCCTGCTCTCATGTTTGGCAGGACAGGGTCCACCATGCCTCTACCGTATATGCCCCCCGCCAACCATCTGTAGATCCCAACGGCCTGGGCTACACTGGTCAGCTTTGCCACTTTTTTTTTTTTTAATTTGAATGAGAGAAGGAGAGAGAAAGACCGCTCAGCCTGCACACGCCAGTCAGGGAGAGAGTAAATCTCCATGCTGAGCGTGGAGCCCAGTGCAAGTCTCGATCCCATGACCCTGGATCATGACCTGAACTGAAATCCAGAGTCAGACGCTCAACAGGCTGAATCACCCAGACACCCCAGCATTGCCACTTTTTAAAGGGAGGAAACCTGCCCCTGCCTGCAGCCAGTTTCAGACCCTCTGGGCCTGGTCCACAGCAGACGGCCAGGAAGTTCTGCTGCGGGCACAGAAACATCCCGGTGGTGTCACTGGTCCTGGACCAGATCCAGAGCCTGGGCTCTCAGGGGCCGCATCCCTGCTCTGCCCCTACCCACCACACACCCCTGTACCCCATTAAGTATTCCTCTGGCCTCATGGCAGCTCAAGAGTCCCTCCTTGGGGCACCTGGGTGGCTCAGTCGGTGAGCTGAGCATCTGATTCTTGATTTCGGCTCAGGTCGTGATCTCATGGTTCGTGGGTTAGAACCCTGCATTGGGCTCCTTGCTGAGTGCAGAGTCTGCTTGGAATTCTCTCTCTCCCTCTCTCTCTGCCTCTCCCCTGCTATTTCTCTCTCTCTCTTTCTCTCTCTCTCTCTCTCTCTCTCAAAATAAATAAACCTAAAAAAAAAAAAAAGAGTCCCTTCTTGAGAGAGAGAGAGAGCATGAGAGAGAGCACTGCCTGAGCCCCCGGGGACCTCACTTAACCCTCCTTCGTGAGCACATCCCTCTGCAGTGGTTTATTTGATGTTTGTTGCTCCCAGGTTGTGTCCCACATCACAATGCCAACTTCATCTATACTGCAGGCCTGGAGCAGTGCCCCAGCAGGTACCCAGTACATGTCTGCAGGCTCAGCCCGTCCCTTTGGCAGGACGATGGGCCTCTGAGGCTGGTGGTGTGCCTGCGGGATATGTGCTCTGCCCATCTGTTTAAGGTCAGGATTATAAAATGTTTGTTGGTTCCCTCCGAGCTAGGTCCGTCCACGACTACCTGAAGGGCGAACCATTCCATGAGTATCTGGACAGCATGTATTTTGATCGCTTTCTCCAGTGGAAGTGGTTGGAAAGGTGAGTGCCCCCACCCTGTACACCCCACCTACAGGTGTGTGCCAGTGTGTGTGTGGCCAGGGGCGAGATGCAGGCTTGTCCCTGAAAGCCCATGTGAACATCCGTTACCTCCAGGGGTCCATGGCTCAAATAAAATTAGCCTTCCTCCTCTTGTTGCTGCCGTTCTAGGCTATTCTAGAAATGCCCTGCGCTTATTAAAGAGTACACAGGTCCTCACACCCTGATACATGCATACATCCTTATCCTTATTTTTTGGTTCACTTCTTTGGGAACTCTTCCTCTGCCAGCAAATCAAGAGCTGCTATATATATTTTTTAATTTTTTTAAATGATTTTTATTTATTTTTGAGAGACAGAGAGAGACAGTGCGAGCAGGGGAGGGTCAGAGAGAGAGGGAGACAGAGAATCCGAAGCAGGCTCCGGGCTCTGAGCTAGCTGTCAGCACTGAGCCCATCACAGGGCTCGAACCCACGAACCGTGAGATCATGACCTGAGCCGAAGCCTGGTGCTTAACCGACTGAGCCACCCAGGCGCCCCAAGAGCTGCTATATTTCTGAACGAATTACACATCTTTTATTTGGCTCAGTCCCCTGTTGATGGAGATGGAGGTTGCTCTCAATTTTGTGTACCGTCTTCCTGGAATTATGAATCGCTTTGTACATATGTCTTCATGCACTTTTCGCAAGTACGTCCATAGAAGTCCCGAGCTGAGGAACGTCTGGGTCAAAAAGCACTGTTTTCCAACGGTGAGGGACTCTGGATTGCCCTCCCGACCCCCATTTCCAGTCCCACCAGTGCCCAGTGCCTGCTTGCCCGTCAGCTTCATCAACACCGGTCTGGGGCTTTCCTGTCTGGGGTGTGAGCATCGGGCTTTCCTCCTGTTTGTCTTTTCATCTGTGATAATGCGTGAGACCAAGCCATCCTTTCATGTTTTACTTGCTGCCTTTTCACTGCAAAGCGCTCTCACAGACGTGGCGTGGACCTGGCCTGACAGCTTAGGCCTCCATGTGGACGGATGAGGAGGAGGAGCCCCAGAGTGGGTGTGGCCCACAGTCCCGGCCGGCCGTGCAGCCGAGAGGGCGGGACCCCAGCACCAGGCTCCCCCCACCACGCTGTTCCTGGGTTTGCAGAACGGGGCCATGCCTGCGTCATATCCATGCGGGGCTCAGTTGGGAGACGGGGCTGGGAGCACCCCCTTCCACAGCCCAGGGTTCCCTCTGCCAGAGGCCTGACACTCACAGGCATCGGGGTGCCTTTGGGTTAGAAAGCTTCTAACTTCTTGCTTCTGCGTGTCGCCACCTTCGCTGGCCGAGCGCCCTGCAGACACTGAGGAAGCCGCAGAACAGGAACGCCCTGGAAGCCCCGTGCCTGACCCTTCCCTGCCCACTCCAGGAAGCCCAGAGGAAAACACCCTGCTCTGGGCCACCAGGGGCACATTTCTTTCCACCCCCACTGGTGGGAGTTGATGGTCATCTCTGTTGGCCACTGACCGCCACCTTGCACATGCACATTACGGCTCCCGGGAAATGAGAGAAGTGAGGGGTCACATCCTGCTGAGAGCCCCGGAGCCACAGCCTGGGTCTGAGTGCCCGCTCGACTTTCTCCAGAGGGACGTCAGGAAGCGTTGCTCACCTCTCCCCTCCTCAGTCTCCTCTTTGTAAAGCGGGGATAATAATAGTGCCTGCCTTTGTAGGCTTGGGTGGGGAGAGAAAAGAGAAGCAGAGTCCACGCCTAGAATAAGGCAAGTGCTCCAGAAAGGTCAGCCGTCTGGCCCCAGGAAGTCAAACTGCTGGATACCGTTGTTATGGTTGCCATTGAGGTCATCAGTGTCGCTGTGGCCGTCAGCCTCAAGCGTCTGATACGGGAAGGAAAGCTGGCCCTTTCGTTTCTGAGGATCACAGGACAGTCTGGAGGGGCCGTGGCATCATGCCCCCTTGCCCCACCCCAGAGCCCTGGGCTGTGGACCCGATCTGTGCCCATCTTCCCAGGGGGGATGTGAGCTCTGCAGCAGCCTGCCTGGGACCCCAGCCTCCACGCCACCACCCCCATGACCTGGGGCAACGCATTCCCCTCTCAGAGCCTCAACATTCTCACCTGCAGAAGGGGGACAGTCCCACCTCCTAAGGCAAGCGTGAGGGTCACGTTAGTGTGCGTGCAGGGTGCTTCAAGCAGCAGGGACTGTCCCCATAAAGTCCCCAGCGGGGACCCGTCCTCTATTCCTGGAGTTCGGCAAATGACATCTGATGCTCAGCTTAGAGCAGCCTACAAAGACGCCTTTGCAATATCTCCGTTTTCCTGAAGATACAAGTCTCGGAGAGGTTGGTCGATGGACCCTGGGCCACACAGCAACGGCCTGGCAAGGCTGGAACCTGAACCCAGGGTTGTTGATCCAGCCCTTTACCCAGTCCTCCTTCCGCCCAGCACTCTGTCCAGTAGAATCCTTCAGCTGTGGCCGCTGGCTCCCATCTTGTCTATACTGAGCTCTTGAAACGGGAAAACAGACATTTTGAATCCGTGTGTTGGCTGCAAAGAAGTTAGGCCCTTGTGTGGGCGCTAAGTTGTTGAAGCCAGTGGGGCAGGACTGGCCTAGAAATCCCCCCAAGTGACTGACAGCAGCCCGCTTCCCTCCTTTCCTTTTTTTTTTTTTTTTTTTTTTTGCTAACAAGATCATAGCCTGTTGGTGCTGCACTGTTGAAATATTAAAGGGATTTTTTTCCTCTCCCAAGGTTAACCAAGGAATTCCTCGGAAATTATATTACACTCATTTTTCCTAGCAGACGAACTCTGTGGTAATGTCGACCGACTGTTCGTTCTCCGTGTATCGTAAACTGTTGGGCCCGGGCGCCTTCATGTGGTTTCGAGGGCGGCTGTGGAAACGCTTCCCAGGGCCGCCTGCCAGATGCAGCCCGTTTGCTCGCGTGCACAGGGTCCCAGGCATCAGAGAGCCCTGCGGAGGGGCCACCCTGTGCTCCCCGCAGGGTCGGACCCCGCTTCCTGAAGGAACAGAAGAGAGTGTGGGCCTGGGCGCGTGGACTGCAGGCAGAGCCCTGGCGTTTCAGGACCGTCCTAAGAGAAGTGTGGTGCTGAGGACCTGAAATCCAAATCTTCCTCAGGACCTGGCAGCCAGAAAGGTTTCCACAGAAGGTTCATTTCAGGAGCTGATGGGTGAGCAGGGGCTGGCCGATTATTTGGGCCAATTCAGTCACACCCCGGTCTCTGCCCTGGTCCGGCCTCTGCAGTGGAGTCGGATGCTCAGAACTAGTCCTGGAGATCCGAGAGCTAAGTTCAGCATCCTAAAAGCAGTGTCCTTTATCCGTTCTTGGTCTGAGGACACTCAGGTTGTTTCCGTATGTCCACTATTGTGAATGACGCTGCCAGGAGCACGGGAGGAAAAACATGGCAAATACATCCAGCGGAATATTATTCAGCCTTAAAGGAGCAGGAAATCCTGCCATTTATGGTAGCATGGGGGGACCCGGAGGACGTTCTGCCAAGTGAAGCAAGGCAGACACGGATAAATACTGCATGATCTCACTTACATGTGGAATCCAAAATACCATCAGAGTCCTCGAGGCAGAGTGGAATGGTGGTTGCCAGGGGCTGGGGGTGGAGGAAACGGGGGAGACGTGTAGGTCAGGGGGTGTAAAGTTTCAGTTCGTTACGCAAGATGAATAACCTCTGGAGATCTGATGCACGGTGATGTGAGGCTGGTTAACAGTGACTGTATTGTATGCTTGAAACTGGCTGAGACTGTAAGTCGTAAGCGTTCTCGCCGGGAAGAGAGTGAGAGGGGAAGAGGGAGAACGTAACTGCGCGACGTGACGGAATGTCGGTTAGCTTGACCATGGCGATGGTCTCACAACGTGTCCACGCATCGAAACATCGAGGTGGATTCCGTTTGTCGGTTGTACCTCGAAAAAGCTGGGGTGGCGGAGCGAAAGGAAGCTGGTTGTTTCTAACCAGACAGGCCAGGCTGTCCTGCACCATGGGGTTCTCCGAGGCACGTTTAGATGACTTTATTTACTCCGTGAAGTCCCACCCTGGCCTCATGATCAGAGGGTCTGCCTGATTAGACATTATAAATGGCCTCAGCTAATTAAAATGGGGGATCAGGAGACGCAAAACGATGCTTACTTCATAAATCCCGCTTTGGGCAGACGGGACCATCTCGTGTTCTGGAGCTCGGGGGGAAGTGTGATAAAGGGACCTCGGGGGTGGACAGGCTGGGGAGTGGTGGTAAAAGATGACGAGACACCTTTCTCCCTGGGGACAGGAGGTGGGCAGGCGGGCAAGATGTGCAGGGGTAGGGTGGGCTGCAGTGTCCTCCCTGGGACACTGAACCTCTGTGGCTCCTGGCTCGCCCTCCCTTCTCCCTGCAGGGAGCACGGCTTCTTTCTGAGCTTAGCCACCTGATACTCACTGGGGAGAGAGAGGGGACCACACGGTAAGTGTGGTGAGGCAGCTTTAATGCACATCTTCAGGTCTCTGCCCTAAACCTGTAAGCAGGCGAGGACTGGCAGGTGTCCCAAGCCACCAGGGGCCGAGGGTGGTGGCCCAGGAAATGAACACCCAGCCGCAGAGCAGGTCCTCGGGGGTCCCACCTGCAGCCGTGATTCCTGGCTTGGTTCGGAAGGCACGCGATGCTGGGGCTGTCGGTTTCTTGTGGCTCCTGCATCCCGACACCACGAGACCAATGTTAGATTCTTGCTTTTTTCCAGGCAACCGGTAACCAAAAACACTTTCCGGCAGTACCGAGTACTGGGAAAAGGGGGCTTTGGGGAGGTGAGTGAACATCCATGTCTTTGGAAGGTCCCGGACTCTGTCACAGTTTCTGTCCCTTCTGGAGGTGCCTACAGCGTTCTGCGCCCCCTGGTGGAAAGGGAGGTGGGGCGTAGGGCCTGGGACAGGAGGTGCCGCCCAGGTGGGAAACAAGGTTGTCCCACAGGGCCCGTGGGATAGAGGTGCTCTTGGAAGCAGCCTCTGTCAGGGTTTGAGTCTGAAGGGGAGGAACGGGTGTTCTTAGCTCTCTTTGGGGGGAACAGTGATGGCGTCAGGGCCCAAGCATCTTGGCCAGATGCTGCTGTTAACAGGTTCTGTTGTATTTTGTCTGATCTTTCCAGTCTGGGAGGCAAGCCTTGTTATTCCCATTTTAGGGATGAGGACAGCTGAGGGTCAGAATGGTTGGTAACCCAGCCAAGGTCACACAGCTAAAGAGGCACAGAGTCCAGAAGACTAGACCCCAAATCTGCTGGCTCCCATTCTGCTGAGTTACAAAGTCGGGGTCATCAGGCGGCCTGATGCCAAAACAAGCCTCCCTTCCCAGCAGCTGGTGCTCGGAGGTCCCCAGTTAGCGATGGCCGCACGCGGTTGGAAGCGTGGGACAGAGAAAACCTAGCTGCTTCTGAGAGAGAGACAGGACTTTAGGCCTTGGCGGTCATCTAGACATCTGCGTAAATGGTTGATTCTGCCCATTCCAGGGCCAGATTCACATGGAGGATGAAGGAGGGAGGGGAAGGGGGCACTGGAGCCGGGTCTTGAGGGCAGGGCCCGGGGCAGGAGTGGGTCCAAGGCCGTGCATCCTTGCGCCCCATGACTGGGAACATCCTCGGGTACATCGGTTCCCAGCCCCACAGGCCCAGCGTCCAGGCCTCAGAAGAGCCCGGGGCGGGCCGTCACCTGTTCCAGACCCTTGGCGTCTTTCTTGCACCCCAGGTCTGCGCGTGCCAGGTTCGGGCCACAGGTAAAATGTATGCCTGCAAGCGCTTGGAGAAGAAGAGGATCAAAAAGAGGAAAGGGGAGTCCATGGCGCTCAACGAGAAGCAGATTCTAGAGAAGGTCAACAGCCAGTTTGTGGTGAGTGTCCAGGGCCCAGCGACAGCCCGCCCTTCTGGTGGGCAGAGCTTCCTTCCCCGGGGGAGGGAGTGGGCCTCGAGGGCAGCAGCAGCAAGCTGCGGAAAGGTGGCCGGGCATCGCCTCCATCACAAGGCCCCTCGTGGCCAGTTGTGGCTGCCTTGGGCCCGTCAGGAGACCCGGCCTACCTCCCCTCCGTGTGGGACCAAGGCCTCTGTTCTCCAGGACCACCCCGCAGACTCCCCAGTGGATGGAAAGCAGCCCACCCCGGTCCCAGCTGAGGAGCTCTGTCCACAGGCCCTGGGGGCTGGTTCCATCCCAGAGGACAGCTGAGTGTCAGTATCCTGGAAAGGTGCCATCCTGTTTATGTGCCTTGTGCCGCCACGTCCAGGCCAGGCTCTGCCAGGGTAACTAACCCCTGACTCAAGGTGGCTGGAAACAGCGCAGGCCATGGTCACGGACTCGGAGTCCAGCCAGATCCGGCCACCCTCCCCCACCTGACAGCGGCCCCACCTGGTATCTTGAAAGCATGTGCTGGGTGCTGGGTGCTGGGGGTTGGGGGGTGGGGGGAGGTTACCCAGGGCCCTGCAGGAATATTCCTCACCCCGCCCACAGTCCGTTGGCCCGAACCAGTCACTGCAAGGGACGAGCCAGCTGCTGGGAGGTGCGGACAAGTGCGTGGGTGTTTGTCAGCTTGAAATGCCTCTGCCACACGTCACTATAAAAAAACAATATACGTACAAGGTAGACACTCAAACAGCACAGGCAGGTTCGAAATAAAAATCAGAGCCTCTCTCCTGGGGTGGCCCTTCCAACATGTCTGACTCATGGATTTTTAGCCAGGGGAGTCCTGCCAGACATCTTAGGCTGCAGTGTTTGCCCCTTAAATTGTGGGTCCTTTCCTGTGGCTTTGTTTTCAAGCTGTGCACCGCCCGCTGCAGCAAAGAAGCAGACCCTGACCTGTGCCGCTGGTCCCCACAGACGCGGGTCCTTTCTGGCCTCTAAGCCACCGCGAACCAGGCTGCCGTGTCGCCCCTTGAACGTGCCTTTGGCACATTTCCGTGTGTCCGTAGGCTGTGTTCCCAGTGGAGGGATGGCAGTGATGGAGGGTGTGTGCCTTTTCCATTTGGAAGCCGTTCCCAGATGGCTCTCCGGGAAGGTCATGCCCATTAAACGCCCACCGGCTGTGTGAGCTCGAGAGAGGCCGGCAACCCAGGGCTGGCATCGCTCCCCGGAGGGCATGGCTCTGTAAGGGACACTCAGAGGGGACGGGAGTGTGCCTGTCCCGGTCTCATCCCAGGCTGCCCTCAGCGGCCAGCCCCATCCTGGGGAAGTGTGACGGTGCTGTGCTAGAAGGCTCCCACCAGCCACATATTGGCCCTGGGTCTCTTTGAGTCCAGAACCTTCCTCTGTGCTGCCAGGCCCCCTTCAATTGGGTCCCCAGGTCACTGTTTCGATGCTGCCCGCGGAAACCCCACCATTAAAGGAAGGGGCAGCGCAGGCTCTCGCAGGGGTTGGTGACGGTGGGTCCTCCTCCAGGGAGAAGGGCTGTGTGCCTGATGAATGGAGTGGCACGTCACTAAGGGCCCGGACTGCTTTCCGCTGTGCCCCATCCTCTGCCTCATGCAGGGGGTCCCCGCAGTGCCCCCCAGGAGCCCCTCCTTACTGACGGCAGGCAGGTGTGGGAGGGAGGGCCAGCTCGGCTGCTGGCACCCAGCACGGTCCCCGGAGGCCCCCCGCTCGGCTCCCGCTTTGTTTCCTTCCCTCAGAAATAACTGCCATTGTTCCTGACCTTTGCATCCAAGTTTCATGGCCCTGCTGTCCCCAGCCTGGTCCGTGTGGCCACATTTCATCCGAGTTGGCTCTCTAAGTGGAGAGCACCCCGTGTGCTTTGCTTCGGACCCAGCGCTGCGGCCTCCCCCGCAACCTCGCGGCCTCCGTCCCGCCTTGGGCAGCTGGCCTCCTCCAGCAGGGAACTAGGTCCCGCCTGTTGGTGGTCCCTTTGGCCAGACGTGTCCTGCATGCCAGAGGAGACAGTCTTTGCCACACTGCGTTCCGCTTCGCAGAGTCCCACTGGCCACCTCCCCAGCCCGCTCCCAGCGTCCCCACGACAATGAGACCCCAGCCCGAAAGGCATCTGGGCCCCGGTCTTGACCCACCAGCAAGGCAGCCTACAGTTTTAACCAAACGAAGCAGGCACATGCTTTCGTCATGTAATCGCGTCCATCAGGCTTCCTGAAAAGGGCCAAGTGCCTGCCCACCGTCCCCCCTCTGCCTCCTCACGGAGAACCGCTGTGTCGGGAGGTGGGAGTCCTTCGCTGGCCCAGAAGGGCAGTGGGCAGGGCCGTGGCACGAAGCCGCTGAGCTCCAGGCCTCCCCCACCAGCTTCAAGAACCCCGGGGAGGGAGAGTGCCAGCAGATGGCAGTTGCCAGAACCTCACTGTGGTGCTGTCCTGTGCCCCCAGGTCAACCTGGCTTACGCCTACGAGACCAAGGACGCACTGTGCTTGGTCCTGACCATCATGAATGGGGGTGACCTCAAGTTCCACATCTACAACATGGGTAACCCTGGCTTCGAGGAGGAGCGAGCCCTGTTTTATGCAGCAGAGATCCTCTGTGGCCTGGAAGACCTCCATCGGGAGAACACCGTGTACAGGTGAGCGGCCCATTGCCTGGTCCCATCACTAGAGTCCGAGTGGGGGGCTGGCCTTCCACACCCTGGGCCAGACAGGGACCCCCCGCCCTGGGACTCGGGGCCTGGTCATCGCCAGAGAGACTCACGCCCTGGACCACGTAAGTGAGGTGGGGGGGGTGGGGCGCAAGTGTACGAGGTGACAGCTCTTCACAGGTGATGACAGGCCAAGGCCACCAGCCCCTTCCAGCCCAGCCTGCCGGAAGCTCGGTGAGCCGGTCCCAGAAAGACATGACCACCATCACAGCCGCATGGACCTTGGTCCATCCCGTACTGATTGACTTTATGGATTCCATGAATAGTGGTTTTCAAACTTTTCTTACTAACCCTCCCAAGGAAATGTGAAAATCCGTGTGCCTTCACACATTAAGGAATTAACATCCTAAATAGTCTATCATATGTTAAAATGGTGCCTAATATTTTTGAAACTCAGCAATTGAAAACATCGCATTTTTAAAGGAATCCAGTGGAATCTAATTGCTGTAGCAAATTGATTTCCACCAAAAATGCACGAAGGGGCACCTGGGTGGCTCAGTCGGCTCAGCATCCAACCTGAGCTGGCTTCGGCTCAGGTCATGATCTCACAGTTTGTGACTTCGAGCCCCGCGTCGGGCTCGGCACTGACAGCAAGGAGCCTGCTTGGGATTCTCTCCCACCCTCTCTCTCTGCCCCTGCCCTGCGTGTGCACGCTCTCTCAAAATAAATCAATAAACTTAAAAGTTTTTTAAAGTAAATGCATGAAGGGGGTGTCTGGGTGTCTCAGCCGGTTAAGCATCCAACTTCGGCTCAGGTCAGGATCTCACAGTTCGTGAGTTCGAGCCCTGCGTCAGGCTCTGTGCTGACAGCTCAGAGCCTGGATCCTGCTTTGGATTCTGTGTCTCCCTCTGTCTCTACCCCTCCCCCACTCTCTCTCACAAAAATAAACAAACCTTAATGCATAAATAAAAATGCACGAAAACTCTTTAAAAGTGAGGGATTTTCTATCACTCTCTTCCCCACTCCCTTCCACCCCCACAGGATGTTATTATCATGTCGTCTCTTTTTTGGCCTAAAATCCTATTATTGAGTCACATGCAGATTGAAACAAATGGACATATATAAGATTTTTTTAAATTTCCTTTGGCCATAGGCTCTTAGTGTTAAAATAACTTATGTTGAATTGCCATTGTAACAATTTTAGTGGGACCCAGTTCTTTTTTTTTTAATTTTCTAATGTGTATTAAAAAAATTTTTTTTAATGTTTATTTTTGAGAGAGAGACAGAGTGTGAGCGAGAGAGGAGGGCAGAGAGAGACACGCAGAATTCAAAACAGGCTCCAGGCTCTGCTCTGTCAGCACAGAGCCCGACAGGGGGCTCAAACTCACAAACCATGAGATCATGACCTGAGCCGAAGTTGGACGCTTAACTAAATGAGCCACCCAGGTGCCCCAATGTGTAATTATTTTTAAGCGGGGAATAGAGAGAGAGAGGGAGACATAGAATCTGAAGCAGTCTCCAGGCTCTGAGCCAGAGCCTGATGTGGGGCTCGACTCACAGGCTGTGAGATCATGACCTGGGCCGAAGTCGGACACTTAACTGATTGAGCCACCCGGGACCCTAGTAGAACCCATTTCTCACTGGGGTCCTGGAGCAGGACCCCATAGTAATTGAAGCGAAAAGGAGCCTGCCCTTCTGTCTGTTGGAATCGGCCCGTTGAGAAAGGGTGAGCGGGTGGGGAGTTCCCAGAGAACGCCAGGGCGGGGCCTTCTCCTGGTGAGGATCTAAAACCGTGTTCTTGAAACCCTCAACCCGTGAGAACACCCCGACTGTGCCTTGCAGACCCAGCGGGCACGCGCACCCCAGGTTGAAGACCTTTACCGCAGAGGTCTTGGCCGGGATGGTCTTGGGAATCCAGCACGGTTTTGGAAAAAGGAGGAACGGTCTTGATGACTTGCTCCACAACCCCCTCCGCCAACATTCTCCCCATTTAGGCTTTTGTTTTGTTTTCATTCAAGTGAAAAGAAAAAAAAATTCTCTTGAAAAAAGAACTCTCCACTTGATTGCTTTTCACTTAAAACAAAAAGAAAGGCGGCCCTCCAAGCTCTAGCCCTTGTTCTCGGGAGAGAACCTCAGCGCCTCCCCGGCCTCCCCGGCTGGGACCACTTGCTGTGGCCTCTCTGTGGGTTTGGGCTCTGTCCCTCCCTTGCCCCAGCTATCTTTCCAACCCTGTGGCCGCTGGCTTGTTGAGATGGTGGCTCTTGCCCTTATTTGGAACGGTTAACACATCAAAAGAATGCAAATTAAATAAGAGCAACAAAGCATTTGTGTTTATTTGTGACAAATAACCCCCCCAGCCCCCATACAAACCCATTATCACCTTGTGACGCTACCCCACTGGATTTGAACCCATTAACCATTCCCCATGAGGACAGCTGCCAGCAGTTAAATAAACAAAGCCTGTTGGTTGAGAGTCCGATCCTCAATCCAGATGCTTTCGACTTAACTGGGTCGCACATGCTCTCCTACTGGCTGTTCTTTTCCCAGCGGAGAGGACCCTGTACTAGTAAAACCAGACACTGCTGCTGGGTCCCTCCCGCGGTGTGTTGGGGGGAGGGGGACGGGGAGAGTTGTTCTTATGAACAGTGATTGTGTCATCAGAGAGAAGAGAGGAGGGACACATGGGAGCCGGGCACACCTACAGCTGGTGCTTTCTTGGGCTTATGACTCTGCCGGCGTTGGGGGACATGCCAGGCTCCGGAGGTCTCCTTCCCAAAGGAGGTTTGCCCTCCAATTCTCTGCCCCAGTTCTACAGCTGGTGCTGTGTTCTCAATAAGTTCTCCTCCCGAATTCCCGGGCCCCTCTCTGCCTTCAGGGCAGCCAT
This sequence comes from Suricata suricatta, assembly GCF_006229205.1. NCBI lineage: Eukaryota > Metazoa > Chordata > Mammalia > Carnivora > Herpestidae > Suricata > Suricata suricatta. The sequence continues at coordinate 175,193,701 of NC_043701.1, forward strand.
CCTGAGTGCATCCTGAGACCTCTGGGTGTTCCCAGCCGGGGCGGGTCTGTCACCACACCAGCCAGAAAAAGTATTCTCTGCCCCCGGTGTGGTCAGTGTGTGGACAGGAGCCAGGCCTGGCCCTTGCCTGACCCCTTCCCAGTCATCTCCAGGTCGAGAAGATGCCTATGGCAACGGCAACATTTGTTTTAAATACCGGGTGGAAGGAAATTAGTCCAAGATTGTCTGGATCCAGAGAGACACCAGACGGCCTGAGCCAAGAGACGGGAAGGAAACAGGGCAAGAGGTCAACCCAGCCGCCATGGCCGATGCTGAGGGTGCTCACACTCACGTGCTTGTCCTCTTTCTCTTCCAGGGATCTGAAACCCGAAAATATCCTGCTGGATGATTATGGTAAGTTGGGAAGCCACTCAGGAGACCCCTATCCTGCCCTGTAGCCAAGCAGAGCGACGTAACCCAAAGGGAACAGGGGGCTTTCCTGCAGAGGGTCTCAGAGGCACGGCCCTGGGACTGTGGGAGAGCAGTGGGCAAAGAGGGGGAGCCCCCTCCCTCTCCCCAGTCTTGGGGCCCCGGGGCAGGCAGTGGGCATGGATAAAGCTCCTATTTGGTGAAGAAGCAGTGTGGCTTGGCCAAAAGAGAAACAGAGAGACAGAGAGCACTGACTGAGGAGTCCTGAATTTCAGAGATCCTGGGCAAGCACTGCAGTGTCACACAACTTCCTGGCACCACGTCTCCCTTACTGGTGAAATGGGGAGATGGGAGGTGGGGCGGGGGTTGGTGAGGCTCCAAGAGGGTAGCTTAAAAGGCCATAGTTTCACCAGCTGTAGCCAGCTCGAAATGTGTTAGGCATTATCTGTGCATTACCATTGTTTTCCCGTGTGTGTGTGTGTGTGTGTGTGTGTGTGTGTGTATGCATGTGCACACATATGCACACATACGGGTAACATGTTTAGCCTCTTGTTCACATCTGTTATCAGACCGAGATATTCCCATTTCTGCAGAAGGGGCAGACTCAGCATCCCTGAGCCCATTTGACAGATGACAAGATTGAGGCTCAGAGGAGCCAACCTGCCAAGGTCACCCAACAATATCGCTGGCAGCTGGGACCAGCACGCCCCAGATGCCAGGCAGGCCCCAGCAGAGGGGAGGGAGAAGGGGTGGCGGGCCGTTGGTGACCTGGAGAGAGGCCTGAGTGGGGAAGTGGGCAGAGGGCCCAGGGCCTGCCGCCCCTCTTGGATGAGCTGTCCACACAACCGTCCCAGGGGCCTGCTGACCCTGCTCCCCGCCATCAGGCCACATTCGGATCTCGGACCTGGGTCTGGCTGTGAAGATCCCCGACGGAGACCTGATCCGCGGCCGAGTGGGCACTGTGGGCTACATGGGTGAGTGTGGGCCCGGCCCTCCACGAGCCCTCCTCTTGGGCCTCTAGCCTCTGTGCGGCTCTGCTCAGAAGTGAAGCCCCAGTGGGAGGTCTTAGCCAGGGTGGGTGGAGCGTTGAGGCCCAGGGTTCATCTGGGCACTCTGAGCCCCCCCCAGCCCCACCTGCACTCCAAAGCCAAGACACTCTCGGGGTCAGCCATCAGTGCAGGCACACGGTGCTGCTCGGGGGAGGCTGAACTCAAGGAGGGGTCGGTGGCCTTTCGGGGGGGCCCCTGAGAGGAGGGAGGTCACTGGGAAAGGCCCAGAAAGGAGGGGAGTGCACACCTGCTGTGCCACCAGGCACGATGCCAAGTGGAGATCAGCCTTAGCCTCCCTGCCCTGCCCCCAGCCCCCCTGCCCCCGCCATGAGCCTGCTCCAGGACCACCGTCCTGGGGGCTGCAGGGAAGAGACCAGAGCTGCTTCTGGTCCTCTGGAATCCCCCTCCAGTGATGGGCACCCCCTGGGCTTCCTGCTACATGCACTTCGCACACGTGCCCGCTTGTCCCAGGGGGTGGGGGCTCCAGAAAGCCCTGGGAGCTGGGGTTGCTGCTGTCCTCCGCCAGGCTCCTGCCAGCCACACTAGTACAGGATTCTGTCTGTTGTCTCTGCCGATAAAAGGTCCTTTTCAGGTTGCATATCATTGGGGAACCTGTGTGTATCTATGTATATGTGTCTGTGTGTACCCATGTGAATGTGGATGGATGGAGGGAGGGAGGGAGGGATGGATAAATGGATGGAGGGAGGGAGGGAGGGATGGATAAATGGATGGAGGGAGGGAGGGAGGGATGGATAAATGGATGGGTGGGGGGAGGGAGGGAAGGAGGAAGGGAGGGAGGGATGGAGGGATAGAGGTATGGATAGAGATGGAGGGATGGAGGGAGAGATTGATGGATGGAGGGAGGGATGGAGGGAGGGAGGGATGGAGGGATGGATAGAGAGATGGAGGGAGAGATGGAGCAATGAAGGGATGGACAGAGAGCTGGAGGGATGGAGGGAGGAGTGGAGGGAGGGAGAGAGAGAGGGAGGGAGGGAGGGAGAGATGGATGGATGGAGGCAGGGAGGGATCTGCACGTCTTCACGTACCTGCGTGTCTGTCCCGCACAAGTGCCGCCTGCACCGTCTGCAGGGCCTCTGTTAACGCACACCGGCACGTGTGTGGATGCCTTGGCCTCTGGATGTTTGTCACCTGCCTGATGACATGAAACTTACCTTTTTTGCACTTCCATCGTTAGTCTAGAATTCATCATATCAGAGTAGTAGGGAAGCCATAGTGACAGGCTGTTTGAATTCCAGGTAAACTTAAAGTCATCTTTCCTTTGGGTGGACACATGTTCCTTCCTAGAAATAAATGTGTGTGTGGCACCTACCATGTGCCAGGTGTCATACTGTTACCGGGACACAGCAGTGAATAAGGCAGCTCAGATTTTAGTGGGGGAGACATCAAGGGAGCAGGCCGTTTCCATCCCCTGTGATCAGGCTTCTGAAGCCAGGAGCACAGAGGAGAGCACTCAGGGCAGGCTCCCTGGAGGAGGTGGTATTTATGGCAGTTGGTGAGTAGGAGTCAGCAGGGGGAGGCATGTCCTTGCCACGAAGCTCAGGCCTTCTGTGAGCAACACCATCACTCGGTCGGTGTGAGTTGCAACCCTGGCCGCGTGTGCCCTGACTCTGCCCTGCCACCAGCTGTCTCTTACCTCCCCTCACCCCCCTCTGCCCCCAGCTCCGGAGGTCCTGAACAACCAGAGATACGGCCTGAGCCCTGACTACTGGGGTCTGGGCTGCCTCATCTATGAGATGATCGAGGGCCAGTCCCCATTCCGGGGCCGCAAAGAGAAGGTGAAGCGGGAGGAGGTAGACCGCCGGGTCCTGGAGACGGAGGAGGTGTACTCCCCGAAGTTCTCGGAGGAGGCCAAGTCCATCTGCAAAATGGTGAGCTCCAGGATCGCCAGCCGCTGTCCACGGGCGGGGTGTCCGGGGCTGTCCCCCCTCCCGTGGGATCAGGCCGACAGGGACAGGGTTGGGCACATGGGCTAGGAGTCGTGATGGCCCCGAGCCAGAGGAGCCTGGAGAGGGCCTGGGGTACAGGCAGGGAGGCCCCAGGACAGGGAAGGGGCTACAGCGAACTGCAGGACACACTCACATCCAGCTTTGTTAGGACGAATCAGCATCTGGGAGAAAGGAGAAGACCCCAGCTGGTGCCCCAAGGCACAGAGGGATCTTGGGGCACCCCACAGCCTGGATCCCCGGGCGCTGGCTGAGACCAGCAGGTGCAGTGCAGGCGCTGGGGTGGTGATATGTTCAGTCTTTGAACATCTTACAACAGAGTGTTCCTTCCACTCTGTGGAACGCTGGCCACAGGTCATGATCTCGTGGTCTGAGCTCTGTGCTGACAGCTCAGAGCCTGGAGCTGCTTCAGATTCTGTGTCTCCCCCTCTCTCTGCCCCTCCCCACCTCTCCTTCTCTCTCCCTCTCTCCCCCCTCCTCTTTCTCTCTCAAGAACATTTAAAAAATGTTTTTTAAGTGGGGCTGGGAGAGAGTCCACCCCTGGCCGCTGCCCCCCCCACCAGCCCAAGTGGGCCCACCCCTGGCCAGAAGCTTTGTGGGGGGAATGGCCACACCCCCTTCCCACCTGGCTCTCATGCTCCCAAGTTCTTCCTGGGTCCCCTTAGGGCCTCTCCCTCTGAGGCAGGCACAGCTGCCCCCCAGGGCTAGCCACATGGGGACAGGAGGGCCTGAGCACCCCGCTCCGGGTACCCATGAGCCCTCCGACTTCCTCTCCCTGGAGCGCTGTGGCACCTGGAACAGCAGACAAGCAAGGGTGAGGCTGTCCCCCCTGCCACCCCTCTGACTCACGTGCACAAACCACCAGGCCGGAGTGCCTAGAACAGCAGGCCCGACATGCTGATTAAAGTAGTGAAGCTTCTTCCAGAAGAGCCAGGGCTGCACTGTTCGTGGCCTGGGCGGGGGAGGCCCCTCACCGGAGCCGTCCACTCACTGCTCCACCACTGCCTCTCACTGGCTTCCGTCTGACGTCACAGAGCCATGGGAAGAAGGATTTGGGGGCAAGACCTGACATTTGACCACTTCCAAAAAACAGGAACCGTCAGTCTGCCGTTGACATGTGTGGGAGACACACACCAAACCACACGGCCTGCGTGCCTGGGCCTCCCAGAAACCCAAGCAGTCATGACAGCCAGGGTTGGGGTGGGGGACAGACGTCAGGTAGGTGGAAATGTGGGACCCTGAGGACAGCTGAAAACTGGGGCACAGGGGCTGCCAATTATATTTGGCTGTGGAGGCCAGGTGTCTATCCAATGGGACCAAAGTAGGCAAGGGACAGAAGAGGGAGATCATCAGCCATGGTCAGAGCATCACCAAAGGTCCCAGGTCAGGGTCGGGGACACAGAGAAACAGAGCAACCCCAGCAGGACATGGGACATGCTGAGAGAACCGAGAGGCATAGAGGCCCCTGCCTGCTGTCGCTGTCCTCTTGTTGAGGGCCTGGCTTTGGGAGCGCCAGGACTAGGGGCACTGCTGGCCCTCTGCTGGCCCCTGGTGGCCACTGAGAGAAAGGCGGCGACTGAGCCTGGGGCTCTGGGTGAACCTTGGCCCTTGGGTATCAAGTGTTGAGCCCGTGTCCTCTCATCTTTCTCCACTGGGAGAACCGACAAAGGCCTCTGTCCTTGCTTCATCTTCTTAAAAGTGACCGTGGGGTCATGGGATCCTGGCCTTGGGCTTCCTGGCCACCCTTCCCCACAGCCTGGCTTGTCCTGTCACCTCCCAGAGGAGCTAGCCCAGGACACAGCAGGCCTGTCTCTGAGGAAACCATGGAGGTTGGGGCACATCGGGCTGTTTCTAGACTCTGGCAGTGCCAGCCCTGCCTAAGGCCCCGCCACAGACTGCAGGGAAGCTGGTCCCTGGCAGCCTCCCGGCCTCCTTCCTACCTTACCCGTGTGGCCTGGCTGTCTGCTCTTGCAGCCGCTCCCTCCCCTATGAACCTCCCCACCTCTTGGTTCTGAGGAGGACACTCCTCTACCCTGACCAGCACTGTCCCCAGCAAGTCCCCTTCACCCTGACCCAGCCCCACACCTTTCATCTTTCACTCTGACTCAAAGACAGGTGCTCCCCAAGGCTGCCCTGCAGGTCTCTCCCACCTGCTCTTGCTGGTTGATGCCTCCCCCACCTCCCCTCTCCTGGAAAGCCTGTTGCAAATGCCCTTTCCCTGGGAAGCCTTCCCATCCCCCCCCTCCCCTGCTGGCAGCCAGGTCATGCTCCTCGGCCACCATGGTGTCGTACCTGTATTGCCTCAATCGGTCCCCTGAACATGGTCTTGCTGAGGCCAGATACTCCGTGGCCCTCCGCACAGACATTTGTGCCAACTTGGCCCATGTCTGCAGGGTACTTGGGAGCTGAGTAGGCGAACGAGTTAGACTTGCAGAGACTACCTCTGCCCTTTGTAGCTTACCTGTAGCAGAAGCAGCGACACAATGCCACAGACATGAGTGGGGCCCCCGGTGCCGCAGGCTCGGCATTTTGCTGGGAGGAGGGCAGGCAGGACCCCCGCCCTCCCGCAGGCTCCAGGCATCCGAGCCACCTGGGGCCCCAGCAGGCCAAGGCAGTGTCCCCTGGGTGTCTGGTGGCGGCGGGGGCCCCTCAGAGGCTGGAGGAGGGACGCCTGGGAGACTTGGGGGGGCCGTCTGTGAAAGGAGATGACCACAGGGGCCCGAGCGCCACACGCCCCGTGGCCTTTAGCAGGAGGGAAGGCCCGCCCAGGCGTGACCTCCTGTGGCTCTCTTGTCACAGCTGCTCACCAAAGATGCAAAGCAGAGGCTGGGCTGCCAGGAGGAGGGGGCTGCAGAGGTCAAGAGACACCCCTTCTTCAGGAACATGAATTTCAAGCGCTTGGAAGCCGGGATGTTGGACCCTCCCTTCATTCCAGATGTGAGTAGCCCAGTGGCGCCTGTGCACAGATGCCGGACTCCAGCTTGGTGAACATCCACGCTGGGCCCTGGGAGACCACCCCTGCCGATCTTGAACTCCCAGAGGGCAGGGCCAGTGGGCAAGTGAGAGTAGTGGAGGCTCGTGCTCTGACAGCTGCGGCTCCTGGTTCTGGTGCCTGGCTCCGTCATGGGCGCCTACATCAGCCCCACGGCAGAGGTTATTCTGCTGTCCCCACTTTGCAGGTGAGAAGACTGAGGCCAACAGGGGGTATGTGACCTTCCCAGAGTTCCCAAGCCCAGGCCTGTCCGGCTGCAGAGCCTGGGTGCCTGGTAGTGAGAGCAGGGCCGAGTGGTCGTCCCGGGGCCACATGTGTCTCTGGCCCTGGGTCCCCAACGTCTGCTCTCTGTGTGGGGGACAGGCCGGAGGCCCCAGCTGGGGCAGCCCTCCTTCTGACGGAGATGCCTGGAAACTCTTCCCTCATCCTGAGCCTATGGGCTTTGGGGAAACAAAATCTGCTGGGGGGGGTTGTCCCCAGAGGTGCTGAGGAACGTGAGGTCAGAGAGGGCATGTTCAGTGTCCCCACCGCAGCCCCAGCCCGGAGGGTGGGGAGGCCTGCAGTCGGCATAAGGCTGATGGCGGGAAGGAGCCCCTTGGCAGACCTGAGAGAGAGCGGCACTGGTCCCTGGAAAGGCGTCCCCAGCCCCCATCGGAACCCGAGACTGGGGGCGCCGGGCCGGGACCCTGTGTGACCTCACGCCCCGCCCACAGCCCCGCGCCGTGTACTGCAAAGACGTGCTGGACATCGAGCAGTTCTCCACCGTGAAAGGCGTCAACCTGGACCACACGGACGACGACTTCTACTCCAAGTTCTCCACGGGCTCCGTGCCCATCCCGTGGCAGAGCGAGGTGAGCAGGGCGGTGACTGTGTGCACCTGAAGGGGGCCGCCGGGTTGGGGGCACCAGACCTGGATGAGGGCGCCATGGGCGTGGGGTCGGGAGAGGAGCAGGAGGCGAGATGGACGTGGCCGTCTAGGCGCTGCCTGGGGAAGTCAGGCTGGGAGAGAGGAGGGAAACGGGGCCGTGGCTGGGTGCACAGGTGGGACGAGCCGGGGGGGGGGTCAGTGCTCCTTTTAGGGGGTGGGAAATGCTGGGGCAGGGGAGGGGTACTGGGGGGTAGGCCCCGGAGCAAGTGGGTGACCTGAGCTTGGGTGGGGTGAAGGGGGAGATGGGGTGTGGGTTTGGTAGCTGGACAGTGAGCACACCCCTGAGGCCGGCTGGCAGGGGAGAGGATGTGGCAGGCGGGGGGCGGCCTAGGCCCAGGCTCCTGAAGGACGCAGGGTGGGCGGAGGACCCACAGGAAGCCGCCAGCTCCGGGCGGGGTGGCGGCCAGCTTGTGGGCCCCCGTGCACCCGAGATGAGCACAGCATCTCACACCCCTTGTGGTCTGCGCGCCTCCCCAGATGATAGAAACGGAGTGCTTTAAGGAGCTGAACGTGTTTGGACCTAACGGTACCCTCTCGCCGGACCTGAACAGGAGTCACCCCCCGGAACCGCCAAAGAAGGGGCTGCTCCAGAGAATCTTCAAGCGTCAGGTGAGAGAACCCCCCCCACACCCCCTCCACGGCCGGCTGGGGACGCCGGGGGCCCAGGGGCTTCCCTGAGACCGAGCTGCGGCCTTCTCCCTGTGTGTGGGGCGTGGGAGACCCAGGGGCCCCCGACTGTAGGGTGGAAGGGGCCGCCCAGAGCTCACACTTCATCAGGGTTTCTTGGCCTCGGCACTGACCTTCTGGGTAAATTCTCGGCCATGGGTGCCGTTCTGTGCGGTGGGAGTACCCAGCAGCTTCCCGGCGTCTCCCACCAGGAGCGCCCCACTCCCGCTGTGCCACCCACAACTGTCCCCAGCCTCGCCTGGTGTCTCTGGGGCCGAGGCCTCCCTGACAGAGAACCAACAGCGCCATGTGGCCACTGTAAGGACTCTGGTTCTGTAGGTGACGGCCGAACATGACAGAGAGCGGGGAGAACAGGTGGGGAGAGGCGGCCCCTGCAGAGCCTCATGGCTCCTAGGCGGGGCCCCCGTCCGTGGCGGCAGCAGCGAGAGGACCCTCACCCCTTGGGAAGGCACATTCTTCCTCAGAGCCTGTCCCAGGATTAGGGGCTGGGGAAGACGTGTCCCCGCACAGACCTGTGAGTGAGAGGCCACCGAGGTCCCCACCTCATCCCCTCGTTTACCAAAGTGGCCAAAATAGCACCTCCTCCTGGCCTGGCCCCCCCCCCATGGTGCCCACCCCACAGCTGGGGAGCCTCCCGTTACTTACACGCCTCTGCCAGGAGGATGAAGAAGGAGAGGCTGAGGAGTCTGGTCCCCAGGCCCCAGGAACCCCGGCTCCCCACCCCCACCCCAATAACAGGATGGGTGGCTGTTTCTGGCATTCTGCTGTGGGCCCAGCTCTGCCCTGGGTGCTTCTTGATGGCTTCTTCTAATTAAGCTCCTGAAAGCCCAGGCCTCCGTTCCACCATTCATCCATTCAGCCAATATATAGTGAGCACCTACTGTGTGCAGGGGTGTTTCCTCAGGGCTTGGGATACATCAGCAAGTCACACCAGGATCCTTCCTTCTGGAAACGCTGGTGCTGTATGAACCCAGTGTGTGCTACCATTAACCCACTTCACAGATAGGGACACTGAGGCTGGGGGGGTGGTCAAGGAATTTGCCCACGGTCACACGGCCAGTGAGCCCATGCAAAGGATCTGGGGTGAATGGCAGGGCGCACGGATCAGGCCTATGGAGAGAAAACGCAGACTGGTGCCAAGTTTGGGGTTTTATCTAAGAGTTTCACGTGAGTGTCACATCCTGTTCCAAAATATACTCATGTTCGTATACTATAAAAATATAATTTTTAAATGCTTCCACCAAGAAAAATGGAAGTTCCCAAAAGAAAGGACCTGTCCCCTCCCACATGGCTGAGCCCCCAGGTCCTGGGACAGGCATTTCCTGTGAAGGCTCCCAAACCTGGCCCCGATGCCTCCTGCTACACGGGTGGTGGTGTGCTGCCCCACCCCAGCCTCTGTGCGCCCATCCAGAAGATCAGTGCCCAGAGCGGGGAGGGCGGAGGTGGAGATCAGTGGCCCACTGCACAGCTCCCAGCACTACCACCGAGGGAGCAGATGCCCCGTGGCTCTCCTCCTCGCCGCAGGTCTGAGGGACCCGCACCCACAGGGATGCCGAGAGGGTGCCCGGAGCACCGAGAACAAGCGGCCCGTGGTCCTCGGCCAGGCGCTCACTCCCTGCACGCGGCCCAATTTCCTTCTCACCAACCCTGACAGAAGCAGCTCTTACCCCACACTGCGGCAGGGCAAACAAGACATGAACAACCGCCCGAGGTCCCTCGGCTGAGTGGCAGGTGTCAGACCCAAACCCGTGGCAGTTTAACCCTGGGCCTGCCGTGCAGATGTTCGAGGAGGGGGCCCCCTCCTCCCTCCCTGCCTGGAATTTCCTTCCTTCCGTACCTCCCCCCGCAACCCCCATCACCTCGACGGGCAGCCTCTGGCCCTGGGTCTGCACAAGGCGGCAGGAAACAGGAGGGGCTGGTCAGCAGCCTTGATCGTGGCCCTGTTTTCAGATTCAGAGTCCCTTCCTTACCCACCAGGACTAACTCTCCCTCTCCCTCTGTCTCTCTCTCTCCTCCAGCATCAAAACAATTCCAAGAGTTCGCCCAATCCCAAGACCAGTTTCAACCACCACATAAATTCAAACCATGTCAGTTCAAACTCCACAGGAAGCAGCTAGTTAGCGCTCTGACCTTGAAGTCCACGGTGGGACCAGCCCAGACCCTTGTCCTTAGACGCAGAACTTGCGGACGGGGGAGCCCTCCAGGAGCCAGGGACGGAGCCGCTGCCCCCCTCGACGCAGGGCCTCCGGGTTTCTCAAAGAGATTTCCACTCAGGTCTGTCCGCAGAGGTGGCCCCTGAGCCGAGGTGGAACACTGCAATAGACATCCGATCGGATACGACAACTTGCACGTATTTTAATAGCGTCATACCTAGAACTGAATTTTTGTCTTTATTATTTTTAAAGAAAAGTTTTGTAAATTTCTCTATTGTCTCAGTTTACATTTTGTATATTTGTATTTAAATGAAAGTCAGGCGTGGAGGGTGTATATTTTCCGTGCAGCCACTGTTCATGTTTTAAGACATTTTAGAGGGGGCGGGGCGGGGGTGGGGATTTACCAAAAAAAAAGAAAAAAAAAATGTGACTCAAGACTTCCAGAGCCTCAAATGAGAAAATGTTTTTATTAAATGTAGAAAAGGACTCACATTTCTCCTTTAAAGGATTGGCTGTATCCATCTCTGTAACCTCCCCTCACATTGAGATCACCGGGCTGTTGGCTTGTAACCATCTGCATAAAGTGCCCAAGACACGCTTGGGACTTCGCCCCCAGCGAGAACGTCCCCTGTGGGGTGTCTGGGGTCACCTGGGGCCGACGTGCACTTTTCCTTTAGAGGCGCACGACGCCAGTGTTGCTTCAGCCTTGGCCTCCTCTTCCTTCTGGAAGGGGGCCAGTACGTAGAACTGGGCCTCTTCCTTTCCAAGCAGGTCCTGACTGCGAAAGCAAGTATGTTTTAAGAGGCTTGCCTTAGGGGAATTTTGTTTTATTCTGTTTTTAAGGGAAGCATAGAGACAGCATAGCAATGATACGGGGTAGTCGGGGAGCCCCAACTGTCCCAACTCCACATGGCCCAAGGAAGCATCAGGGAGTAAGGGCCAGTGGACCCATCCCAATGAGTCCCGAGAGGGGAGGGACTTGCCCAGGGACTCCGAGCATGTTCCTTAAGCATTTACGGGATCACAGGATCTCGAGAGCTTCCCAAGGCCCCACAGACTCACTGGCCCAGGTGGCATGGATGGGGTTGGCTCTTCGAGCCAACGGGATGCTCTGGGTGGTAGGGGCCGGGACCCAAAATAGCTCAACACACACCCCTGTCACTTCCTGGGAGGGACGGGACAAAGGCGAGCTGTAACGGGGCATCTCAGAACGGCAGGCACAAGTAGCCCTCAGGAGGACTCGGCGGCTTTGCCAGACCAGGGTCTTCTGAAGGCTGTGGCCCCAGGCCCTCTGAGCATGGCCGTCCAGCCCCAAGGAGCCACCGGCCCCTCCCATTGTCTCCACGAGGTGACAAGAAGCAAATCCACCCTCGCCTCTCCCCCACCCCTGCTCCAGAACAGGGTGAGTGGTTGACAGCCCTGCTCCCCTGGCTGAGTCCCGGCCGCTGAGTCTGCCGCCTCCTCTGGGTGGCAGCCGCCTGGCAGTCACCAGGATTTCGCCCCGTGTGGGGCCTGCACCACCGACATTGGCACCTCTGTGAACATGCAGATTCCAGGGCACCACCCCCAACCTATGGGATGGGATTCCTCAGGAGCAGGGCCTGGAATATGTATCTAAAGAAGTTCTCCAGATCATTCTGGCACACCCTCAAGGAAGGGCACTACTGCCTTGGCTTCACTGGGGCTTTGGATGTGACCCAAAATGATGTCTTTAGGTGATGCAGGCAGCTCAGCGCATGCGCTTTTAGGGAGGAGACCCCTGTGCCCTTCCCCCAAACTAGAGCATGCGCTTGGTGAGGGGCTGCCTTTGGGAGGGGGTCATTGTAGGTCATGTGACCAATAAGTGGGACAGAAGCAACAGGTGGTATTCCCTCGGACCCTCTAACGCGCACCATTGTTTCCTTCAAGACCGGCTCTTGCCTCACGAGCCTGCTTGTTACTCCCTGGGCTGCTCAGGAGAGAAGGACAAACAGCCACACTCTGTCCCAGCTCCCTGACCAGCGTCTTAAGATCCTCAAGATCTTGCTGACCCTCCTTTCGTAATGGAAGGGACAGTCATCTTCCTGTGACCATCACTGGCCTGAGCCCCCACTCTCCTTCGTTCCTTCTGCCTCGTTCACAGCCACTCAGTGCTTCCCAGTGACCGGTGGACAAAAGCCATCCCCGAGTCCCTCATAGCCCCACGCTGGGCGTGTGCAGGACCAGAAGCATCGAGAAGCAAGAGGAAAACATCCTTCCGCTCTGCGTGTTTCTGCATCGCGTGAGCTCGAACGATGCTCACGCCCGGGCCTTTGTGGAACTCTTGGAAGGACTGGAATCTTCCTTCTCATTCGCCACCCGGCCCCGCCCAGTGCCCACGGGACTCGGGCCGGAGTCCCTGGCCTTCCTGACCGTCCTGCCCTACTGCCCACTGTTTCCCACGAGAGAAGGGAAGTCTGTCTCAAACAATGCCTGAAGGTCAGCCCTCCTTTCCACCGAGTCCAGCAAGTAGGTCCTGTCCGCCTTCCTAGCTTCTACTCCGACGTGTTTTCTATAGCTGCGTTTTCAAACGATATTTTTAAATTGAGGGGAGGGGAACCCACTTTCCCACCCACCCACTTGTCCGGGATGAGGTGTATTTGGGCAGTGAATGGATTAAAATCTTCTTTCTTTTACTGCATTTGAGCTCTTCACAGAAGGGCCTTTCTCCATTTTTCTCACCGGACGCTCGCCGACCTCGTGCCTTTGAGGTGAGACGCAGGGCCTCGCAGAAGCGTCTCTGCTTCTGCTTTTCCGGAGACAAGCTGCTGTCCCCAGCGGGACAGGGGTGGTCTCTGCCATGAGCACCACCACCAAGTGTCCATCGAGCCCCCAGGGGGCTCCCAGAATATCGCCCTTGACAGCTCACACGCCTGACCCCCGCCTTCACAGAGGACAGCACCCCCTCCCCCAATGTACCACTCACTTTCTGCTCCTTCCAGGCTGGGAACATCACATTCAAACCATGAGGTTTCCAGGGCTGCTCACAGGCTAAGTGTCACTATGTCTGGAGCAGCCCCTGGGGGGCTTATTTCCTGAAATGCACTGCTTTTAACAGATACTTGGGCTCAGAGGGGCAGGCAGTAGGGAGCCCAGCGGCGTGGGGGAGAGCAGGGTACCCCGTTTTGACGCACTCTTGACATGCACCACTGCAGAGAACGGTGGAGAGTTCTGGGGACCCGTGTGGATGCCACTGTGGCCTGGAAGACGCGGTAGCATGCGACCCCTCGCCCTTGAGCCTAGTAAACCCTGACAATGCCAAGGGCATGCCCTCTGAGAAGCCAGGGTCTCCAAGGAGCCCACTGTCGAAGCTTCTTCCACATGCCTGTCCTTTCCTGAAAGGTTCGGGGCGTCGTTTTCCCATGGACTCGACTGAGGTCCAGACCTCAATGCAGAGAGTACACCGCAGCGTCCTTGCTCCTGGCGTCCCAGGCCTTGCCGGAGGACACAGGAGCCCGGAGGACGACCAGAAGCCCACTGAGCTGAAGTACCACTCGGCGACATCAGCTCTCCTCGTGGGCTGCTGCGGGGCCCACGCCCGGGCGAACACCTGCATCCTTCCAAGGGCAGCCAAGGCCAGTGTCTCCCGGCCTCACAGCCCCCCATCTGACACGGGACCTCCTAACTTCACAGCCTTTGTTGGGAAAGAGAAGGACTGTGAAATCTCCGGGAATTTTGAAGCAAATGAGCTGGGACACGACCGGCAGGGAGCTCACTTCATTCTGTCACAACAGACCAGACGAGGTGAGGCCTCGTCCCCACCACCCCCCACCCTCCAGGCACCTTCCCCACCCCACGGGCTTTAACCACCTACCCATCCAGCTGTCGAAGCCCAGAGGGTGCAGTCAGAGCCCGCTCAGGGCAGACCCGGTTCTCAGCCGGTCTTATGCTAAGGGAGGCGGTTAAAGCTTCTGAAAAGCTAGCTCTTCCCGCCCTCAGACGGAAAGACGCTTCCTAAAAGAAGAATCTAGATCTCATTCTCCAGTCCATCAAGAGGTCATTTTTGTAATCGATCAAAAGCAAATGTTCTCGATTACAAGAGCTTCGTGGCTGTCGGTAGTGTTAAAACAATAGTCCTTCTAGCATCCAAAGGTTTCTATTTTTTTTTTCAGGGAAATTTTAACATTGATGGTGAACGAAAATAGTTCCCTTTTGGAGGTCATTCCTGAAGATAAGGCTTTGTTCTGCTGCTTTGAATCCCTGTACATCCCACTGTGCTGCTGTATCTAGATCGAACCACTGTTGTTTTTTTAAGAGAAATAAATTCCTTAATGAAAAGAGCATTTCTTTCTCTCTGCACATGACTGTCACCCCCGAGACGCCGGCATCAGCCGCCACAGTGTCTTGATTAACCCTTTCCTCAGGCGGACAGCTCAGGCCCCCCTACACAGACCGCCCCCTGACCACGGATGGGAGAGAGTCCACTGGGGGCAAGGGCACGCTCTGAGCCTCTGAACTGGGGGCCCCATCACAGGGGAGCTGTTCCCTCGGGGTCCCCCAGGATTTCTCTGGGACCCTCTCCGGAAGTCCACCAGGCAGACAGAAGCCAGCATCCTCCTGGGACACAGAGGCTGAGGGAGAAACTCCAGGTCCAAGGCACCACCTCTCCACCATTCACACTCCTCTGCCTGGCAACTTTGGTCCTTCCCAAGCAGATGGGTAGGCTGGGGGCAGGAGGCGGCCTTCCCTCACCTCCTCCACCCACTCAGGCCCCTTCCCTCCTCCTTCCCTTCTTTCTTCCAGCCCCACACCGTCATGGATTCAGTAATGGAAGGCACCAGAATGGTCTCCAACTCATTCATTTCCAGGAAAGATTCAAAGTGGGCCTTCCCAGGGCACCAAGGAGCTTAAGGCCAGTCTCTCTCTGGGAGGGGCATCCACAGGGTGTTGGGATCTAAGTGCCCTCGCCAGAGACGAGGGAAGTCCAGGCCTGGGGAACAGGTGCTCAAGGTGCAGACGGCCAGGAATCCTGGCACCAGTCGCTGCCGGCAGAGGTCGGCCATGGGGGGGCCTCGGTCCACTGCTTTGGGAGACGCGGCAGGAAAGAGGCCCGTGCAGTGGGGAGAGGGTGAGTTCTCCCCCTCAGCCAGCCGGCAGGTGCTTATCAAAGTCCTATTGTCTCCTCGACACTCTCGGAACCAAGCTAGATCAGGCTCCTCGAAGGAGGACTCACCTGGGCGTTTTGATAAACTACAGATCCTGATTCAGTAGGTCTGAGCCTGGGTCTGCATTTCTAACAAGCTCTCAGGAGAACCTGCCGGTCCGAGGTCTACCCTTTGTGAAGCCAACTCTAAACCCCAACCTCAGGCCAAGGTCTGTAGTCAAGCCAGGACCCACATTCCCACTGCTGTCCCTTTCTGGTGCCACATTCAGAAGTGTAGATGCCAGGGGTGGGGGGCGGGCGCCTGGGGGGCCTCAGTCGGTTAAGCAACGGACTCGATTTCGGCTCAGGGCATGATCTCACTGTTCATGGGTTTGAGCCCCGTGTTGGGCTTCGCGCTGGGCATGCAGCCTGCTTAGGAAGATTCTCTCTCCCTCCTTTTCTGCCCCTCCCCCACTCACACATGATCTCGCGCTCCCTCTAAAAAAAAGAAGTATAAATTTCTTATTAATACTCACAAATGCACTGCCCTTGAGGTGAGTCCATATGGTCTTCTCGAAGTCTGGCCCGTGGGCTGGCAGCGGCCACCCTCCTGGGAACTTGGGAGAGAGGGCATGTTCACTCCACCGCGGATCTAACCGGAAGCTCTGGGGTGGAGGGGAGGGACAGAGCTGGAAACAGGCCCCCAGGTGATTCAGATACACACTCAAGTTCGAAGATAACTGATTTACAGAGTGCTTGCACCTCCTTGAAATCTCCTTGAAACTCCCCACTTGCAGATTTCTCTGTGGAGGCAGCGGAGTCTCGAGTGGTTGACGCTCTTACCTGTAAGTGGGAAATGGTGTGTAGGGTTGGCTCCTTTGTTCTTTAAAAATAGGAGCGAGGAGGGGCACCTGGGTGGCTCAGTCCGTTAGGTGTCCGACTTTAGCTCGGATCAGGATCTTGTGGTTCATGACTTCAAGCTCCCTGTCGGGCTGTCTGCTCTTAGCACAGAGCCTGCTTCGTTAGATTTTTTTTTTTTTAATTTTTGAGAGAGAGAGAGAGAGAGAGAGAGAGAGAGAATTCAAAGCAGGCTCCAGGCTGATAGCACAGAGCCTGAATGTGGGGCTTGACCTCATAAACCCAGAGATTGTGACTTGAGCCAAAGTCGGACACTCAACCAACTGAGTCACCTGAGCACCCCAAAGAGTCTGCTTCAGATCCTCGATCATGAGCTCTCTCTCAAAAATAAACATTTTTTTTTTTAATGGCAGAAACAGGTGGCACCTGGGTGGCTCATTCAGCTAAGCATCCGACTTTGGTTCAAGTCATGATCTAATGGCTCATGAGTTTGAGCCCCACATCAGGCTGACTCCTATCAGCCTGTCAGTGCAGAGCCTGGAATCTGCTTCAGATTCTGTGTCTCCTTCTCTCTCTCTCTGCTCCTCCCCCACTCCCTGTCTGTCTCTCTTTCTCTTTTTCTCTCAAAAAAAAACATTAAAAACAAATTTTTTTAAATGGGGTACCACAGTTGAGCAGACCACAGAGCCTGCTTCGGGTCTTCTGTCCGCCTCCTGTGTGCTGTCTCTCTCAAAAATAAACATTTTTTTAAAAAATGGGAGCAAGGATAAAACAACATATAATCATATTGTCGTAGGCTTTTAAAAATGAAAGGATGGGGCACCTGGGTGGCTCAGTTGGATAAGCGTCTGGCTTCAGCTCAGGTCATGATCTCACAGTTTTGGGTTCGAGACCCACATCGAGCTCTGTGCTGACAGCTCAGAGCCTGGAGCTGCTTCGGATTCTGTGTGTCCCTCTTTCTCTCATCCTTCCCTGCTCATGTGCTCTCTTTCTCAAAAATAAATAAATAAATAAAAATTAAAAAAATGAAACAATAAGGCAAAACTGAAAAAAAAAATAATATTGCCTGTAGGGAGAGGTGGCCAACAGGGGGCAGGCGGAGGGGGTAGATATAAAAACCAGACATTGCTGAATGTGCCTTGTCTTGTAGACTTGACTTTGGAAGCAAGTATCAAATGGAAAACAAATCTGGATTTAGTCAGGAGAGACTTCTAGTGTGAAGAGAGAGCGCAAAGAAATGGACACTTTGACCCTAAGACCTGCAGGGTCTCAAGGCTCAGGCAAAAAGGGGCTTGCTTTACAGAGAGGGGTAAAGGAGGCGCCTCACACCCACTTGCCTACACCCAGATCTTTCTAGAAGAGAATGCTTTACCCCGAGGCCAGCCTGTGTCAGAAGGGGGTATGTGCTGGCTGAGGCTGAGGATGGGCCAGAGTTCAGGGTCCTGGGGCAAGGCAAGAAACGGAACCAAAGTTTGGTTAACAAGCAGTTTGTTGTGACGGATCAGTGGGGACTGACAGTCCGGCTAATCATCTGAGAGGCAAAGGACGGGAGTTTGGAGGGCCCCTGCCGTGTCGTAGAAAACAAGGAGGGGGTGGGCAGCCCTGGGTCTCATCGAAGTCCTCCGGAGAAGGGTGGTTTGGGGCTGTTCTTCCAGAGCACGAGATGGCAAGAGGAACACCTTTAACATCTCTGAGCCCAGGGCTCAGGTAAAATTCAACATTGCCACTTATAAATGTTTTCATTATAAAACAAAACTAAATAGTTTTTTCTAATTAAGTAGGCTTCATGCCCAGTGCAGAGCCCAAAGCGGGGCTTGAACTCACGACCCTGAGATCGAGACCTGAGCTGAGATCAAGAGTTGGATGCTTAAAAGGGAAGGAAAACAAAAAATAATACAAGAACAGGGAGGGGGACAAACCATAAGAGACTCTTAAATATGGAGAACAAACAGGGGGTCACTGGAGGGGCTGGGGGCGGGGGGATGGGCTGAATGGGTGAGGGGCATGAAGGAATCGACTCATGAAATCATCACTGCACCATATGCTAATTAACATGGATGTAAATTAAAAAATAAATTAAATTAAAAAAAAATTTTTTTTAAATAAGTTGGATGCTTAACTGACTGAGCCACCCAGGCACCCCCAAAACTAAATGTATTTAAAGAAATCCCTAAAAAAAAAGAAAGAAAAAGAAAAGAAATCCCTAAAAGTCAAAAGTTGAGTAAAACAAATCCGTCTGTGTATGCAGTTGGTGTCATAATCACACAGAGAACATTTCCAAGTGACTTTAAAACACAGAAATGTGACTGCGCATTCTTCTACGAGTCCGTATTCTAAGGACAAAAAGAACTGCCAAAAAATGTTAAACTATTTTCAAGAACTAAGCATAGTGTTAGTAATAATATGGGCATGATTATTCTGCAATTATTATATTATATGATATATAATATGTATAGGGCAAAACAAGTAGTTCTGTCAAAGACATTAAGAACAAAAGTTCTCAATGTAAGGAACAGTAATAAAACCATAAAGTCAAAGAATTCAAGTAAAAGCCATTTAATACAAAAAAATTAACTTTCTCTTTAAAAAAAAATATGTACCCATGAAAAGAAATGACTACTCTGGTGGCAGGGAGGCCGTGGGGCCTCACACGTAAAGGCCCCCAGGGCTCGTGGAGAAAGGGCTGATCCCAAGTCTGGAGCAGGAAATGTCCAAGAGGAGCCCGGGGCATCTGGTCATCCGAGAAACAAGGACGTCATCAAACATTGTAAAGATTGTGTCCGAAGTACTAGGAGCAGCTTGGAGGAGTTCCCAGGGGCCCAACAGGGGACAACTGAAACATTAGACGAAGATTAAAACACATTAAGCATGTTAAAATCCAGAAGCTCAAAATAATATTTTCTTAATAAAAAAAATAAAACCGCCAGAGGTGCCCAGGTGGCTCAGTCATTTGAGTGTCACCTCTTGATTTGGGCTGAGGTCACGGTCCCAGAGTCATGAGAATGAAGGGCCGTGGAGCTGCTTTCGAGTCTCCCGCTCTCCCCTTGCTGCTCTCCCCACTCACATTCCCTCTGTCTCTCTCTACAAACAGTAAATACACAAAATAGAAAATAAAATAAAAGCCCCACTCATCACCTTTAGAAAAGCCTAGGTGGGGAGCCTGGGTGGCTCAATCAGTTAAGCATCTGCCTCTTGGTTTCAGATCAGGTCATGATCTCACAGTTCGTGAGTTCAAGCCCCGAGTAGGGCTCCTCACTGACAGTGCAGAGCTGACTTAGGATTCTCTCTGTGTCTGTCTGTCTCTCTCTCTCTCTCTCTGTCCCTTCTCTGCTCACACGCTCGAGTGTGTGTGCTCCTTCTCGAGCTCTCCCTCTCTCTCAAAATAAACTTTAAAAAAAAAGTCTAGAGAATAACACACTGTTTTGAAAACTAGCAAATCACAAGAAAGAATCAAACCCCATTTGTCACCCAAATAGTTGATGGAGCTGACGCCGGCTAGGAATACAAGTTTAGTTTAACATTCAAAAACCTATCCGTGTAGTTCAGCACATTAACAGAACAAAGAACAAGCATATGATCATCTCAAAAGATACAGAAAAAGCATTTGACGAAAAAAACCCAAAACAACCTGAGCACTCATATATGATTTTTAAAAATCTCAGAAAATTCAAAATAGAAGGGAGTGTCCTTAACCCAGCAAAGCATCTAACATCAAATTTAGGCGTGAAATTTTGAACACATTCTCCCTAAAAGCAGAAAAAAAGGAAAGACTTCTAATTAGCACCATATTAGAGGTTCTAACCAACGTCTGAAGGGAAAAAGAGTTTGCAAGACATAAAGATTGGGAGACAATAAGTGAACTATTTATAAATAACATGATTGTACACAAAAGAAATCCAAAAACAAAAAACAAAAAACAAAACCCAACACACACACACATGAAATCTATAATAAATGCAGCAAAGTGTCAGGACACAGAGTCAATATATAGAAATCAATGGTGTACCCTATATTAGCAACAGACAGAAAACAAAATTTAAAATTAATAGCATCCAAAAAATAAAACACCTAGGGATAAACAACAAAAAATGTAAAATACTTCTATGCCAAAACAAAAACAAAAAAAATGTTGCTGAAAGAAACAACGGAAGATGTGAATACTCCCTGTCCATGAATTGGGAAGATTCCAGACTATAAATATTTCTGTTTTCCCCAATTTAACTATGGATTCTAATCAACCCTCTAGCAGGATTTTTTGTACAAATTGTCAGATTTGTAGGATTCCTTTTCCTTGTTCTTAAAAGGCGAGCAACCCTAGCCTTTCTAACCAACCACGTCTCTGAGCATCACTCATTTCCTCAATTCAGATGGATCTCCTTATGCTAATTCCGTCCTCTGATGCTCATTGGGCAGCCATATTTGGAGCATCATGTCTACACTGGGAATGTGGATTCCCGACAAGGATCTGATTCAGCTAAGTACGCACTTCGAGGGTGTGGACTGAAGTTAGTTTCCACACGTGTATTATTCCAGGGTTTATACCAAAGTATTTCCAAGCAAATTACACACAAGATAACACTGGGGAAGGCAAAGCCTCAGACCCCCAATATTATGGGGCTCATCTAACCCTAGGAAAAACTGAACTTTTGCCCAAACTTGGAAGTAGAGGTTTTCAAAGCAAACAAATGTTCAGCTACTGGAAGAAAAGACACTCAGTGAGCCTGAGGAAACCATGTTATATTTAAAGTTGGTTTCTTGTATTGCACCTCAAGTTGGGTCTTGCTTTTTTTTTTATCCATTCAGACAATCTCTCTCTCTTTTAACTGGTATTTTTGGACTAATCACACTTAAAATAATTATATAGCAATTGCACTATGAGGTATTTATCCAAAGAATACAACAATATGAATTCAAAGAAATACATGTACCCTAGTGTTTACAGCATTATTTACGACAGCCAAATTATGGAAGCAGCCCAAGTGTCCATCGACTGATGAATGGATAAAGAAGATGAGGTACACATGTGTGCACACACACCCACACACACATACTAGAATATTACTCAGCCATCAAAAAAATAAAACCTTGCATTTGCAACAACGTGGATGGGGCTGGATGGAATTTATTATGCTAAGCAAAATAAATCAGGGGAAGACAATTACAATGTGGTTTCACTCATGTGTGGAATTTAAGAAACAAGACAAATGAGCAAAGGGGAAAAAAGAGAGCGGGCAAGAGAGAGGCAAACCAAGAAATAGACTCTCAACTGTAGAGGACAAACAGAGGGGCACGGGGGGGGGGGGGGGGGGGGGGGGGGGGGGGGGGGGGGGGGGGGGGGGGGGACGGGTTAAACAGGAGATGGAGATTAAGAAGCGCACTTGTATGAGCACTGGGTGATGTACAGAAGTGTCGAATCCCTAGATTGTACCTGAAACTAATATGACCCTGTATGGTAACGAACTGGAATTTAAAAACATAAAAAATAATTATAAGTATGGGTGGATTAAAATCTATCATCGTATTGTTGTTTGTTCTTCCACTTTTTTTACATTTATTTATTTGTTTTTGAGAGAGAGAACGAATAGAGGAAGAAGGAGAGAGAGGCAGGGACAGAGGATCTGACGCAGGCTCCGGGCTGGCAGCAGAGAGCCCGCCATGGGGCTCGAACTCACGAATCACGAGATCATGACCCGAGCCAAAGTTGAACACTTAACGGACTGAGCCACCCAGGTGTCCCGCTATTTGTTCCATGTGTTCTTTGTTTCTCTTTTTCTCCTGTTCTGCCTTCTGTGGGCATTTTTTTATGATTTCATTTATCTCCTCTATTAGATTATTTATGCCTCTTGTTAAAGAGAGTTGGAGACGGGGTGTGTCTGACCTTGGGGGAAGGAGCCCCTCCACTATGATGGGCAGGAGGGTGGAGAGCGATCTTCCTCTCCCCAAACCTGCCTCCTTCTAATTCACTCTCAAAAAGCCAGCCAAGATAGGGGCACCTGGGAGGCTCAGTCAGTTAAGGTCATGACCAGCTCAGGACACGGTCTCAGGGCTCGTGGGTCTGAGGACCGCATCGGGCCCCTCCCAGTGTGGAGCCTGCTTGGGATTCTTTCTCCCTCTCTCTCCCCCTCTCTCTTTGTCCCTTCCCCACTTTCTCTCTCCCTCTCTCTCTGTCCCTCCCCCAATTTCTCTCTCCTTCTCTCTCTCTCTCAAAATAAATAAGTAAACTTGAAAAACAAAAAACGACCAAGATAGAAAACTTACTCCTCTGACTGGTTTTTCCCCTTACAATGTGACATGAAGAATAGGCATCGCCCCTCCCCCCACTTCAAGGGTTTGTCTCCAAGCGGGGGTGGTCTCCAGCAGAGAGAGAGAGAGTGGGAAGGAGAGGGGACACTGCAGACAAATTGACTAGCATATTAACTAACAAGTTAACAAAGTAGAGAAAAGCTTCCAAGTTCCCACCAGTCTGTGTAAGGACGGGGCCGCTGTGGGACCTGCTTCGCCCCCACCCGGCTCTGCACATGGCATGGGGGCCGGGCATCATGACGTGAACACCCAGGCAGGAGCAAGGAGTCTGGGCAGGTGATTCTGATTTTGCTTTTGCAAAAGGTCCCCTTCCCGGAAAGAAACCCAGGGCTCCGAGGATCGCTCCCCAGGACATGGAGGTGGGCACCAGTCCATGGTGAGTTACCCACCTGAAGGCTAGGAGCAGATCTGGAGGCTTCCATGGAGGGGACTGGGTAAAAGCCCACCGGGGTGGGTGTGCTGAATCCCCCCAGGGGCGAAGGTTCTGAGAAACTCAGGATCTCGGCTAGATACCAGGTTCTTTTATTTTTTTTTCTTTTATAGTTTATTGTCAAGTTGGTTTCCATGTACCACCCAGTGCTCTTCCCCCCAAGTGCCCTCCCCCATGCCCATCTCCCCCCTCCCTCTCTCCCATCAGCCCTCAGTTTGTTCTCAGTATTCAAGAGTCTCTCATGCTTTGCCTCCCTTCCTCTCCCCAACTAATTTTGCCCCTTCCCCTCCCCCATGGTCCTCTGCTAAGCTTCTCCTGTTCCACTTACGAGTAGAAACATATGGTAGACATCAGGTTCTTGAACTGCCCTCAAAGGCAAAAGTGGCCAGATTGGAAAACAAGACCAATGTTCTGTTGTGACTCTCTGAAGAGGGGGTGGGAAGCGTAGGTCAGCTCTGGGGCCACTCCCAGCGAAGGGTCCGCCTTGAGACAGGCCTGGGACCAGGGTGTGTCCTTGGCGAAGCCCCTGGGAAGGGCTGATGCTGCATCTTTGGATCACAGGAGCATATTTTGGGGCCAGTTTCAAGCTGTGCCCTCCTACCCTCTGATGTAATTTCTTCTGTGTCCCACCTTCAGAGGGTCTGGCACAGACGCAGAGCCTCCTGTTGGGGAGAGGGGAGATGGAGGAACTTGGGGCCCTCCTCACAAAGCCCCTCTGCGGGATTCAGGTGATTTTAGAGAACAGACAGGAGCCCACGGCAGAGGGACACCAGCCCAGATGAGGACAAGTGAGCGCAGAAGGGGTCTGAAGTGTGAAACAGCTGCCGTGTGCTGAGCACCTCGCAAGCATTTTTCTTGGTCACTGAAAGAAGATGAGCTTCAAAGATGGGCAGTGGGCGAAAGACAGACGCTCATTCCAGAGCACAGGCTAATCATGTCTCCCGCTGCATAAAACACTTTATAGCTCCCCATTCCCACCTTTCCCCTCTCTCTTCCAGGCCTTGCTCATGCCGTGCCCCTACCTATACCACCATCCACTCCTCAGCGGACTCCCTTTTCTTATGATTATTTATTTTGCAAGAGAGACAGAGATTGTGAGCAGAGGAGCAACACGGAGACACACAGAATCCTAAGCAGACTCCAGACTCTGAGCCGTCAGCACAAAGCCTGATGTGGGGCTCGAACCCACCAACTGTGAGATCGTGACCTGAGCCAAAGCCAGATGCCTAACTGACTGAGCCACCCATGTGTCCCTCGGTTGACTCCTATTTGTCACTCGGGGCTCAGTGGACCACTGTCCTCTGGGGAGGGATGCCCCGCCCACCTGGATTGGCTGCTCTCCTATGTGCTCTTACCCATGCAGAGTTGAACTTGGTTGATAAGCCTCTCTCCTCTATCAGAATGTGAGCTCCTTGAGGGAGTGTGGCCGGCAGAACAGTGGTCCCTGGGACCTCTAGATGTTGTGTGGTCCGGCCAGGTGGCATTCAGGCTGGGCTGGAGTGAAGGTTGCCAATCAGGTGACCTTCAAATAGGGAGGCTATTCTGTATCCCTGGGGGGCGGGCATGGAGGTAGGGTCAATGTCATCACAAGGGCCCTTAAGAGTGGAACAGGAGGCAGAACAGTCAGTGTCAGGGTGATGTGAGGAGGGCTTGACCGGCCATTGGTGGCCTCGAAGAGGGAGGAAGGGGCCCCATGCCCTGAAATGTAGACAGCATCTAGGAGCCAGAACAGTCCAGAAAACAGACTCTCCTCCAGGGTCCCCAGAAGGAACATAACTGCTGACCTCTTGACTTTAGCCCCGTGAGACCTATGCCAGCTTCCGAGCTCCAGAACCAAATGTATCTTGCTTCAAGCTGCTGAGTTTGTGTAAGGAGCCGTAGGAAACCGACACAGAGAGCGACTTGTTCAGTGTCCCCAGAGGGTAGAGCTGGGGCCAAAGAATGAATGCAGGAGGTTGGCAGAGCTGCTGTCCTGTATGCCATCTTTAACCCCTGTGGCACAAACATCAACCTTTACACCTGACTCCTCAGGAGGGGGGGCAGGGGGAGGCAGAGGGGGAGCGGTCCTAGGGGACAGTTGCATGGGGTGGGGCATATGGGACATCGGATCACAAGGCCCTGCTGTCAAGTCAGGCGCTCTCCAAACAGCAGCCCACCTGGCCCCCTGACCAGCACCACCACAACTGCACTTGGGTCTCGAGATTGTCCTGGGAGTGCCTGGCCAAGGAGGCTCCTTGGTCCATTAGGGATCCCTGGGTCGGGACTTCTGGTCTCAAGGCTCGTGAGGGCTGCTGGTGGCATGCCGAAATAGCCCTGCAGACTCGATCTCAAAATCTCTGTCTTCGTGCAGCTCCGTGTGGTTGGGGCCAGAGGGGTTTCTGGTGCCTTGGGCTAACATTGGATCAGTTGCTTTTTCTCAATGCCTGGGGATTGGGGCTCATTCCCAGAGCCCTGAAAGTCCATCCTGCGGCCATGCAGGAGGGAGGAGGAGGAGAAGGGAAGGAGAACTGATCACAGAGCCGATGGGAGACGTCTATGGTGCTACTGAGCCCTACCCAACACTTTGACATAGCCCAAGAGAGCATAGCAAGCGCTTCAAGGTCAGGATGTTTAACCAGCCCTCCCGAGGATTATTTTTGTTGGCTTGATTATCACGTAATTACATGCAATGAAATTCAACAATTTTAAGTGTACAATTCAAAGAATTTTAACAAGGGCCTACAGTCAGAAATCTACCAGTTAAGATATAGAACGTTTTCATCACCCTGAAAAGTTCCCTCATGTCTTTATGCAGTCAAGTGCCTCCCGTCCCCCCTCCACACTCCTACCTGCTATCTGGGAGTCAGGAGGAGAGATGTGTAATAGCCTGGATAAAGGACTGCAGTCCGGTGAGGTCTCCTAATATGAAGCTTATATTCATTTATGGTGTTTATTATTATTATTATTAATTTTAAAACTATTTGGGGGCACCTGAGTAGCTTAGTCGGTTGAGCCTCTCACTCTTGGTTTCAGCTCAGGTTATGATCTCACGGGTTTGTGGGATCGAGCTCCATGTCAGGTTCTGTGCGCACAGAGCCTGCTTAGGATTCTCTCTTGCCCTCTCTGGGCCCCCCTCCATGCTCACTCCCTCTCTCAAACTAACTAACTAACTAACTAACTAACTAACTAACTAACTATATATATATATATATATATATATATATATATATATATATATATATATAATCAATGTACTCTTCTCGGCCACTATAAGTCACAGAGCACTGCACATATAAGCAGTTTCCAGCGGACATTTCCCCACCTGCCAGGCCCACCTAATGGCCTTGCCAACCCATTTGGACTTCTGGCCTCCAGAATGAGAGACGATAAACGTGTGATGTTTGAAGCTGCTAAGTTTGTGGCAATTTGTTACAGCAGAAATAGGAGACAAGTGCAGCGATTGATATGAATACATTCATTATATTAATAGTGTCTCACACCCATACTGTGTGTCACTAATTGCCAAGCATTTTACATCCCTGTCTCCCCGCTTAGATGATAAATTTCTTAAGGTTGTGAGTCATGTTTTACACTTCTCTTGCACTTCAATAGCACCTACCACGGCTCGAGGAGCTTAGGAAGTGAGGAGGAAAGGAAAGAGAAGAGTAGTATTTATCCCGGATACATTATATCCCTGCACTATCCTAAGCATTGCACATGCTTTATCTCATTAAATCTTTACGCGCCTTAAAGAAAAAAGAAAAAGAAAAAAGAATCTGTTTTACAAGTTCAACATTTTATAAGTCCTCATGTTTCCCTTGTTTATTTCCCTTTGGCTTTGCGGGTTGTGAGTAAAGTTCCATTTTGAAAACCCCTGCCGGTGTCTTTTAGGCCAAGGAAAACATGGAAATGGGAACCACTTTGCCCACGTTTGGCCAGAGAGAAGAAGGAGCCGGGGACCAGCGTGGGGCTGAGCCTGGGGCTTTGAGCAGAGAGCTGGTGCAAGACAGAGCTCTGCCACCTACTGGCTCCAGGACGCAGGGCAGGTCACCTGCCGTCTCTACATCTAAAACTCGTCCTCTGTAAAACCTACGCAACAGTCCCTCTACAGGGGTTTATTGAGCGCCTACTGCATGCCAGGCACTGTCACTGGCCCTAGAGATACCGCAACGAACAAAAGAAGCCAAAGTCGCAGCACAAAGGGGGCTAACCTTCCAGAGGGGGTACGGAACATAAATAAGACACATAAATAAACACAAACTCCATTTGTCAAAAATGCTAAGGAGAAAACAATAAAACAGGGAAACAAATGGCTTTTGATAAGTGAATGGATAAACTGTGGTACATCCAATATCAGGGAACACTACTCAGCAATAAAACTCACAGCCTGCATGGGTCTAGAGGGGATTATGCGTCATTCTCAAATTCTAGAGACGGGAGACAGACAGGTTAGAGGTTTCCAGGGCTTGGGCAGGGGGTGGCTGTAAAAGGCAGCCTTGGTTGTAGTGGTGGTTACACAAATCGGCACATGGATAAAAATGGTGTAAAACTACATGCCCTCATTGGACCAGTGTCAGTTTCCTGGCTCTGGTACTGTAGCATCAGGACATGAGATGCAGCCATTGGAGGAGGTAAAGGGTACCAGACATGCCTCCGTGTTGTCTTTGCCACGCGCTGTGGATCTGTAACCATTTCGAAATTAAAAGTTTAAAAGAAGTTTTTTTTATGTTTTATTTATTTTTGAGAGAGAGAGAGAGAGAGAGAGAGACAGTGAGCAGGGGGAGGGACAGAGAGAGAGGGAGACACAGAATCTGAAGACAGGCTCTGAGCTGGCTGTCAGCACAGAGCCCAATGCGGGGTTGAACCCACAAACCGTGAGATTATGACCTGAGCCAAAGTCGGACGCTTAACCAACTGAGTACCCAGGCGCCCCCAAATTAAAACTTTTTATTTAATATGTAAGAAAAGGTAAACTAAAGTCAAGAGGACATAGAGGCACTGTCTCTGTGGGCGGCCAGGAGAGGACGTGACAATAAGTGACGGCTGCAGAGGGCAGGTGGGTGTTTAAATGAGATGTGACAAGAATCCAGAAGGCTGCAAATGGTGAATGTGGGTTTATTATTCCTTTTGTCAGAGAACGTAGTGTTGCATTTTTAAAACTCCATTCACATTGCTGTGGACATGTTTCTTTTAAAAGTCCCTAACTTTTGGAGCATACTGAAATATTTACAAATGACACAATACACGGGCTGGGATTTCAAAATAAAAAAAAAAAGTGGGTGGAGGATGGAGGCACAGGGCTGGCGATGGTTGGGGCTGGGCTGGGCTGGGCTGTGAAGATGGCGGCGACCTTCCTTGAATTCTGTCCCAAGAACACAGTCACCTCCCTTCCCAATCAGAGTCCAAGCCCAGCAGAGGCCATATTTCTGCACCTCCACGAGGTCAAGATCACGTTCATATCATCGGCTCCCAGTGTTACAAGAGATGTTGTGCCTTGCTGACCCGGTGGACCCACATCTTTGCAGGCGGGGGGTGGGGGTCTGTAGGAGTAGATCTAAAAGGGTCCCTCTTTCTCCTTTTCCAGCTCAGGCCATTTCCTGTTTTGTTGTTTGCAACTGGTTGTCGGTTACATCGCTGGTTTCCTTCTTCATGATCTGTTCGCTCGAAAGCCAGGGTTTGAGAGGAGGCAGGGCAGCGAAACGGTGTGGTCTCCCCAGACTTGTTCTGGCAAACTGCAGCTTTCTCCCTTCACACCCCTCCCCCCGCCCACCAACAAATCCTTCTGAGTCATCCAAATGCCAGAAACAGACAGCCTTTCAATATTTTTGTTGTGTGATCTTGGGAAAAGTGCTTCTTCTGGGCTTAGGTGTCTTTTTGCAAAGCACTTTATAGTTTGGCCCCAACTGCAAAGAACTGATCAGCTCCAGATGGCAGGCAGACTAGCAGGGCATCCCTGCCTTGGAGCTGGGAAACTGGGCACGGGGGGTGCCGTTGTTGGCTCCGAGCCGCACTGTGGGTGACGGTGAAGCCACATATGTTTTCCACCATGCCCCACGGAGGGCGGGTGGGCGGTCTCCCCCCCGGCAGCCCAGACGCCAAGTGCAGGGATGCGTGGAGACGTTCCGCCAGTGTGTCCTTGGGCAGCCTGACAACCCCCACACGGAGAGAGCCACCTAGTCTCAGACTTGTCTACCCACTGACCACTGGGGAGACATTCACGGCCTCTCCAGCCAGGTTTCTTAGGATAAAGGGCGTTGCCACTTCCTTCAGTCCTCTAAGGAACAGTGACCTCTGTGAGAGGTCTTTATTTTCTATAATTCTTTTAATGTTTATTCTTTTTTGAGAGAGGGAGAGAGACAGAGTGTGAGCCGGGGAGGGCTAGAGAGAGAGAGAGAGACAAAGAATCTGAAGCAGGTTTCAGGCTCCGAGCTGTCAGCACAGAGCCCGATGTGGAACTCGAACTCACAATGAGATCGTGACCTGAGCCGAAGTCCGACATTTACCTGACTGAGCCACCCAGGAGCCCCAAGGGGTCTTTATAATAACGACAATGTTAACAATACTTTGGGGTCATGTGCATAGTGCATTTCTTACTCAGTTCTCCCAACTACCCAGACTGTTTGGACGTCAGTATGAATATTATCTCTATATCACAGATTGGGACACGGAGGCGTGTAGATGCCTCACCAGTTTTTTTGTTTCTTCTCTTTTCTTTTTTCTTTTCTTTCCCTTTTTAAAAAAATTATCACTTTATCAGTGGAAGACAGTTTTTATTTCTGGCAAAGCTCTCTGGAGATGCTCTCTGCGTATATATTCCTATCTTACTCAAAATGAGGGCTCTCTAGCTGACCTCCACCTGGCTTTCCCCCCTAACAACACCTCGTGAAGCCAGGGCCACACCAGCAGGTACCGATTTGCCTCATCACTCCTCCTCTGCCCAGTGTTCCGTGCGATGGCCATACAGAGTCTTCCGATCACACGGATTCTTCTGATTGGTCTCTTATAAATGATTGCTTAGGAGGGTGCCAGAGCTTTCTAACCCCAAACACCGTTAATGCCAATGCTCACACCCTGCCCAGCCTGTGGATCCTTCTTGTCCACATCGTGGCCACGTCCTCTCCCCAGGCTCAGTGTCTGCAAGTCCTTCCGGTCCCCACGACAGCCTGTGGTCTTTCCACTGGAGAAGGGCAGGGGCCTGTTCTCAGTCCCTCCTGGCAGGGGACGAAGGCCCTCCAGGAGGGCAGGGTGGTGAAGGGTCCGCTGGCCCCTCCACCCTCCTCTTCTGGACAGGGCTCTGTGCAAACCCCCACCCCTCCCAGGGAAGACCCGCCTTGGACGAAAGAACCCACCTGGCACACAGAGGGACCTCGTTCCCTCCGCATCCTCCCCTGCCCTTCCTACCTGAGCCTGAGCCTCTCACAGCCACGTTTTCCTGTTTTATAACGTCAGGCCAACTTTCCTCCCTTGTGTTCCCTCCAGAGGGCTGATGCTCTCACCAGAACCGGTTCTCAGGGTGAGTGCTGCTGGGAGGTGGCCCTTGGATGGTGTGGGGACTCTGCGTCGGCAGGCAGCAAGCCCGGGACCTGGGACAGGAGCCTCCTGGACATAAAGCAACGGCAGGGCAGCAAGGCCACGGTCAGGCTGGCGTGTCGCCCCAAGCCCAGAAGTGCCCCCTCGTCCTAACCAAATCAATCATTAATTGGACCACATCAAAGCTGTCAGTAGTTTCCCTGCACGCTTACAAGGCTTAAGAAAAAAGCAGGAAGGGGAAGTGGAAAGAAGCATGTTTCTTGGGGTGGCACTAAAAAACATGGGCCTTGCGGGCAGAGAGAACTGGCTGAATCCTGGCTCTGGAATGCACCAGCGACCTGACCTGGAATTAGCTACCCACTCGAGGCCTCAGTTTCATCAACTGTGAAATGGGGACAAGAATACCAGCCTCGTGGGGTGTCTGGGGGGCTCGGTTGGTTACACATCTGACTCTTGATCTCGGCTCAGGTCATGAACTCACGGTTTGTGAGTATGAGCCCCGCGCTGGGCTCTGTGTTGATGGCACTGAGCCTGCTTGGGATTCTCTTTCCCTCTCTCTGCCCCTACCCTGCTCATACTCGCGCTCTCTCTGTTTCTCTCTCAAAAAATAAATAAATAAACATTTTTTTAAAAAGTGCCAAATCACATATGGGTGAGCCCACAGTTCTGTCACTGACAGCCACTTGATAAGGTCCGCCAGGCGGGGCTGTGTTTTCTAACAATACAAAGCCAGTCTCAGATCTAAACCTAAACAGTTTAGGGGCGCCTAGGTGGCTCAGTCAGTTGAGCGTCTGAGTTCAGCTCAGGTCATGATCTCATGGTTCGTGGGTTCGAGCCCCGTGTCAGGCTCTGTGCTCACAGCTCAGAGCCTGGAACCTGTTTAAGATTCTGTGTCTCCCTCTCTCTCTGCCCCTCCCTTGTTCACATTCTGTCTCTCTCTGTCTCAAAAATAAATAAACATTAAAAAATTTTTAAACCTAAACAATTTAGTCCTTGGATTCTTTTCATTTCCTCCTAATATATGTTCAGTTCTTTGGGCCCCTTCCATTGTTCGCCAGGTGGTGAGCAACACATTTATTACGAGATCGGCTTTGGATAACGAGAGAAAAGGGATCACGGTGTTGCCACACATTAGCTGTGTGACCTCGGGCAAGTTACTTAATCTCTCTGAGTCTCTTCCTCATCTGTTAAATTGATCCAACAGCAGCTGTCCCATATGGCCCACGTGACATTTGCTGAAGCAGGAAGCGTCCAGCCCGAGGGCCATGCTTGGCAGCGAGGTTTGTCCCAAGAGGAAGAAGGGTTTCGGCAGAAGTGGGGGCCTCCCAGCTCACTGAGGACAGTTTGGGGGTAAGATGGGCTGGTGCGATGGGCCCCAGGGGCTGGGACGAGTGCGGCCACCCAGGCCACTTCTCTTCCGGCTCGCTGGCAGCAGGTGCCTCCTCACTTCCCTGGGATCTAACAGCCCAACCCCCAGCAGGCCATGATTTTAATCACTCAGCAGGCAGGCAAGTGTCTGTGCCTCTGTTTCCTCAGTGCTACCAGGGCCCCTGAACCCGAAGGGAGTTCCCGTTACAACCCCAGACCCGGTGGGGGCTTGGCGAGCCGGGCAGGGCCTAGAGGGTTGCTCACCCCCTGCTGTCCCAGTGAGAGGGACCAGGGAGGCAGCCAGACGGGCTTCCCTCCAGGAGGTGCCCAGGGTGGGGGAGAGGCAGTGATGGGGGGCACAGCTGGGCTGGGGGTACCCCCGAGACTCTCGGTGCCCTACACCCCTCCCAGTGGCCTCTCAGGACAAGAAAGGGTGGCTGCGTTCACTCTCCAAGCTGCCTCCAGCCCCCAGGGGACATTCCAGGGTCAGTGACTCCAGAGACCTGCGTCCCCACCAGCTGCTGAGAGGACCACTGCTCAGAAGGCAGGTCCAGTCCGGACAAAGCCCGGGCGTTTCCCTCCTTCTCCATCACACAGTCTGCCCTGCTCTCTGCCTCTGTGTGTCTGTCTGTCTCTGCTCCTTTCTCTTATCCCCAGCTGATTCTTCTGACTGTCCCTGGCTCCGGCTCTCATCCATCGTCGTCCCTTCCTGTCTCTGGACTCATCTCCCAAGGTCCCTGTGCGTCTGGTCTGTCTTTCTCTCGTCTGCTCTCCTCCGGGTACCTCCCCTCGGCCCTCCCCTGACTCCTAGGTTTTTCTCTCTCCGAAATGAACCCCATTCCCGGGGCGCCAAAACCCCAACCCTCTGAGGTTTCGGGACTCAGGCCAGGCCCCTGGAAGCCGAGCGCGGAAGCAGGCAGCAGCCCCCGGAGCGCAGCGACTTTGGCCACCCTTTCATCTGGTCTCTTTAACTCGTTTCTTTCTAACCCATCCCACATGGAGTGACAAACAGCCAGTGTGTCCTCTCCCCCAGGGCCCCCTCCTTCCAAGGCACTTCGTCATCCAAAAAGTCTTGTCTCCAGAGCAGCGAGGGACGCGGCGGCCTGACCCCAGCCAGCAGGGTCTGAGGCCACTAGCTGGGCTTTCTGGGTGTTTCCCGAAGCCCAGCCAGCCCGCCTCGGTTTGGAATCAGCGGAGTTTGCCACACACTGGCCTAGAATGCCGTAATACGTGTGGAAAGTGCCCAGCGGCCGGGACGGCAGGTTATTAGGAGACTGTCTTCATCGACAGGAGCACATCTGCCACCCTGGCTTTCACTGGGACCGGGGACAGTGGCTGGTCCCCGGCAGGTCGTGTTGTTGGGCCCTCGGGCTGATGGCACAATGGGGCCTCAGATGCAGTTGGTGGGGTTGGGTCATGGTCATTGCCTCC
This sequence comes from Suricata suricatta, assembly GCF_006229205.1. Taxonomy (NCBI): domain Eukaryota; kingdom Metazoa; phylum Chordata; class Mammalia; order Carnivora; family Herpestidae; genus Suricata; species Suricata suricatta. The sequence goes on from NC_043701.1 coordinate 175,226,882, forward strand.
GCACCCCCCCTGTGGCATCTGCCGCCACCTGGCACAGCAGATCCGTGCCTCAGGCGCCTCTCAGCAGCCGGCCAAGATCTTCCAAGTTCCCCCTCCGAAAATGCCAGGCCTCCAGCTGTCCAGCCTATTTTAACTGGAAGTGGGTTGGCACAGAGCTAACCAAGTGCCCACTGCCAACTTCCTCACCACCTAACTTCTGATTCTACAGCCATCTTGACGTCAGCCCCACAAAAGGGAGCCCAAAGCAGCAAGAACAAGGAGGAAAACACAGCAATAAAATGGGATGGACTCGGTGGATTTTTACACTGTTTTTTGGGGGGTGGGGGCGTGGTTCGGAGAGGTCCTTTCGTGCACCCCGACCTGGGCCTGAGACGGGACTGAGCATCTGGGCTGAGTTACTGGCCTCGCAACAGAGGCCACCGGTCCAGTGGCCCGGGCCTCCCCGAGGGTGCCAAAATCAATAAGAGGGTTTGAGGTTGGAAAGTGTAGTTCAGGGATTTTGCTCATGTTTTTGTCAATGATGCACAAGTATTCACCCAAGAGAACGAGAAAAGCTGAGGTGATTGAAACATAATGTAGCAAGGAAGGCAGGGCAGTGGGGACGCCCTTGGGCTCTGACCCTCTGGGGGTGGGGGGGCGGATGTGGACCGCATTTTCAGAAAAGGCTTAGTCCTCTCTGCAGCTGGCCTTGAAGGTGGGTGTTGGGGCCATTTCTAGAGGAGCAGGAGGGATCAGTGATATCACACCTCTTTGCAACCTAACTTTTGTAGAAATTCTGAAAAGCTGAAGAAGGAAGGAGTTTTAAGAATAATCTTTTTAGGGACACCTGGGGGGCTCAGTCAGTTAAGTGTCCAGTTTTGGCTCAGGTCATGATCTCACAGTCTCTGAGTTTGAACCCTGCATCATCGGGCTCTGTGCTGACAGGTAGCTCAGAGCCTGGAGCTGCTTCCGATTATGTGTCTCCCCCTCTCTCTGCCCCTCCCCGGCTCGTGCTTTGTCTCTCTCTCTCTCTCAACAATAAACATTAAGAAAAAAATTTTTTAAAGAATAATATTTGTATTTTCTAAAGAATTGATCTGAACTTCATCTCTGCCCTAAATCTGTTTAAAGGGTGTTTCTCTGTTCCTGTCCCCCCGTCCTTCACCTACCCACTGCCCGGTCTGAGTTCACCACCTGTCCATCTTGTCCTCTTTGCTCACTGCCCAACAGAGGATGTGGTTCTGGTCCTACGAATGAACCCCACCCCCACCCCCCGCCCTATGAATTAGACGGGCGGTAGATGGTGGGTGATAGACAGGCAGCACCAGGCCGCAGACCCCTGTACCCGCGAGTGCTCGGGGATGTGCTGATACGTGTTAAGCAGCAGGTTCCCTGGGGAGGGTGGTGGGCAGCCCTGACTGTGGCACCGGCCACCCCGGGGTTAAGTATTCCCACCATGGCCGACTGCATCCCGGACCTGATGTCACTGAATGCGGCGTTCAGGAGACGTGCACATGATCGGCCCCACGGGCTGTATCAGCTGCATCCAGACATTACGGGGTGGATCCACATGGCCTCTTGGGCCAGAAGTTCCCCCCCCCACCCCGACCCGTTCCCTCTCCTGTCCACTACCGCCCCCGGGGGTTTGGAAGCACTTTCCTCTCAGCCTTTCCCCTCAATTCCTGTTCCACTGTGTCCCCTTCCCGCTCCCCCCAGCGAGGACAGACCAGAAGGCCAGCAGTCCTTATCAGTCTGTGGACCGAAGCCAGCCAGAACACCACGGCCTTTCTTTGCTGAAAACCAGAACTGTAAACCAACCCAAATACATTTATTTTTTTCCAGATATGTAAAAAGGAAATATATGCTTGTTATGGAGAGTGAAGAGTGAGGAAAAGGAAACGGGTGGTGGGGTGGCCCCTGAAGGAACAGACTCCCGCTGAGGTGGCCGGGCTGGCGCTGGCGCGAGGGGCCCCTGCCCCAGAAGGTCCTGGCCTCTCACCATGCAGTTTGCGGTTCACGGGGCCTCAGGAGAGGAAGAGGGGGGCATATCTGGGCTGAAACAGGTCAACTCGGAGCCTTATGAAGTGGCAGACGGAAAGGGGATGTATGTATGTGGGGTCAGGGCTCAGGGACAGGAGCCCAGGCACCATCTGGGAGCCTCCGAGGGCTCATCATTTTTTTATTATTAATTTTTAGAGAGAGAGTGTGTGTGCATGCATGAGCAGGGGAGGGGCAGAGAGAGAGAGAGAGAGAGAGAGAATCTCAAGCAGATTCCATGTTTAGAAGGAATCCGATGAGGGGATCAAATTCATGACCATGGGATCATGACCTGAGCTGAAATCAAGAATTGGACATTCAACCAAGTGAGCCACCCAGGCGCCCCAACGTCACATAATTTCATGTAGAGATTCAACTCCACCCACCCACCCACCTGAGAGAGAGAAATAAGCATTTAAATAGTTGAGGCAACCCCACACCCCATCCCACGCAGGGAGGCTAGCCCCCCTGAGTACGAGCCAGGGGAACATGGGAATCTGACCACCTGGTCCCACTGCCCTGCTTGGCGAGATCCTCTGGACACCGAATGCGATTCTGGTGTTTAAAGATGCGTATTCTTCACCAGGCCCAGGCCCTCCATTGAGGCTGACCACCAGGCTGGACCCTAGTCCTCAGGCCCGGGAATCTGTCTGAGGGTGGGAAGCAAGGGATGCTGGTCTTCAACCTAGCGCCTTCCTGGGGGGGGCAGGGTGCTTCCAAGGGAAATGCTGACCAAGGGGGATTTTCACCTGACACAAAGGAGCAGGGAAAGGGGGACAGTGAGGCTCCTGGAACCAAAGGAGGGCAGACGTAGGGGTCTATCTGGACTTCGGAACTTGAGAGAATAAAGCTCCTTCCCTCTGAATCAAAGTCCCCTCAGGTTGAACTCGCCTTGTCCGTAGGGGGCTGGACAACTACTGAGGCGAGCAGGCCCTCTTGGTGATGCTGGGGTGAGTCCCAGGCATCCCGGGGAGACCTTAGCCCCTCCTCACTTTATGGCCTTAAGCCCCGTGGGCCAGTCAGCCTTTAGACCAGCCCATCGTCCCCTCTGCTAGCTTCTAGATGAAACAACCTTTCTCAAGAATGTAGGTTGTCAGAAGTATTTTCCCATCTGGACTGTAATGTGGAGACACAGGGAACTTTATTGTTGTTTTGTGCTGGTCTTAAAATTTTTTTAATGTTTTTATTTAATTTTGAGAGACAGAGAGTGAGCAGGGAAGGGGAAGAGAGAGAGAGGGAGAATGAATCTGGAGCAGGCTCCAGGCTCCGAGCTGGCAGCACAGAGCCTGAGGCGGGGCTCCAACTCACGAGCGGTGAGATCATGACCTGAGCCTAAGTCAGACGCGCAACCAACCGACCCACCCAGGTGCCCAGTTCTGTTTGTTTTTTAGGCCAACATTTTTCACTTGGAGATCACTGCAGATTCATAGGCAGTGTGAAGAGATGATAGAGATTCCATGGACCGTTTCCCCCAACGGTGACACCTTACGAGACTCTAATGCAACGCCACCCAACCGGGATATTGACGCGGATCCAGCACACAGAGCACAGCCATCACCACAAGGACTCCTAACGATGCCATTTTATAACCACTTCCTTCCTCCTGCCCCTCTGCCTCCTTGACTCCCAGCAGACACAAAGCAAGTGGCAGAAGAGAGGCCACTATGCAGTGCACCTGTTTGAAACAGAGTTACCAGGGCAGAGGAGACCGCTGAGGGCTCGGCAGCCTGAGCCAAAGGGGCTCATTGTTTTAGGAAAATACTCCAGAGACAGATCTGTTAAACAAATCAGCCCTGATTGAGGGATTGGGGGAAGCCGTCAGTGGGCTGTGCGTGAACTTGACGTCTACAAAGACCCAGAGGGGCAGCGGAAGGGATGCAGGACTGGGTATCAGGGCCCCACGCTCCCTGCCGGCTTCTGTTGGGGGGTTGGGGGCACAGCCCATGGGGGTTGGGGAGGGTCATGGGATTTCTGCCTCTTGGCATCTGGACTGACACCTGTCAGCCCAGCCCTTTCCCGCTCTAGACCTCTTTGACACTTTGAGTAAGTTTCACTGAGTTCACTGTATCTTGGAACCTGTTTTTCCTACAATACAATAAAAAACAGGCCAGCGAACTGGTTCCACCTCTGAAGAAACTGTGTGGTTTCTACAAGCAGAGCTTGAGCAATGCTGAAATATCGGGAGATTCTTTCCTTCTGTTGCATCTCTTAAAATCTTCTGATGTGGCGCCTCTTTCTTATTCTTATTTCATGCAGAAAGCTGGACAAATGAGTTGTCTCGAAAAAATACGCTTTGTGGTCCATTTTGCTCATCCCTGTGCACCCGTCCTGTGCCCTCGCCTCCTCTGGGACCCACAGAAGGTTCTCGTGGGCGGGGCGGGGCGAGGCCCCTCTGAAATGAGCTGCCAAGTTGTCCGTTTGCTTTTCTTTTTCGTCTAACCTCCAAATACCTCAGAGCCAGCACCTGCGAGCTTCCTGAGGGATGCTTTGAACTTGCTGCAAGTGAAACCATGGGAGGTTTCGCATCTCAGTGGCCTCCCCCTGCCCCACTGGGGCGGAGAGACCGACTGCTCTTTTCCTGTCCAACCACCCCCTCCTCCTCCTCCTCCGGCAACAACACAATGGAAACAAGAGCTTCAGCGATGTGCTTGGCTCTCTGTAAACACCCGGGAGAAACTAAAGGCCCCTCTGCCTTTCTCCGCTGAGCTGAGAACACCACAAACAGTGACCGTGCGGAGGGGCGCGTGGGCGCATCCGGACGGGACAGATGTAATTAGCGGCCGCGCTCCTTTGTGTGTGCAGAACAGACAGCAGGGAGCCACACCCGCATGACGCTCTGGCAAAAGTACTGTCACTCATTTTCACAAACAATTCGATGGGCTTTTCAAAAGTGCCTGCCGCAAGCAAAGGAAGGCCCAGAGGGGAAAGAACCAACAACAGCAGAAGGACAATTCAGCCTTGCGCTCCGAAGTTCCTTGGGAGTTGTTCTGGGGACAGAGAAGCCAAACCAACTTGATGACGCTTCAGGCCAAAGTCTGGATGGAGGGAGAGGCGGGTGCTCACAGGACAGGCAGCGGCGGAAGAGGCAGATTTCACAGTTTAATCCCCGGGTGTTCCTCGCAGCTGTGATACATGCCTCTCAGTCTTGCTTTTGCCATCTGCTTAATGGGCACAGCGATGCCTGTACGTTACCTCCGACTGGCGGTGGGGCTCAAAGGAGATCATTTGGAAGAGTGCCTTGTGGTCTGCGAGGTGGGCGCTAATGTTTGGGAGCTCCTCAGATAGACCCGTTGCTAAGGCAAAGCAAGTGACCAGAGGCTCCCTGAGCACACCTACAGCACCAGGCACTGAGCCCCCACGCTGGAAGTGCCACCAGCCCCTCCTCGTTAACTCCAGGGCTAATGAAATGACCCTTCCAAAATCCAGTGTAGAAGCACAGCCCAATGTGTTTTCCTTTTGTTCCCCCCAAACCCTGAGGGAGATCCAAGTCCCGAGTTCAGGAACTTAATAAAATCTTTTTTTTCTCTCCCACCCTCTTCCCTCACCCCTCTTCCCCCGATTTCTCCCCTGCCCCCAGACCTTCCACAGTCGTTTGGCACCTCCCCCTGCTTCTCCCTCCCTCCCTCTCCACCTTTCTGGGTCATGAGGCTCCATCTAACCCTTCCTCCTTGTGTGTGACTTGGTGACCCAGGGGCGAGTTTGGGTTCTTGTGGGCAGCCGGTAACAGAGGAAGGCTCCGGGGAGCACTGGTTGTTCTATTGAAATTGTTTCATTTCATGGTGCCCTCAAAGCTCTCCAGGGTCCAAACTTAAGAGCCTGTACAATGTTGAAACACATCTTGCCACTTGGGATATTTTTTTCCATCCTAAATCCTGTAAGCTCACTTCCTGCTTTCCTTCAGGGTGAAAACAAAGACGTGAGTTCTTGTCTTTCTTAAGAAGCATCTTTCAGAACATAAATCCAGGGCCTCTCAGAGTTGAAAGAGGCTTCGGAGGTCAGGTAGTCCCATTGCAAGTGATGTCTCCACATCCGTGCTATGTCACGTCCCACAGGTGAGTGTCGGGCACCTGCGTGAATGTCTCCAGAGTCAGGGGACTCTCTTCCTGCCTCCTGAGGCCAAGGTGATGCTTGACTTCTTCCCCAGCAAACCCTCCTGAAGGGCACTCTGCGCCTCCCCTCCCCCCATCCCCGGCTCCCTATGGTGGTTGGAGGAAGCGGAGAGAGAGATGACCCGGGAGTATCTACCTGGTGCCTGGTGGGTAGAAACGCCCCAAAATGTCTGAGCAGATGAAAATTTCGAAGGCACGCGACTGCACCAATCAGAATTCCGATGGCTTCTTCTCAGATTTGCCGAGAAGGGGACAGGAAAGCCGCTGCGGTCAAGGAGCTGCAGCTGGGGGGGCGGGGGGGCTGCTGCAGAGGGCAGGTCCTGGAGCAGCCGGGCCGGCCACTTACCAGCCAGGCCACGTCGCTTTTCATCTGTAAGATGGGGCTAAGGGTCCCTGCTCCGGCGCCCTCACAGGCTGTTTTACCTTCAGTGGAGATAATGTGGATGTATATGGGGTGTAAATTGATGAAGGAATGAAGAGAGAAAGCCTAGAAAGACCCCCAATATTTCCATTTAAAATGTTAAATAACTCACTCTGGAAATGTTAATAATTGCATAGAAAAAGAGCTCCTAGGTGCACCTGGGGGGCTCAGTAGGTTAAGTGTCCAACTTCATCTCAGGTCATGATCTCACAGTTCGTGGGTTCAAGCCCCGCATCAGGCTCTGTGCTGACCGCTCAGAGCCTGGAGCCTGCTTCCGATTCTGTGTCTCCCTCTCTCTCTGGCCCTCCCTTGCTTGCACTGTCTCTGTCTCTCAAAAAATAAAAAATAAAAAAGATTGGGAGAGGGGTCTAAATTGAGAGACATCATAATGTCTGCTCCTTGATTCTCCTGGCTTGAAGAAAGGACAATTTCCAAGTGTGCGCTAACTTGGGAAGTTTGAATATGGAGTAGGCATTAGATGATCTTGGGAATAATTAGTCATTTTATTAGATGTGATAAATGTTCTTCCTTTAGGTCCATCATGTCTAATTTTTTTAATGTTTTTAATTTTTTATTTTTGAGAGAGAGACAGAGAGCCAGCAGAGGAGGGGCAGAGAGAGAGGGAGATACAGAACTCGAAGCAGGCTCCAGGCTCTGAGCTGTCAGAACAGAGTCCAACGCGGGCCTCGAACCCACGAACTGCAAGATCATGACCTGAGCTGAAGTCGGACGCTTAACCAACTGTGCCACCCAAGCACCCATCATATCTAATTTTTTAAAAAACGGTTTGGCAAAAAAATATGAACCAGTATAGGAAATATGGCACAGTGCCAATCATGATTAACTATAGACAATAGTTTATTATAATCATAATTTAACTTTTGTAACTATTTTGAAATTGTTCCTATAAAAAGTTGGTTTAGTGGTGAGCTGAGCAATGCAGCCCGTCAGCACTGAAGAGGCAGGGATCTAAGGAGCAGGACAAGCCCCCTGAACACCCCGCCCAAATCTGTCACAGGTTGGTTGTACACAGGCAATATGGGACCTTGGCTTTTAAAGATTTTGCCACGTGACTAATGTCCCCCGTGGAAGACACTCAGATGATAGTGTCAAAGAGGGAGGGAGAGGCCACTTTGTTCTCACTCCGCACAGCTGGACAAGGAGCGGGGGACATGGTGTGGACATTCTCCGTCTGTGGAGAGGCAGGCAGTGGAGACGGAAAATTGGCAGGTAGAAAGGATGACAAGCAGAGTGTGAATCCTGGCCTCCACAACACCCCCCTGGTCCCAGGGTCCAGGTTGTGGGTCCTCTGGGATGTACCTCTTAAGAAGACGCCCCTAAAACTGTGCCCCAGGTGCTGGTGGTGTTCTGTAGCCTGGTGCCAGGTCCACGTGGGTGAACAAACATAGACATTCACTGAGCTGCCCACCCACCCAAGACTTGTCTACGTTACTGAACATTAGTTTTATCTCATTTAACCCCCTCCCCCAATAATAGTGCATCCCAGAGAACGGGGAGGAAAGAGTAAAATTTTAGCCTCTTGTCTTAGATGCTTCGGAAATAATAACTACATTTCAGAACAAACACCATAAATGAAAGATGGGGATTTAGAGATAATATTTTAAAATTCAGCGATGGGAGAGGGAGAGACTTAATATTTCTACTGCTTTAAACCTTTAAGCCTCCGAGCACCCAGCCAGTCATTTTTGATCTCGTTGTTAATGTAACTTTCAGTATCAGGCAGTTTATTGCACAAAGTCCCGGAGTTCTTTAAGCAATAAACTCACATCAAAACATTGTTACCAAGTATTTAAAAAATTAGCAGTGTGGCAGTCAGAGTGTCAGACTCTTGATCTTGGCTCAGGTCATGACCGCACAGTCCGTGAGTTTGAGCCCCGCATCCCGCTCTGTGCTGATTCTCTCTCTCCCTCTCTCTCTGCCCTTCCCCTGCTTGTTCTTTGTCTGTCTGTCTCTCTCAAAATAAATAAATAAACTTGTAAACAATTTAAAAATAATTAGCAGTACTTCAGAGGTGAATGAAATGAAGACAACTGTCTCTCTCACTGATGGCTCAGTGGGGTCTCTGGGGTCTCTGGAGCCACCAGAGGTCATAGGCAGAGGTCAAGGTGGTGGGCAAGGGGGACAGGTGGGGAGCCAAGAACCAGCGAAAGGAGAAAGGAAACTTCTGTGCAAGCCCAGCCATGCCAGAGGAGGAGGCACCCCGCTGTGCCTAGAGGTCGGTCACCGGGCCTGGGAGCCACTCCCTCCTGCCACAGCTCCCTGGCTCCCCCGTGAGCCCAAGCCGGGAACTTCAGGGTGGCTGTCCAGCCGGGTCCTCCTCTCGGAAGAATCTGGGGCGCCCAGGCCGTGATCGTGATCGCGAGGGCAGGTCCTCCCTGGCGTGCCTGCCAAGGGAAAGTCACTGAGGATACGAACAACTCCCCAAAGGACCCTTCCCGTCCTTCTGATGCAAAAGATGCCCCCAGAGGAGACTACTGGTTCCCTATTTTCACTGCGTTTTCCTTGTGGGATGCTCACCCAACTGTCAGCGCCCCCCTCCCCCATCAAACTGCCTTCCCTTTAGCGTGGCCACTGGGCTGACCTAGGAACCGTCTCCAGTTAGCAGTGTAGCCATGTCCTGGCTCTTTGCCAAATCCCAGGCCCTCAGGTCTCCCCTCACCTTCCTGACTGCCCTCTGCTGGGGCTTCCTCCTGGGTCCTCACCCTCTCCTGCTTAGAGACCCCTACTTCCAACCTCAGTCATTTTAAGGACGTTCAGAGCCTGCTCCCTGGCCCTGGGCCTCTCCCTGTTGCCAAATAGCAGGGGAAAGAGCCCCAGCCAAGGAGTCAGAAAGCAGCCCAGCCCAGGAATCCAGCACGCCTTCCCGTGTGACCTCGGACAGACCCCACAACCTCTTTGGATCATGGATATTTATTGGTCTGCTAGGGACCAGGCACTGAGTTACGCACATTATGTGGCTTATCTCCTTGGATCTTGTGTTGGGACTGATGTTATCCCCACCAAACAGGGCAGACACAGGCTTGCAAAGATATGTGACTTTCCCAAGATCCCACAGCTAAAAGATGATGGACCTGGGTTAGAATTTTGGTAGTCAAATTCCATCACATGACCTTTTATTAATTTTTTTAAAGTAGGTTCCATGCCCAATGTGGGGCATGAACTCGTGATTCTGAGATTGAGAATCCTGTTCTTTTATTTTTAACGTTTTATTATCTATTTTTGAGAGAGAGAGAGAGAGAGAGAGAGCATGAGCAGGGGAGTGTCAGAGAGAGAGGGAGACACAGAATCTCATGATAGGCTCCAGGCTTTGATGTGGGGCTCGAACCCACGAACCGTAAGATCATGACCTGGGCCAAAGCCAGACGCTAACCGACTAAGCCACCCAGGCACCATGAGAATCCTGTGTTCTACTGACTGAGCAAGCCAGGTGCCTCCCCATGACAAAATCTAAACCAAGACCCTCATGCTAACCAATAGTAAAATAATAATAATAATAATAATAATAATAATAATAATAATAGAGATAGTTGAGAAAGCTTCTTTCACTACTAAGATTCTGGGGAAAGCTACACATTTAGCAAAAATGGGCCCACATTTCGCATCTCCACATCATGCACAGTGACCTCGCCCACCTCTGGGAGAGGCAGGGTCAAACTTCCTGTGGTACCAGGGTCTCCCCTCTACCATCACCAGAATCTGCGAATACAGATATTTACCAAGCAGCCTGCGGCGCTGTCTCTCTTCCCGCTTCTTCTTAGGCGGGTTGGGGGGCGGGGGGGCGGGTGGGGAGCATGTGGACCAAAAGCCACATACTTGCGAAGGCATCCTTCCTCTGGAGACTGAGAAGCAGCAGATTCTTTTCCTGGGAACATCTCTATCAAGCAGACATCTGTTACTCTTAGGCGAGCTGTATGCCATAACAGTTTAAAAAACAGAGTTTAAATGCTTAAATAAGAAGAAAACAGTTTGCCCGTGTTGCAAAACAGCATATAAACTATGCTGGAATTAGCACGACAGAAACATTTATCTTCCCTAGATCATCTTGAAACTGGACTTTTTTGGAGGGTGGTGTATAATTATGTTCACTGGCATAGGAAGATGGTCATGATACATTGCTAAAGGGGAAAAAAAGCTGGTGGTAAATACAAAACCAGTCTATTTAAAGGGAGGCTTTGACTCTACCTCTCCAGCTGGGGCAAAGCCCCCTCTGCATGGCCTAGAGAAGAAAAGGAAGACTTGGTCAAGAGGGGCTGGAGGGTGGCCTTTTCCCTGGGAGAACAGAGAAGAAATTCTATCTTCTCGTTGGAATGGCCAGGGATTTGCCTGGGCTGGAATCTGGCCCCACCCGGTAGGGCGAAAGGTGATGCCCTGTGGCGTCTGAAAGACCTGCGTTCCAATCCTGCCTCTGCCAGCTGTGAACCGTGGCCACTTGGTACCAGATCGGCTCCCCTATTCTGGAGGGATGCCGTGGAAGCATGGCACCGTCTTCGGCGGGTGTCACACCAGCCCAACATGTGGGAGACACCCGGGAAGTGGTAGGTCTCTCCTGTCCCTCCCAATTCTGCATTTTTATGACAATCACAAGAGTTGGCCATTGGCAAGGGGCCACAGCAAGGGGCCAGACTATGCATGAAATCAACCAAGATTCAAGATCCTGACCCATTAGGCATTCACGCGCTCACACTAGAAACATTCAGGAGGCCGCTCCGGGCCCGGTGCTGGGCTCGCCTCCAGGACACAGGGGAACATGCGGCGTCCTGGTCCTCGGGGAGAGGCAGCCACACATGGGTAACAGATGAGCGGTCGTGTGCCAGGGCTCCCAGGGGACCAGGCATGGGCCAAAGGTGGGGGACTGCTTAGCAGGATCCTCGGGAAAGACCTCCCGGGAGCTAACACATGGCCCGAGACCAGGGAAGGAGGCAGCCACATCAAGGTCGTCGCATGAGAGGCTGCGGAAAGCAGCAAGCGTGCCCTGCCTCCGGATCTGACATGAGTCCCGAACCCAGAGCCTCCTCGGAGGGGCAGCCAGTGAGGTGGGGCTGGGCTCCGGTGTTTATTCTGAGAGCAGGGAGAGGCATAGCAGAGGCCTCTGCAGGTGAGCGCCCCGGGAGGTCTGGATGGTGCCGGGCAGGAGAGTGTGGCGCGGAGGCCCGACCATCGACCATCGGGGAGGCTGGTGTCGGGACTGGAGATGCCCCAGGGCAGCTTGGCTGGGCCTGGGGCAGCGGAGATGAGGAGCGTGGGCACCTTCGTGCTAGCTTTTGGAGAAAATCTCGAGAACCAACTGATGAATCAGACACAGAAGTGCGGGGCACGGGAGGTGCTCAGGCCACTGCCAGGTGTCCCTGCTCGGTGGCTCCATGGGAATTGGCAACCCCTCCCCCCACCCTCAGACGTTTGCAGCACCGTGAATACCCTCCACCAAGGACCCGGGGAGGGCACGACTTACAAGCCCCTCACTCATGGGCCCCAAGAGGGGGCCCCTCAGGTTTCTGCTTGAGAAACTTTGGCCTCACAAAACGGACAGAGCCTGTGGGAATCGGAGCAGAGCCCAGCTCATTTGCCCAGCGTTTGGGGACACTTTGGCAGTGGTCTCTCCCCCTCCTCGCCCAGGCACCAGCCCCTCTTACTGTGCCCGCTGCCCTGCACACAGCTAACCTTGAGAAGAAACACACATTATAAAAAACCTCGATGTTCATGGTGCTACAAGCACCATGAATAAATGCAAGTTCTAGAACGCAAGCAGCCAGAATGAAGGTAAATCATGAGAGAATGTGGGTCCTGACTGCAACTGCCAAGCAGCTTACAGAGCTTCCAAAGAAAGCGTGCTCCCAGAGTCAGAGCCGGGACCTGGCATTTTGGTGCCAGTTCATCAGGCCTCGACTCTGTCACACAGGAAAAGACATGTGTCCCCATGAGCAGAACCACGAGGGGAAACTGCACCAACTAAGTCTGCATTTCCCAGAATCCACCTGAGACTGGGAGGGAACGCTTCCGCTCAGAACAGAGCCGCCGTTCTCATGTTTTTGAAAGAAATCATTTTGCCAGTGTGAACATAACACTTAGTGTCCTGATATTTACATCAGGGAAATAGAAATCAAAACCACACTGAGATACCACCTCACACCGGTGAGAGTGGCTAAAATGAACAAATCAAGAGACAATAGATGCTGGCGAGGGTGTGGAGAGACGGGCACCCTCCCACACTGTTTGTGGGAATGTAAACTGGTACAGCCGCTCTGGAAAACAGTGTGGAGGTTCCTCAGAAAACTATCGATAGAACTCCCCTATGACCCAGCAATAGCACTGCTAGGGATTTACCCAAAGGATACAGAAGTGCTGATGCACAGGAGCACATGTGCCCCAATGTTCATAGCAGCACTGTCAACAATACCCAAATCATGGAAAGAGCCTAAATGTCCATCACCTGATGAGTGGATCAAGAAGATGTGGTATATATATACACAATGGAGTATTTATTACATGGCAATGCGAAAGAATGAAATCTGACCATTTGTAGGAAAGTGGATGGACCTTGAGGGAGTCATGCTAAGCAAAATAAGTCAGGCAGAGAAGGACAGATACCATATGTTTGCACTCATAGGTCTAACAGGAGAACAGGAGAAACCTAATGGAAGACCAGGAGGAGGGGAAGGGGGGAAAAAGAGTTAGGGAGAGGGGGGAGGCAAATCATGAGAGACTCGAATACTGAAAACAAACTGAGGGCTGAAGGGGGAGGAGGAAAGGGGAAGTGGGGTGATGGGCATAAAGGAGGGCACTTGTGGGGATGAGCACTGGGTGTTATATGGAAACCAACTTGACAGTAAACTATAAATAAGAGGGAAAAAGTGCTGATATTTAGGAGAAAGACGGAACAACTGGGTTTGCAAACTTAAAAGATGAACACACGCAGCCAATCACGTCCCAGCGGCCCCTGGTGGGGGTGGGGGGCAGTCACTTCTGTGCAGCAGGGTTTTTGGGAAAAGATTCCCCCTCATCTTGTGACCAGCTGCTCCCTGAAGGCAGGGTTTGTGCCTCATTCTTTCCTCCCCTGCAGTCCTATGCCTAGTATTTGGCCTGGGGTACCGTGGGTGACCACTAAGTCCCTGTCCGGACACAGGGTAAGCCTAGAAGGGAGCTGGGGTCTGGGGGCCGCACCTCTGGTTCCATACTCTACCACTCACAGGCATGTGCCTGTGCGAGTCAAGTCATTGGTTTTGGTTTTCCCAGCTCTATAAGGGGAGACCTAGCTGCTAGCTGTTCTCCCACTTTTTAAGCCCTGGTGTATGGAGCACTGGGAAAGGAGTGAAGCACCCCCTGCCCCCCACCCCTGCCCATGCCTGAGAGGGAGCGCGGCCTCTGAGAAGGCAGGACCAGGGGGAGGACGCAGATCACAGTCGACTCTTAGAAAGCCAGGCAGGTTGGGGTGAGTGAGGGGCTCAGTCAGTTAAGTATCCAACTCCTGTTTTCAGTTCAGGTCATGTTCTTACCGTTTGTGAGATCAAACCATGCATCAGGCTCTGCACTGACAGTGTGGCGCCTGCTTGGGATTCCTTCTCTCTCTTTCTCTCTTCCCCTCCCCCTCTCTCTTTCTCTCCCTCTCAAAATAAACTTTAACAAAAAAAAAGAAAGAAAAGAAGGAGGGGAAGAGAAAGGAAGGAAGGAAGGAAGGAAGGAAAGAGAAAAAGAAAGAAGAAAGAAGGAAAGAGGAAAGGAAGGAAAGGAAGGGAGAGAAGGAAGAAGGGAGAGAGGAAGGAAGGAAGGAAGGAAGGAAGGAAGGAAGGAAGGAAGGAAGGAAGGAAGGAAGGAAGGAAGGAAGGGAGGGAGGGAGGGAGGAAAAGAAAGAAGGAAAGAAAGACAGCCAGGCAGGTCAGGAACCTCATTAAGGACTAAGAAGTCACCGAGACAGCACTCTCTGCACAAGGGAAGTGGAGTTCAGGGCACAAACCAAGGAGTGAGCAGAGAATGTAAACATGAGTGGCCTGTCATGGGCAATAGGGAGCAACGGGCCTGCAGCCTCCTGGGGGGACTTTCGTGCTCTGCCTAAGGCGTGTGCCCCATCAGATACATCTGTGGCCCACAGGTTGGGGGTCTGAGACCCTGCAGACCGTTGTGTTAAGCATGGTTTGGTTCGGTTTTGTTCTGATGCTTTGACATCTGGGTCCTTGCCGGCCCTGGAGAGACATCCCCCCCAGCGCTCACCAGTCCTAGAGCCAGCGAACAACTGGAGCTAACTAAGCCACCCAGAGCTCAGACTCGAACCACCTCCTTTGTCAGGCTGTCACAGGGCGCCCACACTCTGGGCCACCTGCCCTCATCACCTAGGCCCAGGGGCTGGGCAGCTAGGGACAGCCCCTGGGCCCCAGAGCCTACGGACGTTAGCCTGTTTCCCTTGCTTTTCCTTTCCCAAGGCGACCATAATAAATCCCCAGGCCCCCAGTTTCCGCTTTCTCTCTCTGTCTCCATCTCCCGGTGTCCTCCCCGTACCCGAATAATAACAGAGCCTACATTTTATGACACCTGTGAACATCACGAGAGCACGGATCCTCGTGGCTGCTCTGTCCCCCCAAACGCCCACCGCCACCAGACCTTGGCCCCTAACACAGTCCCTAGCACATTGCAGACACGGTTGAAATACTCATCACCAAACGGATGGATAGTCAGACAGACGGGGCGAGACTGAAAGCTGGGCCAGAAGCATCTATCTGGCTCCTGGGATTCCCCATGCTTCGGGCTCGCTCGTGCAGGGGCTTCAGGGAGCTGAATGCTGCATATTCGCCCCAGATTTGCAGCTGGCAGAGACATGGGCAGCCAGGCAGGAGCAGAGCCAGAGGAAGTGGCGTGAGTTCACACTGGCAGGAGTAATCTGTGGTTAAACGTATGTGGCTCACGTCCTACTGGCACTGAGCTTCCGGGCAACTCCTGCGTGACAGGCGTTTCTTCTGGTTGATAATCTTCTGGCCAACTCGGGCTGCTTCCTTCAGTCAAGCACTTACAAAGAGACCATCACTCCAAAGGGCCTCTGAGCCCAGTGGTAAAAGGGTAAAAGCCAGAAAGAGGGTGCCCAGCCCACCTGCAGCGCCCAGGACCTGCCCCATATGGGCTCTCTGAAGGGAGCCCCGAGCCGGTGGCTCCACTCTCTGCTGCCCCCGAACTACCTTACATCAGCAACGGTGGGGCGGGGTGGGTTTGCATCCCTGCACTTTTCAGGTTAGGAAACTGCAAATGGAGGGTGGCATGTCCCTTGGGTGTCTATCTCAGTATCACTGCCTCGTCCCTGGCAGAGGGAGGGCCCATCAGGGAGGTCCTGGGGAAGGCAGACAACTCCCTGTAAGAGGATCAAGCATTTGCTTGAAGGCCTGATGAAGGCTCGGTTGGATGACTTGGTTCTCAGCAGCAAACTGCTCCCTGATGACATCCCTTCCCCAGGCCTCAGATGGAAGGACAGGAAACCTTCCGATCACAGTGGACAGACAGACGATGATATTAGGGAATCTGGGGAACATCAGAGAGGTCATGCCAGGGGAGGGTCATCATTGAAAAATGGTTTGGTCAGAAGAGAACCAGTCTATGCCTCTTATCCTGGGCAATTGCTAAGATGACTTCCCTTCAGTCTCAAAAGTTTCCTGGTTTGCTTAATAAACTCCACAGTCACCCTCCACATCAGGGAATTCTGCAAATGGGAACGTCTGAGTTGGAAGGCTCACAAGTAACAGTGTCTGGTTGCTGTTTGTACAAACAGGAGTTTAAGGTTTGGCAAACATGCTGGAGAGGTCTGGCGGCAGCAGATGGCAGGAGCAAGTGGCAGAAGGGAACTGTGTCTGACCTTGGGCTTTGTGGGCTCTGCTTGAAAAGGGGGCGGGAGGGGGAGCCTGGGCTCACTAGATTTCTTCCCTCTCATTGAAGTGTCAGGCCCAGAGTTGACAAGTCCAGCATAAGGGTAGGCACAAAGAAAGGGCTCCAGTGTGTCCTCAGATGGGCTATGGGAGAACGGAACATTCCACCAGCTACATCATCGGCACGGGCCACGCGCCACGAGCCTGTTCAGCACCACCTTGAGGCCTCACGGGGACCCTGGACAATTTCCCATTTGCCTGTCTTTCTTCCTGGTTGAGATCTTGTTTCCGTCAAGATGAACTATTTATCTGTGTTGCATGAAATGTCACAGGTGATAGGCAAAACCGGACAAATCCCCACACGAGCAGTAAGAACCCTCTGATGATGCTCACACACAGCTCCCCAAATCTGCCCCGGCTGTGAGTGAAGAATTTCCTTTTCCCAGCACTGCACGTATTCCCGAGAAGTATTTAACCCAAACGGTACCTGACGGCCAACACCCTCAGGGGCCTGAGTTTGTCAGATCCTTTCCTTCTTGAGCTGATTTGCCCAAGTGAATCTGTAGACATGGGTGACCCCTCCCACAGAGGCCGGGCAATGACTTAAAATGTAAGAGGTGGCTATAAATTTGCCTGGTGGCCTCACAGGACATTTAATGAAGCTACAAAATGCTCAAAGTGTGCAGTGTTTAAGGAGTCTTCTGCACGTGAGTGTGTGTGTGTGTGTGTGTGTGAGAACTAAAACTTCCAAGCTATTTGTTTTTTTATGTAAGATTAGCCATCATGCAAAACTTACTGGTCAAGCAGTTAATAAAATACACACATCCCACGGAAGAGGGGTTGCGCCTTTCAGTCCTTACAGATAACAAAGCAATTATGAACCCTGCATGGTCCCGAGAGTGAGTTCCTTCGCCTCCGAGAGCCGTCCGTCCTGCCGGCTCTCTGGGACTCATGTGTTATAAATTCTCGAAGCCCTTTTCGCTGCCGTTTGGGCATCCGGCGGATCTTCCTCCTCTTCCTCTGTTCGCTTGTGTTTTAAAAACAAGTCAGACTTCAAGAAGCGGCTGTAGCTGTCATACTTCATGAGGTTGAAGATCTAAGGGGAAAATGAGAAAGAGTCTAAAGGAGGAGGCGAATCAGGCCGCGAATCATCCTATCCTATCAAGTGTTTACTACGAACCCATCGGGTGCCAAAGAAGGCAAATTCGTACAAGACACACAAAGCAAGTGAGCCGTGTGCTAGACCGGGAGGATTTCCTGGGTGGTTTCGGTCATTTTCAAGCAGCCTCAATGGAAGCTGAAATTCCCGCAGGAACAAATCCACCCTGGTTTCCCACGGACGTGTGAAGGCACACAGCACTGACTCACACCCTTGTATCAGGAGGTCCTTTAAGAACTTCCACGTTATTTGGATAGATAACCCAGGGACATATTTCTCCAGGAGCCTGAGACGGCAGAGGAGAAATCGTTCCTGTAGAGACCCCGTATTGTAAAGGGCACTGTCTTGTCAGACGACGCCAATATTGTAAGACCCCCAGAAGTCTGGAATCGAGGATCTCAAACAAACCTATTATTAGGCCAAGAAGTAAAACAGGGCTTGTTTCCTGCAAGCAGGGAAGTGACACGCACCACAGCCCTAGCAGGGAGAGGCTCTGGGAACAGGCCCTAATTAAAGAAAGCAGCAGCTGGCTACAGCCTGCGGCCACCTGCACACCCACGCAGGCCCAGGGGCTCATCTCTGAGAAAGAAACCGCTCTCGGGACCCCTGAAAGAGCCTAAGGCCTCAGATTCGAGCGCTGCCTCCTGCACGTCAAGGCGGAAAGTTGCCCCCCCTCTTCTTAGCCACGGCCCCTGCTCCCTGTATCCCCTCCCCGCTCTGATCCCTCCCCACCCCCCTCCCTTGCCCTACCAAAACCACTACAGAAGGGAGAAGCAAACACAAAAGCGTTTTACGGCTGTGAGGAGCACAGTCTCTTGAGAAATCTCCTTCATCATCTCTCTCTCAAACCTTTCAACTGAATATTCAGGACATTCTGCAGATGAAAAATCCGCACCACATACCCTGGTGTCTTCACTGTCTGCACTACCATGGGTTCCACTGGTGGAAAGTTCCAGAGGTGTCTAGAAGGTCGCTTACTGCCAGGCGGAGTTATCACGTGGGTGGCAAAGCCCTGACATCTTTTAAATTCGGCCTCCCCCAAAGTGGGTGCGCACAAAGACACACACAAACTGTTCTGAGAACTAAACATCTGATGGAGTCTTCAGGACTCAGAACATCTGTCTGGGGGACGGGAGAACTGGAACCTTCCTCCCTTACACACTCATTTTCCCAAGATGGCTTCACCCACGGGAGTGGCCCCTAAACCGTTTTTGCTATCCTGAGTCCACGACTCGGGGCAAGATTTAGGACTTTGTGTTTTCCTGAAACCCTCACACTGTCGCCTGCCCTTCCCTGGGTGTCCCCTCTGGCCTTGCCTCCGCTCTGCAGCTGTTGGGGAAGAGCACGTAAGTCCCCGCCTGGTGGCTCTCCAGAGCCCTCACCTAGTTTGGAGCAATGTCGTCAACCCTGACCAACTTGCCGAGGCTTGGAGAAATCGCTCATTTTCAAACAACAGCGACAACAAAACGGCTCCCAGAAAACACAGACGTCCTAGCCGAGGGCGAGGTGGGGGACGACGAATGCCACTGCGGACTCGTGGCCCCTCACACGTGCGCTAAGCAGGTGCCCCCGACCCTCCCCGCCCGCATCAGTCGGCCTTTCCAGGCCGGGAGCTCCCAGAGGGAACTCTGGCGTGCCCCCACCCCCGGCTTGGACTTCTGGAATGAGGCCCCGAGTGACTGATGAGAGCCGCCCCGTGAGTACCCCTCCCGGCACCCAGCCCTGCACCCCTGCCCGCGCCAGGTCCGCGGCAGACGGGACCCACCGCCGCCAGCAGGATGCGGTGCCACCCAAGTGTGTCATCTGAAGTCTCTGCGTGTGGGAGTGGAGCATCCTGTTTGCCTGCCGTGGCTCTGAGGCTCACACTTCAAAGAAGAGAAGAAAAAAGGCCAAGCTTCGAGGCACCTGGCGATGGGGACGGAGGAGGCGGGGGGGTGGGGGGCGGGGGGTGGAGGGCAGGAGGTCGCTTCAGCTCAGAGGCTGGCAGGACTCAGCCTCCAGGACTCCTGGCACTCCACTGGTGCCGCAAGCTCGAGGGGTGGGCAGCTGCAAACTATTTAACAGGAGCGTCATGGCCACTCCCTGCCACGGGCAGGTGCGAAATGCCCATGAAGGCATCCAGGCGAGGGCTTCCTGCGCCAAGAGCCTTCGCCCTCCTCCAGGGGCAGCTCATGGTGCTGTGAAGTCACCAGGTGGCGGCTGCAGCCATCAGACCCCGACAGGTTTGAAAAAGGAAAGGGATGTCGCTCCCAAAGGCCACATTTTCCAGGGCTGTGAGCTGCCTGATAGCTCATCACCACCACCAGCAAATGGGCCTCCAGGGCGCTGGCCCAGGAGTGCATGGCGACAGGGTACTCCCATTACAGGGCCCCCCTTGAATCCGAAGTTGGGGTCCTAAGCCCCAGTACCTCAGAAGGTGACTGTGTTTAATGGTAGGGTTTTTAAGGAGGTAATGAATGTTCAATGAGGTCGTAGGGTGGTCCCCTTGGGAGGTGTTTGGTGAAAACAGCTTGGAGGTTAGAGAAAGCACCTAAAAATCCCTTCCAGGGGCACCTGGGTGGCTCAGTCAGTTGAGCATCTCTTGATTTCATCTCCGGTAATGATCTCAAGGTCTTTGAGATCGAGCCCCACGCTGGGCTCGGCATGGAGCACGGAGTGCTTTCTCTCTCCCTCTGCCCCTCCCTCACTCACATTCTTGTCTCTCTCAAAATAAATAAATAAGAAAATCATTTCCCAGAAACTAGCCAAGGACCACAGGCCACAGCCTTATTTATCACAGGGCCAATGGCCGTGACTGGGGCCCAGTAAATATTTGCCCAGCAGATAGGCACCACCCAATGGGCAGCAACAGCAGGCTGGCAAAATCAACCGCAGTGGTCCCAAGGCTGCCTAGAGCACCTTCCAACCAAGCATCAGGGGGCACGCTGAGCATCCTCTCATTTACTCCTCACTGAGCCCCTAGGGCGACCTGATTATAGACAGACGGAGCGAGGCCTCAGAGGTGCGGGGCTTTGGCCCAGTGGTCGATGTACCCATCTTCTGGGGTCTGTCACCCAGACTGCGGGGCCGAAACAACGGAACTTTCCCTGCTCACAGTTCTGGAGGCTCGTTAGATGGCTCGCTTAGATGGCTCCAACTTAGTATGGTTCCACCGAACGAGTGTTTGACTTTACACACTGGTATAAACACGATACACACTTAGTAGAAACCATACTTCGAATTTTGAACTGTGATCTTTCCCCTGGGCCGGCGATAGGCGGGGCGATCCTCCCTCGAGAGGCTGGGCGGCCACTCCAGCCTTCAGTGAACGACATGTGATATCCAACCCTGCGTTGTAAAATAGGCTTTGAGTTCCAGGATTTTGCCCAGCTGCCAGCTCATGTGAGTGTGGGGAGCACGTTCAAGGGAAGCTTGGCCAAGCTATGAGATTCAGTACGTTCGATGTACTAAATGTCATCTTCGACTTGCAGTATTTTCACCTTACGGTCAGGATGTACCTCCATGTTGAGTCGAGGAAGATCTGTACATGGCTGTCTTCCCCTGTGTCCCCACACAGCCTGCCTTCTGTGTGTGTGTGTGTCCTCATCCTCTTCTTAGAAGGATACCAGGGATTAGGGACCACCCTACGACCTCATTGAACATTCATTGCCTCCTTAAAAACCCTACCATTAAACACAGTCACCTTCTGAGGTACTGGGGCTTAGGACCCCAACATTGGATTCTGGAGGGGACACAGCCCTTCAAAGCCCAAGACAGACACACAGGACGCAAATGCCGGTCACCTAGATCTCAAGCCCGCACTCCTAACCACTAGGCTGTCCCACCACTCGCCTGACAGACCAATAGGCAGTCACTGAAAATGAAGTCTGTAAAGAGGTGATGTGGAAAAAAAATGTAATAATATGTGAATGTTACATGACTGAACTGAGTTTTAAAAATGCAGTAAAACAAAAAACAGTGATCCCAATAGGTTCTGCAAGAGTGAATTCGTACAGGGGGTGGGGGCACACGGGTGGCTCTGTCAGTTAATCGTCCAACTTTGGCTCAGATCATGATCTCAGAGTGCGTGAGTTCAAGCCCCATGTCAGACTCTACGTCCTCAGCCCAAAGCCCACTTAAGATCTTCTGTCTCCCTCTCTCTCTGCCTGTCCCCGGCTTATGCTCTCTCTCTCTCTCTCTCCCTCTGTCAAAAATAAATAAACATTTTTTTTTAAAAGGGTGTATTTGTGGAGGCACCTGACTGAGTCGGAAGAGCACATGACTCAATCTCAGGGTTGTTGAGTTCAAGCCCAATGTTGGGTGTAGAGATTACTTTAAAAAATTTTTAAATCTTAAAAAAAAACCCAAAACATGTATTTGTGTGGGTATACATGGGAAACAAATATCCCTGAAAGTCAGTGGAACCTCAGAATGTGACCTTATTTGGCAGAGTGTTAGCTGAGGATCTCGAGATGACATCATCATCCAGAGAGTGGTGTCTTCACGAGAAGAAAGGACACGGTGGAGGGACACAGAGAGAAGGGGCCATGTGAAGCCAGAAGCATAGCCCCGAGTGATGCAGCCAGGAGTCAGGAACACCAGGGAAGGCCGGCCCCCACCGGGAGGAGGCAGGGAAAGATTCTTCTGGAGGGGCACAGCCTTGCCGACCCCTTGATTTCGGACTTCTGACCTCCTGAACTTAGAGAATAGATTTCTATTGTTTTAAGGGACTCAGTTCGAGATAATTTGTTAAGACAGCCCCTGGAAACTAAAGGTCGGCTTATGGATTTCAGCTCACTCCTACTTGAGCATGGAAAAGGAATTGGCCCTAGGTGTTCCGGAAGGTTCTACAAAACAAGGACTCTCTGATGGGGAGCACTGGCCTCCCTGGGCCTGACCTGAGAGCACCACCCTTCCAACACCTCAAGTTGTCTGCAGGGAGGAGAAAGGAAGAAGGTGGGGGGATGGGGGGCGGGCTCCAGGTGGGCGGCATCAGAGCAGAGCTAGGCAGACGTCCCTCTGAGAGGCAGGAGGCCGATGAAGCAGAAAACTCAAGCTGGCAGCTCAGTTGCATTCCGTACCTTTTTATTTATTTAGTTAGTTTTGGCCAAGACAGCTGTGGTTCAACAGGTTTCAGGCTCTGGCGGCACCACATCTGTAAGTTGCACGCCTGGACTGTGAACTATTTAGCATTATCGTATTGGGACCCATTCCTGCAGGCGGCTGGAGGTGGAACCCTCGTGATAAAGGCGAAGGGAGGCTTCGGGCCCACGGCATCCATGCACAGGGTCCCGTTACACAGGCAAGGGCCGCCCCCTCCAGACCCCAGGGTGCTGGGTGATTAGGATTTGCCTGTCTGCAAGGGAAATACCCACACGGTGCTCCAACTGGAGTTTGTATCTAATCTCCGGTTCCAGGAATGGACACCCTCCCTGAGGCCTGGCAGAAAATAGGACGCTTAACTAGGCTTGAAGGCCCCTCAGTAAAGATCACATCAATGTCTCCATTAAGTGGGTTTCAAGCCGCCTAATCTTTTTTTTTTAAACGTTTATTCATTTTTTTTGAGAGACAGAAACAGACACTGGGAGCGGGGGAAGGACAGAGAGAGGGAGACATAATCCGAAGCAGGCTCCGGGCTCTGAGCTGTCAGCACAGACCCTGACACGGGACTCCAACTCACGAACCGTGAGATCAGACACTTACCCAACTGAGCCACCCAGATGTCCCTCAAGTCTAATTTTTTAAGGCTTCTGAGATGATAGGAACATTAAAAGACCTACACAAGCATCCTCTCTCCTTTCCAACCCCCTGCCGTGTTATTTCAACTGGGTACAAGGGGACAAATAACTCCTTTAATGCAACAGAAAGTTTTATTAATGAGATCTCATATCTGCTTCCAGAACTGGGTTCCAGAGGTGGCCAGCACTACAGTCTCTGAGCTGCACTTCCAGAACGTGTTCTCTTTCCACACACCCAGGTCCCAGACATGCTTTCACACGCATGCGTACAAAGTGTGAAGAAAGCAAGCCCCCTCCCTCCAGGCCTCAGGCCATGATGCAGAATCAGCTGGGCTGAGGCTGTCGGGCAGGACACCACGGGGATGTCCCCACCCCCCAAGTTCAAGACCGTCTCCCCATCTTCTGAGGGGGAACGGGGTGCACCCAAGAGAAGGTCTGAGGGCAGCCTGCAGAGAGCAGCTCAGGTCAGCCCGTGTCCCAGCCCTTGTCCAAGGTTGGAAGTTTCCTGTCATCCTGGACAGGTTGCCGGAGACAGATACCACGTCGGGTGGGATCAAAACTCCCGAAAAAGGGCGGACGTGGACAGAAAAGGCGGGATGCCTACTCTCATAGGCCCATGTGGCTGGTGCTATGTCACTGAGCGCGGGGACAATAGGTCCGCTTTTCCTGGAGTCCTTAATACTCCAATCCGAGGCCCAAATGACATGCTTTCTACAGGAGGCGAAGGTACTTCGCTTTTGCCTTTTGCCATCAGGAGAAGAGTTAAACATTATTCCAGCGCCCACCCACCTTCTTCCTCTAATATCTTTTTAAAGTTACTAAAAAAAAAAGAAAGAAAGAAAGAAAGAAAAATCTCAAAGTATTTAAATACTACCTTTCCTGCCCTGTCCCTGCCCCGCCCCTCATAAGGCCAACGGCTGTGGTGGACGCAGGGAGCCAAATTTTCGTCCATTTGAATGCAAACCCACCACCTGCCCTTGCTGGCTCTGCGCGCTGGAAGGCGCCGATTTCGGGAGTGGGCTTCATCTTTGGGGGGCAGAGGTCAGCCGGCACCCACAAGGCAGAGGCACCCAGCATCCCCGGCTCCAGCCACCGCTGCAGACTCGAAGCCGCGGGGGGGGGGGCGGTTGCAGACCCCCGCATGACCCTGGCAGCATGGTGGCCCCTCCCTCACTGCTGGGTCCCCACCCACCGGTCCACCCCCTCTTCTTAATATCTAAAAAGGAAGTGTTTCTCTCTTCTTGGGTTCTGGGGAAATTCAAAGAAATGACACTGCTACAAAGGGCTGGCACATGGTTCCTTTCTCTGTCAAGGATGTGGCTGGAGCACTGACATCTCACTGAAGGCTTTTCTACGTTTTTTTTTTTTTAAACATCAGAGGTTGAGGGCTTCCTTTTCTGTGGACCGTGGAGATGGCTGCCTCCCTCCTGCCTTCCCCAGACAGACTGAGCACCAAGCCTGGGTGAGATTTAAGGAAGAAGAATGAGCAGCCTTGCTCCCCTTCCAACCTCCTTCGTGGTCCAAGAAAGCAGTGACCTAAGGTTGCCATGTGCAATGACCTTGGCCCTTCCATCGTCTCCCGTCATGCTCTTCTGTGGAATTCAAACCAGAGGCTTCAGAGAAAGAAAGGTGGATCCATAAAATGGCGGAGAGAAACTTACAGGAGCAGAGTTCTGTTTTAAATCACTGACACGGCCCAATCTCAAGTCACTGAGCAGATTTCAAGGTGTTCCATCCTTACACATCCAGGAAGGGTCTGGAGGGATCTGAAACTTTCGAGAGTTCCTTCCAGGGAGGGAGAGGGAAGGCACGGCTGGGGGGCTTTAGCCTCTTACTTCAGACCCTTCTGGGTTACGCGAATTTTCTTTTCTTCTCAACAATGAACGTGTAGCTATTTAACCATTAAAAATAATTTTTTAAATTAACCTGCTCAGCATCTCGAGTGGCACAGTGACAGGGCGTGCCCGCGGCTAGTGCTGGCTCAGTGGGCCCCTGGGCCAGCCTTCCCCCTGGAGTTCCTACCCCTACGGGCGAGCAGGATACGTGCGTCCAGCCCACTGAGCTGACAAGACCAGCACAGACAGCCGTTGTCATTTCTTGTACAGAGAAAAGCGTGCTAGGCTGCTATGACCAGTTTGATCCCTTCATGTTGTAGCTGGCTCTTGGTGCCTGAGTAACTGGCAGGGACGTTCTAGAACCAGCCAGTCTGGGGCGCCTGGGGTGGCTCAGTCGGTTGAGCATTGTCCGACTTCGGCTCAGGTCATGATCTCATGGTTCTGGGTTCGAGCCCCACGTCAGGCTCTGTGCTGACCACTAGCTCAGAGCCTGTGAGCCTACATCAAATTCTGTGTCTCCTTCTCTCTCTGCCCCTCTCCTGTTCACTCTCTGTCTCTCAAAAGTAAAAAAAAAAATAGAATCAGCCAGGCTGGAGGTGCAAAAGAGCACAACTGAGCCAGGGAGACGAAGTGGGAATGGAGAAGGTGAGAGCCCCGGCACGTTTTTCAACGCCGAAGGCGGTCCTGCCATAAAGCAAGCGTGAAAGGAAAATGGCGGCCCAGACCAGGAGGAGGTAAGAACAAACACCGCTGCTTCACGCAAGGTGGGTTCCCGTGGGGTGATGGGGTGGTAGGAAGAGTCCAGCTGAGCCAGAGCCCTGAGCCCAAGCTGCCCACCCCTCTCCCAGCGCTGTGACCCCACACTAGTCACGTGGCCTTCCCATGGAGCAAACTTTCTCACTGGTAAACTGAGGCACTGGGTGCCACCTTCCCCGAGACTCCACGAGAATCAAATGAGATGTACCCATGAAAGCACTGGGTAGACTGTGAGGAGGCTCAGCTTTAATGCTTTCCTGGAATTCACTACGGTGTAGAAACTGGACATATGCATTATTTGCTGCTTTATGGGGGGCGGAGCTGAGGCCCATGAGGGGAAGGCACGTGAACTCTGCTATGGTTTTGGAAGTCACATTAAATCAGGATTTCTCCACCTCAGCCCCACTGACATCTTGGGCCAGAGAACTCTGTGTCCTGTGGGGGACCGTCCTGTGCGCCGTACTTAGCAGCATCCTGGCCTCTACCCACAAGGTGCCAATAGTAGCCCTCCCCAGTTGTGACAGCCTGTGCGGTCTCCGCATGTCACCCAGTATCCCTAGGGGCACAATCATCCCCAGTTAGAAACTACTGTGTGAAATTAGAGGTGCCTGGGTGGCTCAGTTGGTTAAGCATCCGGCTCCTGGTTTCGACTCAGGTCATGATCTCCTGGTTCGTGAGATCGAGCCCCATGTCGGGCTCTGTGCTGACTGTGTGGAGCCTGCTTGGGATTCTCTCTTTCTCTCTCTGTTCCTCCCATGGGTGCATGCTCTCTCTCTCAAAATAAATAAACTTAAAAAATAAAGAACTCCTGCCTGAAATTACAATTATCTTCATGCAACATTCTAAAGGACACAGTGAACACATACAGAGGGCCCTGCCCGAGCACTTCGTGGATGGATATGACTGCGTTTCGTCCTCACAACTGCCTTATCATGACCTCTATTTCACAAGTGAGGAAACTGAGGCACAGAGAGGGATTGCATCTTGCCCAGTGTTTCACAACTACTCACTTCTGAAGTCAAAGAAAAGGCGCACAAAATGGGGTCTAAGGAAACCAGGCTGTGGGTAGCAGGAAGCCCTTTTCTCACGTCAAGTTCAAAAGGTTGGTAGACTCAGTGTGCGGCTCCGAGAGAGAACAGAGCTTGCAAAAGCCCCATGTTATAGACGAGGACACAGAGGCCACACCTGGGGCCAGAGGGAGGCCACACTGGAACATGAGCGCCCCCTTTCCCCATCCCAGCTGACCCAGCATACGGTGACAATGACAGCACCTGAGCTCAGCACCCAGGAAGCGATGGGCAGGGGGGAGGGGGAGGGGGCGGGTGTCAGGCCATCAGGGTACAGACGATGAGCCTCGGTCAGGAGGCCGAAGGCCCACTGCCAGTACAGAGATGGCCCTGCGCCGACGACCCTCGTCTCTCACCCAGCTGCTGAGGGACGGGTGCAGCTGGAGCTGGGGTCACAGCCAAGCTGCCCAGCTTTGAAGAGGCCCAACCCTAATTAGCCCAACGGGCACATTTTATAAATAGTTACCATTCAGCGGGCAGCTGAGTGACTCAGTCGGTTAAGCATTCAACCTCGGCTCAGTTCATGATGTCGTCCATGGGTTTGAGCCCCGTGTTGGGCTCTGTGCTGACAGCTCGGAGCCTGGAGCCTGCTTCGGGTTCTGGGTCTCCCTCTCCCTCTGCCCCTCCCTGGCTCGTGCTCTCTCTCTGTCTGTCTCTCAAAAATAAATAAACATTAAAAAAAATTGGGGGGGAGCACCTGAGTGGCTCCATCAGTCTGAGTGTCCGACTTCGACTCAGGCCGTGATCTCATGGTTCGTGGGTTTGAGCCCTGAATCACGCTCTGTGCTGACAGCTCAGAGCCTGGAGCCTGTCTTCGGATTCTGTGTCTCCCTCTCTCTCTGAACCCCAGTCCCCATTCATGTTGTCTCTGTCTCTCTCTCAAAAATAAATAATAAAAAAAATTTTTTTTAATTTTTTTTTTTTAAAGAAATAGTTACTATCTGAAACCCTTGAAAGTAAACTGGTTGCCGCAGCCTCGGGCCTAACCCCAGCCAGTCCGTCCTGACTTAGCTTCCATCGCCTTCCGCATCCACTGTACTCCGGCCACATTGACCTCCTCCAACACACCTAGCGGATCCCCACCCCAGGGCCTTTGTACTTGCTGTTCCACTCCTTGGGAGGTCCAGCCGCCTTTCTACCCGGCTTCCCCTGCCCACTCAGGTCTCAGTCGCCTCTTCAGGGAGCCCTCCCTGACCACTCGCTCCAAAGCAGGCCCCTCCCAGTCACTCTCAGCCCACACCTGCGGTCTTCCCTTCTGGCACCTGTCCTCTGTCTTCATGGTTGGACGGGCGCTGACTCTCACCACACACAGAGTTCTGAACCTGGTGCCTGGCACGCAGCAGGGCTCTCCATCAATATCATAGCACAAGGGAGTGAAGGAAAGACTAACCAGCAAACCAACCAGACCAGCCAGTAGTGGATTTTTAAAAGAAAAGAAAAAAAAAAGATGCTGCAGGAAATAGCACTTCATTGAAAAAAAACCCAACTCTCTGTAAGGTCGCCTCCCCCTTCCTGCTTCCCACAATTTAAATTTGTCCAGCAGCAGCCTTTGGTTCCAGGCTAGGGTTCCAAGGAAACGCCACAGAACTACCCCACCTCTCCTGGCCTTGCCAGCATGTTCTGAGCACACAGCTGGGCCGTGTTTGCAGAACTGAGTTAAATCAGAGCAGGAGGGGCACCTGGGTGGCTCAGTCGGTTTAACATCTGACCCCCCGTTCCCACTCAGGGTGTGATCTCATAGTTTGTGAGTTTGAGTCCCAGGTCAGGCTCCTCATTGACAGCACGGAGCCTGCTTGGGATTTCTCTCTCCCTCTCCCGCTACCCGTCCCTGGTTTGCTGTCTCTCTCTTTCTCAAAAACTAAATTAATAGGGGCACCGGTTGGGCATACGACTTCAGCTCAGGTCATGACCTCACAGCTCGTGAGTTCAAGCCACAAGTCGGGCTCTGAGCTGACAGCTCAGAACCTGGAGCCTGCTTTGGATTCTGCGCCTCCCTCTCTCTATGCCCCTCCCCCACTCATGCTGTTTCTTGCTGTCTCATTAATAAATAAATATAAAATTTTTAAATAAGTAAATTAATTAAATGAACATTAAAAATAAATAAATCAGAGAAGGATTTCTCCACTTCCATAGGTTTTCAAAGTAATGCTTTTGTATGATTGTTTGCTTAAAGTTTATTTCTTTTGAGCGAGAGAGAGAGCGAGAGAGCGTGTGCATGTGGAGGAGGGGTAGAGAAAAAGAGAGAGGAAGAGATAGAGAGAATCCCCAGCAGGCTCCACAGGCCAGCTCAGAGCACGATGTGGGGCTCAAACCCACAAACCTCGAGATCATGACCTGAGCCGAAGTTGGACCCTCAGCTGCCCGAGCCACCCGGGTCCCCCTCAAAGTTACAGAGTATTAAGCCCCCAAACTTCTCTTAAGATCTCAAACTTAAGACATTGAAGCGACTGACCCATTCTTCACAGAACACAATGACCACAATTTACGTTCCGCCTGATGCTCTGGGGTATCAGGATCCTTACTGGTGCCACCATCCCATAGCACAGGGGTGTCCCTGGGGTGGTTCATGGGGCCACAGGTCCCCGCGCTCGGTGGCTCCAGATATGATCATGCTGTGGTTTTATGTTTACTTTCACTTTTCTGTCTTCTCCCTGCCTGTCAGCGGTCACCTCTCGCTGCCCATCACTGCACAGCCCCTCCCAGCGCTTCCAATCTGCCGAGACCTGAGAGCCAAGGCCCGCTAGAACTGTGTGTAAACCAAGAGTAAACAGGACTTGAGTGAAAACCCGCAAAGATGCATGGATGTCAGGTCCCCTAACTTAATGCTCGGGGAGGATCTACCCACCCTTCCAGGTCCCAGCTGTGCCCCAAAGCCCCCACTACCCTATTGGCACCTCCAGGGACAGAGCGCTGTCGCCACGACAAGAGGCCGAGGCTCCCTGAAATCTTCCTGGTGAGGGGGGTGTTGGGGGGCACGAGGCAGGCTGCTCAGACGGCGCTGTGATGAAGCCAATGGAGCTGAAGGAAGCCAGAGCCGCTGAGCGGAGGGGGCTGACTTAGGGGAGAGCTTGTGTCCACACATGCCCCTCCCAGAGGCCAACTCCTTCGCTTAGAAAAACAGGGCCTTCCGGGGGCCTTTTGGGGGCTGGGAACCACAGGCCATGCTGAGCTCACGTGCTGAGGGTCCCAGCGAGGCCCTTGAGAGGCAGAGTTTTCTAACGTGAAACAGAACCCAGAAGCCCTTCCCAGGGACTGGCTGTGGAATCCATTCAGATTCCAAATACTCTGTTTCCACCCTGTTGTGCCTTTGGAAGATAGTTAGTGCCTCTTTTTCCCTCTCAAATAAATGAATTTTTTTAATGTTTATTTTTGAGAGAGAGAGAGAGAGAGAGGAAAGGAGGGAGAGGAAAGGAGAGGGAGGAAGAGAGAGAGAGAGAGAGAGGAAAGGAGGGAGAGGAAAGGAGAGGGAGGAAGAGAGAGAGAGAGAGAGAGAGAGAGTGTGAGCAGGGTAGGGGCAGAGGGAGAGGGAGACACGGAATCGGAAGCAGGCTCCAGGCTCCGAGCGGTCAGCACAGAGCCCGATGCGGGGCTCGAACTCATGGATGGCGAGATCATGACCTGAGCCGAAGTTGGATGCTGAACCAACTGAGCCACCCAGGTGCCCGTCAAGTAACTGTATTTTAACAACCAGGTACAAAAGTACTTTCTTCACATTAAGGACTCTGAACTGCATTGTGCCACAACCCTTATTACATGCACGTGCATACTTGCAGGAAAGAAAAGGAGGGAAAAATCTAGAGATCAGGTGTTATTTGTGTTTTTTTCCAGGTATGGAATTATGAATTTTTTTCATGTTTATATTTTGATTTCTCAAACTTTTTTGTTAAGCACGTATACCTTTTATAGTTAAGTAAATAAAAGTAACCTTAAACATATTTTTGTCACTTAAAGAAAACTCTGTCTCTGTCCCTTGTGTTCCCTCCTAATATGCATCCGGGGACGAGTGTCCGGTTCGCAGGGTCCAGCCCCATTTTGAGACGTACGGCGGGCCTGACCGTGGGAGGTGTGAGTCCTTGGAGTGACGTCGGCCTGTTGCATTCCTCACTGCTACCTTGGCTCCTGAGTCCCAGGAAATGGGATTGTCTATTCACACGACCCTTCTGGTCCCTCTGCATCAGCTGGTCTGCTGGGGCTTGAGGAGCTGGGAGAGACCCCCAGGCTGCGAGCATGGCTCGAAGAGTGCGGTCTTTTTGTCTTTTTTGTCTTTTTTAATGTTTACTTATTATTGAGATAGAAACAGAGCATGAGCAGGGGAGGGGCAGAGAGAGAGGGAGACACAGGCTCAGAGCCTGACGCAGGGCTCGAACCCACGAACCGTGAGATCATGACCTGAGCTGAAGTCGGCCAGTTGGCCACTTATCCGACTGAGCCACCCAGGCGCCCCGAGAGTGCGGTCTTCGAAGGCAGGTGCACGAGAATGAATCTGGCCTCCAGCACTTCCTGCTACCTGCATGACTTTGTGCTCACAAACCCCTCAGTCTCCCTGAACCTTGCTCTTCACATCATCAAAATGGGAATAATAATAACTCGCACTGGAGATTGATGAGAGAAGGCGTGCCCTGTGGGCATCGGGCACTGACGGGCACCCCTGAGCAGTAAATACTGTTATTACTGACAATACCTAGAACAGGGGGGGTTCAGTACAGTTTCTCAATCCTGGCTGTACTGTAAAGTTTATTTATTTTGAGAGAGAGAGAGAATGGGCAGGATCAGGGCAGAGAGAAAGGGTAAGAGAGAGAATCCCCAGCAGGCTCTGCAACACCAGCACGGAGCCCAATTCAAGGCTTGAACTCACCAACCATGAGATCATGACATGAGCCGAAAGCAAGAGTCAGATGCTTGACCGACTGAGCCACCCAGGTGCCCCTTTGGCTTTTAAGTACCCCGGGGAGCTTTTAAAAGACCCTGAGATCCAGGTAGGGTAGATATCCCCAGACAGCGACAAATTGCCTTTACACTACACATTCTCCTTTCTTTCCCTCCACAAATCCATATCCGTGGCATCCTTCCCATTGGCTCAAAACCACCACCTCCAGGAAGGCCTCCGTACATCTCCCACACTCACTGGAATTCCTTCAACACCAAAATTTGATTCAGGATTCATGTGGCATTTGCATCTGCCACTGCGTTGGTGGGAAAACACAAGTGTCAGACCACTTGTCACATTTGTAGTTTCAACCTCTATACTTGTTTCCCAATCTGATGCTGAGAAAAAATGGGGCATCCTGGAGGCTGGGGCATGCTCTGGGCTCTGTGCACACTCCAGGCGATCAAAAAAGGGCCAGCCAAAGCGTTGCACGGTTCTTAGAATATGGTCCCAGGACCTGGAGCGTCTCAGGCCACCTGGGAATTGCTAAAGTTGAAGGTTAACCGTGGGGGTGGGGCCCAGTGTCTGTTTTAGCAAGCCCTCCAGATGGGCGTGCTCACCTTTGAGCGCTGCTGAACTAAGCTAAAAGCGAATTTCCACCGATAGGCCACAGAAGGCCTTTGCTCCCTCAGTGAGAACAGGGCTAGCAGAAGTCTGATATCTGTCTGTGCTCCATCGCCTACAAGTGTGCAGATACCATTTCACAAGAACGGAGCACCTGATTAGTCACATCTGCAAATTCCTGTCTAAGAAATCTCCGGAGTGCAGTTTCATCCCTTTTCCTATTACCACTGGCATCTCTCATAAAAAAGCTTGCCAGAAAACGAATTTAGCCCATAGAGGTCCATTTTTTAAACTCAATTTTTCCTGCTTTAAATGGAATAAAGTGCCAAACGTTAACCTTTTCATTATAACTCTGGAGCTTCATTATGCACTAGCGAACAGTGTTGGGCCACCAGAAATAAGCGGTGATGTTTGGATATTTGCACAATAACAGCCCCAGGGTCCCTTCCGCTCTGAGTCTTGCTTTCTAGATTTTTCTGTTCCTACCTGCAGCAGTTACATGTTGTTTCCTCACTGTGGGCTCCTTAGATCGCTCCAGCCTCCCTTCTAATCTGGGTTGAAAAGACAGATAACCCTGTTGGTTCAAACTGTGTGTAGACCGAAAGTAAGCAGGCCTGAAGGAGGCTCCTACGGGTCAGACTCTGAGCCTGGCATTCCAGTCCCCTCTCGTCCACGAACCGTGGCCCCTTCTGTGCCTCAGTTTACCCAGCTGGAGGGGGCAGCTTCTGGGGTGCCTAACATTCAGTTTTAACCGAATTCTCCCAGCCTGGGAATAAATGTCAAATCAAGATGCAAGCAGGGCAGCCAGGTTACCTGGTCCTGGAGTTTCTGGAACATCAGTGGGTGAGGTTCTTCCAGTATCTTCTCGTTGAGCCGGGACTGCCCCTCGACGTTGACCTGTGACGAGGCCTTACTGGACAGAAAGGTCATGTAGATCTCTTTGGCCTTTTCCTGCATCTGGAGGAGACACAGGGAGCCTGTTATCTGAGAGCCCATCCTTCCCGGCTGATCCCGATTCTCCACTCCTGCCAGGCCCATAAGTGGCTACTGTTGCAAGAGAAGCCGCTTCATAGCCGTCTGGGAGTTCTGGCTGCTGCCTGGGGGCTGAGCTCTACCTGAGGGGGGAGGCGGCAGGTGGGGTCGGGGAGGGGTTCATGCTTGGCCTAGCCCCTGCCCCCACCCCCATGCAGCTGTAGCCATACCTCCTGTCCCGAAATTGCTACACTATCCATTCGGAAAGGAAGACAGAAAGAACCCTGGCCCAGAGCAAGTGACATCCTGCACCATTCAGGAGCACGCTGTGACGTCTCCAAATCAAGGACTCAATCACTTATATATTGTTCAGACGCAAAAAGAAAGGAAGTCCTGGTACAGGCTACAACGCGGACGGATGGACGCTGGAACCATCAGACGGAGTGAAAGAAGCCGGTCACTAATGGCCACATCCTCCACGATCCCACTCTTACTCAATAAGCAGAGCAGGCAGATCCATAGGGACAGAAAGATGAGTGGCTGCCCAGGGCTGGGGGGACGGGGGCGGGGGAGTGACAGCAAATGGGTAAGAGGCTTCTCTTCAGGGTAATTTAAAAGTTCTGCAACTAGATGGTGGGGAGGCTCTACAACACGCAGAATGTACTTAACGCCGCCCAACTGTATACTTTAAAACGACTAAAACAGTGAAAATGAGAGCCCTAAAAAGCGAGTAAGTGGTAAGATTTATACTGTGTGTATTTTACCACAATATAAAAAGCAAGTTAAACCATGCGCACTGATCCCAATCAGTTATCTAGCCCCTACTCTGTCCCAGACACGGGCTAGTTTTACAGCCCTGAGTGTCCAGCAAAGTGTCATTCCTGAAGTTATGTGGCTTATTCAAGGAGCCTGCAGGGATCCCGACCGAGGGCTATTGGGCTCCAAAGCCTTGCATCCCCCGCAGTTCCATGCCCACGAGACACATCATCCGCTCCAGGTGCACATTCTGTCACGTTCCAGGACAGGGGTTTTGTGGGATGTGGGCATAAGCCAAGAGGAGAATGCTCATCGCCCACCCTGAGTGCAGTCCGCCTGGAAAGCATCGGTCCTAAGTAGACGCAGGCCCTTAAAGGCTTGTGAGCACAGCTGGGAGAGGGCGCCCATCTGCACTGCGATGCAGCAAAAACCTACGGTGGCTGCTGCGAAAGCACTTAGGGTAAGTGCTCTGTCTTAAAAACAGCATGCCTCTTCGCTGGGGCTGCAGAAGGCAGCCTGGTCCTCCAGGGCATCCCCGGAGGCTTCTATTTTCTACTAAAGAAAGGAGGCACCTCGCTGGCAGCAAAGATGGGGGTTGGTTCTCTGAACTTTACAGCCTAACCTAGTACCTCATCCCACAGAGCAAGCTGGAAGACAAATGCTTCCGACATGCAGTCACAGGGCCATGATGAGGTGGGGGTGGAGGGCCAAGGGGGCTTCATGGGGCCCAGAAAATGGCCATTCTCTCCAGAGAGCCCACCTGAGACCCCACATAAGCTGCAGAACTTGGCTCAGAAAGCCCAGGCTCTGGAAACCTTTGGCCTTATAGAAACCACTAAAAGCCTTCAATATCTGGTGCTTGAATGAAGGGAGAAGGCAGTTCTTGAACTGATTTTGGTTCCAGGCACTAGTTGACAAAAGATGTCATGGGGCCGAGGCCTGACCATCTTGTCCCCCAGAAAGAAAGTCTGGACAGTGTACACAGGACGATCACCCAGGCAGGGACCAACGCCCAAGGCCATGGCGTCATTTCTTGATCAACTATTATTGTGAACAGTTAACTGATGCCAAACTCAACGACACATCTTAAGATAACCATTGCGATTCCGAGGGACAGGTCTGGAGATCATCGCAGAGACCTGGGCAGGGGGGCACTTTGGAGTTGCTTGCCTTTCCAAGACCCCCCCCGGCCCCCCACTCTACAAAGTCATGAGCCTCACTCCCACTTCCCCACTCCGTCAGGGAGGAACCTTTTTGGAAAACCACTTCCTGCTTGAACAATACTTTGTGAATGTACAATTGCAGCTAGTCTGGCGAACTCCGTGCAGAGCTCTGGAAATAGAAATCACTTTGGGTCTCACCTCCTCCTTGAACATTCACACACACACACACACACACACACACACACACACACACACATTTTCCAGATGAGTTCAGGCTATCCTGGGGGGTGTAGTAAAGGAGAAGTGCAGTGAGAAGCCTGAGGCTTGGAGGTGGGGGAGGGGGAGAGGAAGGGGGGTGGCTGTAGGTGCCCCTGCCACCCCTCCTGAGTCTGTCTGGGAACAGAGTGGGGTCCCCGAGGCACCCAGCGCGGGGCCTGGGGCTGCCCCCACGTCCTGCTGAACGCACACAGGGGAACGGCTTGAGCAGCAGACCTTATCTGGGCCTCGATAGGAAGCGTGACTGAAATGGGAAACCCTCAAACTCCAGACCACAAGCTGGTCACGGGAAGGCCTGCTGTCCACACCGAGAAGCTGAACAGAAAAGAAGAACTGGGTCCCTCGAGCTATGTTGGTCGATGTTCCATAGCTTTGTTAACCCTATTCTGGCTTCTGTCAGGACAGGAACAGAGCATCCACCCCAGGGGGCTGCCCGGCCCGCGGCTCTGGGTGTGACGGCCGGCTTCTCCTCCCCAGCCCTTTCGGCCTCCGCCGCAGCTCCTGCTCTGCACACAGCACCCCTGCCCAGCATCCGGCCCTGCCCTCCGACCCTCAGGCCCATGTGAGGGCTCCTGGCATCAACCTGAGGCTGCCCGTGGGCACGTCTGCACCCACAGGAGCATCTCCCACCCACCCCACCAGTCTGAGGCAATGCATCAGCTCGGGCAGAAGTCAGCACCCAAACGCTGCTCCCTGCAAATGCATGTTTGGGAGAAGCAAACTCGCTTTAACATCAGCCCCAGAAATCTACTCAGAAGAACAAAGAAGGCAGCAGCTCGGAAGACTGTGTGGTCTGGCTCCTCTTCCTCATCCATTATGAAGGCGGAAACTCTTCCCATTGGGAAAATAAAACAAAACCTCCTTCTACGCCACGTGCCTCTAGAGCTAATGACATCCCCACCCCTGACGTCTTGTTGAAACACCTCAAAGGAAGAGTGTGCATTTCGTGTCTCCGTTTTCTCTGAGCCGCCCCCTCCCTCTGCAGCCCACGCGGCCTGGTTTCCTCCCACCTGCCAGCCGGGCCTCCCAGCAGCTCACGGATGCGCTGGTGCCTAAGTCCCTCAGACCTTCTTCTGGTTCGCTCTCTGGCCCCTCGCCGCCCTCTCGGGATCCTCCAACACCATCCCGTTTCTGTCTCCTTGTTGGCTCCTGTCTCTCTGTTCCCCCATAAGTTCTGGGGTTCCCAGACTCCTGCCCTAGGAAACTGCTTTCCTAACCACACGCTCTCTGAATATTTCAGCCCACTTTCTCCCCCCAACCTACTGACCATATAGAGCCAACTGACTTACAGAAATGTGGGCTTGGATATCACACAGAACACCTCCATCTTAACGCCAAGGAACTTAGTGGCCCATCCTGGCCAGTGGGTCCTGCAGGCTCTATTCCTGGAAGCTGGGAGCCACGGTCCCCAACACCTGCCTCACCCCACAATGCACCTGTCACCAAGATCTGTTCACTCTGCCTCATGCACATATCCATGCGGCCTGTTCTCCACACCCGCCACTCTGCCAGAGACGGACCACGGGACAGGAGCACACACGAGAAAAGTAAATGACCGAGCCACTACCTTCAGTAATATCAGCTTCAGACAAAGAATGAGGCAAAGAAAATATCAAGCAGACAATACGAGAATATTTCCGAGAACAGGCTCAGGAAATGGAAAGCAGTTGGTGGACAGCAGATGACTCTGCAGAGAACTAGAACAAATGGCACCTGCAAGCGTTGGGGGGCAGGGTGGGAGTGCCGACCAGGAATGTCCAAAGATGGCAGGAACTCGGGGGCATCAGGTAACCCCAATGGGAGGGATGAAGAGGAGAACAGCAGAAAGAAGCCATCAGACGCCCAAGTCCCTGACCCCCCAACCCTGAGCAGTTATCCCCTGCCCATCTCCATGGGAGACTAGAGTTTTCTCCTCTACAGAAATTGATTCAGGGTGGGGGTGTGGGGGCATGCCTGGGTGGCTCAGTCAGTTGAGTGTCTGACTCTTGATATCAGCTCGGGTCTTAATCTCAGGGTTGTGAATTCAAGCCCCGCATTGGGCTCCATATCCAGCATGGAGTCTACTAGAAGGAAGGAAGGAAGGAAGGAAGGAAGGAAGGAAGGAAGGAAGGAAGGAAGGCAGGCGGCCAGGAAGGGAAGAAAGGAGGTGGGCAGGAAAGAAGAAAGGAAGGGAGGGAAGGAGGAAGAAAGGAAGAAAGAAACAAATTGACTCAGGAAAGCTGCAAAACAGAAGCATGAGAAGGGCAAAGATGGGACACGAAACAGTTAACAGAATTCTCCCATAGGCGCCCCAGCAAAATCCTCCCAGCCCAGGCACTGGAGATATGTGTGGTTTGTAAGCATATCAGGCTTGTGGCCACCAGAAGAGACTACGGGGCCCCAGTCTAGAGAAAACAAAAGTAGAAAAAATTTCTACAGAAGGATGTGGAAAGAAAGCTGAAATCTCCAAAAGAGAAGTAGGAACCAAAAGCCAAAGAGATTTAAAAAAATAGGGGAAAAAAGATAAAATGAAGGGCTCAGTCCATTGGGGGTGGGGGTGGGGGGAACATCGCTGGGAAAGAGGCCAGAGAAGTGTGGAAGGAAAGGAATCACAAAAGGTACCGATCAGCATAATATCACAGCATTCCCCAGAACTGTACGTTTCCAGATGAAAAGGCTCCAGCAAGTACCCACCCAATAAAGGAACCCCACCCCACCTCCAAGCCTCTGACTGTGCAGTATTAGCATATTGGTGATGGGGGCACCTGGTTGGCTCAGTCAGTGGAGCCTGTGACTCTTGACCTCAGGGCTGTGAGTTTGAGCCCCACGTTGGATGTGGAGATTACTTAAAAATAAAATCGTAAAAAATACGTATCAGTGATGAAAAGAGCCTATACTATTCCAGAGTGGGGAGAAGCAAAACAAACAAACAAACAGGTTACATATAAAATACTCTTAACAAAAATGGAAGACAAGGGGACAGTGTTTTCAAAATACTGAGAAAATTTCAACCTAGAATTCAATGCTATGGTCTATCATAGGATCAGTGAAGGGGGCAAGTAGAAAAAAAATTAACACTTTCACTCAACCAGATCTTTAAATGTCCACCCTGTCATGTCCCCTTTCTCAAGAAGCAACAGCTGGCCGTGCCACACCAGAATGAGGGGGTAACTCAGGATGGAGGAGGGCCTGGTCCCCGGGTGAGGGGCCAGGGGATGCTGGTGGTGGCTGACAAAGACCCGGGGACACCTGGGCAGGAGCTGTGGTCAGAGGTGAACTTCAGCTGCAGAGATGAACCAAGAGGCCTGAGCCTGTGCAATACTGTTGAGAAGCATTTCAGAGGGCTACTGGAGATTACAATTTTTTTAATGTTTATTTCTGAGAGAGAGAGAGAGCAAGAACAGGGGAAGGGGTAGAGAGTGGGGAGACAGAATGTGAAGCAGGTTCCGGGCTCCAGACTCTGAGCTGTCAGCACAGAGCCCCATGCGGGGCTCAAACGTATGAATTGTGAGATCCTCACCTGAGCCCTTCAGCTCAGCGGCAGACAAGAAAGAATAGTCTTAACCATGAAAATACAGTCAGAGATGTAAGTGAGTGAAAGCTCAGGGAGAGCAAGAGGAAGCTGGTAGATAGCATCTAAAAGCGAAGAGTTAGCTCAGAAGAAACAGGGCACAGGGCAGGCCAATGCCAGACCTACACCACACCGGGAGCAGCTGAGCTCCGGTCAGACCAGCCTGGACCCAGCCAAGTTCATGCTGAAAGCATAGCACGAACCAGGGGGAGAATGAAATCGGGGCGGGGGGATGCCTTGGGTCAAGGGAACCAGCCCATCTTACTCCTGAAGGAACATGGGTCACTTTTGGACTTTTATCTTGGTTTTTGTTTTTAAGTTTGTATATTTATTTTGAGAGAGAGAAAGCAAGCATGGGGATGGAGGGTGTAAAGAGAATCCCAAGTAGGCTCCGTGCTGTCAGTTTGGACCCTGCCTTGGGGCTTGATCCCACAAACCATGGGATCATGACCTGAGCCGAAACCAAGAATCGGACGCTCAACTGACTGAGCCACCCAGGTGCCCTCACTTTGGGATTTTTAAATAATTCTTTTTAATAAAGAAGATGGCATTTTAGCCTCTTAGGAAAAACCAAGCTCAAACACTCTGAGCTGTCAGCACAGAGCCCCATGCGGGGCTCAAACGTATGAATTGTGAGATCCTCACCTGAGCCCTTCAGCTCAGCGGCAGACAAGAAAGAATAGTCTTAACCATGAAAATACAGTCAGAGATGTAAGTGAGTGAAAGCTCAGGATCAAATTTTAGTGTTAAATAATATATGATAAAAGATCATAAATACCATAGAGCCTGCTTCCCATAACTCTGTTAACTCTGAAACTCTATAAAAATGCAACATACCAGTCATTACTCTTAAATACCAGTGCAAGTCACTCTCGGAGCTACGATTATTAGAAACCCATGCTCCCTACCACTCCCCCACTCCCACTCTTGGTTTGGCTTTTACAAATTTGTACGAACTGTCACATCCATCTCAATCTCTGTCACATAGTCAACAACCCCGTGTGCACGTGCTCCTGAGTAAATGAATGAATGGATGGATGGATGGATGGATGGATGAATTCAGGGAGACCCAAAGAATCTCTGCTTTTCCCGAGGTTTTATAACTCATAAATGCTGCATAGTTTTATTTTTTTTAATGTTTATTTATTTTTGAGAGAGAGAGGAAGACACAGAGTGTGAGCAGGGGAGGGGCAGAGAGAGGGAGACACAGAATCTGAAGCAGGCTCCAGGCTCTGAGCTGTCAGTACCAGATGCAGGGCTCAAACTCACAAACTGCAAGATCATGACCTGAGCCAATGTCAGATGCTTAATTGACTGAGCCACCCAGGACCCCCAGTGCTGCGTGGTTTTAGATGAAAGCTCCATCTCTCATGCTAATTCACGGGGGAGAGGCACTTTACAGGAAAATTTCAAGCCTTAAGACATTGGTAAGGGAAAGAAGTGCTTTAAAAGCTGCCTGCTGAGTCTGAACACCCCGAAAGGTACATCCACCCCAGGGGCAGGGGCGTGGGGTGTCACCCTCCCAACTCCCTAAAGCCCAGCATCCCTGCCACACATGCAGAGTGTCAAGACCGTCCTGATCTAAGGGGCCTGCCAGGAGGCCAGTAACCGCAGTGGGAGGGGAGGGGGCCCGGCCCCCGCCCCTGGTGGTCCCTCAGGTGCCAGCTGACCGCTGAGTGGGGAGAACCGGAAGTCAACACTGCCCCAGGCTGCTCTGGGGACTTGGATTCAGTGGGGAGAAGACAGATAACGATCTCAGACCCGCAGAGCCTGCATGATTGATAGAGGGAAGAGAACACAGTATCTATCGGAAGGAAATAAAGAAATTATACACACAAGATGCCAGATAAGTTGGCAAGTGCTCTGGAGGGATCTAGCTGGATAATCCTAGTAACAGCATGAAAAAACAAGCGAGCACAGGTCCTATTTAAAATAATGGAGGCGGGGGCGCCTGGGCAGCTCAGTCACTTGGATGTCCGGTTCTTGATTTCAGCTCAGGTCATGATCCTAGGGGCTTGAGATCGAGCCCCACATGGGGCTGAATGTGGAGCCTGCTTGGGGTCCCCTCTCTCTCTCTCTCTCTCTCCTCCTGCCTCTCTCCCCCACTTGTGCTCTTTCTCTCTCTCTCAAAATAAATATTTTTAAAAAATAAATAAAATAACAGAGGCAAAGTAAGATTCGAATCGATCCTGCCACAGGCTTAGCTCGCCATAGAGACACACAGACTCCCCGCTGAGCCAGACATGACAAGTCTTGTGAAATTCGCTTGGGCCCACTTCTCCCCCTCCACTTTTTAAAATTAGTGATTTAGAATTTACTCCTGGTTTTACTTCCCCTGTAGCCAGACGGCCCAGAGAACACACAGGCCCTGCAGTCGGGGACCCGGCTCTGCGCCAAGCCGGGCAGCCCCAGACAAGCTTCTGTGTAACCTCCCAAACCACAGCCCACACATCTGGAAGGATAGGGCCAGTCATGAGGCTCAGTGTGACAACCCAGACTGATGACTGAGCCACACAGGTCTCACCGATGCGTCAGTCCTTGCTTCCTTGCTTCCTTCCTTCCTTCCCGACACCATCTGCATTCACTGCCCCAGACCAGTCACTGGGCACGTTCTAGGCTTAAGGACACTAAACCTCCAAGGAGTTTAGGCTGGGTGTCGGGAGTGGGAGTGCAGTGAGGGGCTTCCAGATTCTGGAAGCTCTGACTGTAGGGTGTGGACATGCAACCCAACACTGGAGCCTTCCAGGGTCCACCTTGGCACCCAGGTGTGGCTCTCCAGGCGTGAGCTCGCCTCCGGCCCCAGCCTCCCGCCCCAGCCTCACGCACAGCAGGGCCGGCCTGCCCCTCATGCACCACTCTCCGCCACCTGGCCTTCCTCTTCTCGCCAGCGCTTCCTCTTCACATGCTGTTCCCTCTTCCAGAAACCCTACCCCCACCCCCAAACTCCACTTCAGTGTAACCTTCCCCACCGACCCCCGCCTGTGCTCCCACGGAACCCACACTTCCCATTTCTCTGCTCAGCATACTTGCCAAGGTGTATTTAACAAGTTGCTTCCCTAATCGATGCCTGTTCCCTAAAGTAGCTCATCTGTCTGGTCCCTGTGTGTCCCTTCATGAGACCTGGCCCTGAGCGGGCATTCCACAAAGATCCGGTCAACTCGGCTGAATCAAAGGACGGACCAGCTTGGTGTGCAGGCAGAGCATCTGAGTGACCTCAGAACGCTGGGCCAAGTCCCAGCTCAGCCGCAGGGGGGCCTCAGAGCCTCCTGATGAGGACCACGTGACAAGAGGTGGGGGGGGGGGGGGGGGGGGGGGGGGGGGGGGGGGGGGGGGGGAGAGCTTACTGATCTGCAGGCCCCTCTTGCCCTCAGCACACAAAGAATATGGCAGAAGAATGGACATCTGTTTGCCTGCTTAACTGTCAGCTGGGATTCTAGACCGAGCCTGGGCCAGTCAATTACACGGTCCAGGAACAGTGGTCCCTGGGCCCTATCCCGGGTGCTGGGGCCAAAGGGAAACTGAGTGCTCCTGCCTCCAGGGTGGCATCCTAGCTTTCCAAGGCAGGCCGGCCCATCTGCTCCCTTTTCCCCAGAGGCCATTCACCACCCAGGAGGCTCAAAGTCATCCAGGGAGGAGAAGCAGCTTGCAGGAAGCAAATGCCAAGAGGC
Source organism: Suricata suricatta (assembly GCF_006229205.1). Taxonomy (NCBI): domain Eukaryota; kingdom Metazoa; phylum Chordata; class Mammalia; order Carnivora; family Herpestidae; genus Suricata; species Suricata suricatta. The sequence continues at coordinate 175,269,695 of NC_043701.1, forward strand.
CTGCCGGGGAAGGCTTTCTAGGCTGACCTAAGAAATTGGAGCTATGAGAACCAACCTGAGCATCCATCCTTCCCCCACAGAGAGGAAGGCAGTAGGAAGTAGGCCTCCTTGCTCCGTGTTGGGGGAAGTGTGTGTGAGTCAGGAAAAGGCTTTGAATAAACCAATGAAGAACATTTTCCAAGCGGTCGTCTACCAACACCTAACAGCAGCCGGCTTCGTGGAGTCCAGCTTTTGGAGGCAGAGGCTCAAAGCTGGCAGCCCACAGGCTGCATCTGCCCGGGGATGTGTTTCATTTGGCAGGCAAGGTTTTCCATTTTTTAAAAATCTGTTCCAACATTTATAAAATTGGAGGGTTCCATAAGAATCCAAATGCCCAGTTTCTCTGGAAAGGCAGCACTGGGCTGAAGAAGGTAGAAGCGGCCCTAGGAAGAAAGGCCCGCCCTTCAGGGTTCTGGGGACAAGGGTGGGCAAGTGAAGATGTATGGGGAAGCCCAGACAGCCACAGACCCCAAGTTCACTGCCAACGTCAGCTAAACAGTCGGCCACAGCCGCCGGAGGCCCCAGGCCCCCACCACTCCCTAAAGCCTCACACCAAAGCCTCGCGGATTCATGTTCTTCACCAGCCCCTGTAGTGATCTAGCTGGCGGCCTGTTAGAAATACAGAGGCACAGGCTTCATTCATAAACACGCCCCAGCCACAGCCCTCCTTCCCCACAGTCTCCTCCGCCTCTTTGCACCCAACCTTCAAGGGCAGAAAATCTACTGACATCAAAATTAAAGGCCACCTCCTGCAAAGAGCATGAATCCACCCAGGAGAACAGTCAGAAGCGTTCTGTGTGGGATGCCTGCCAACGGCAGGATGTTCTGTAAGGATACGTTGAATAATTGACAATCTATCTGATTCGAGTAACGCTTTTATCGCCACACATCTGCTTATCATTTTACTACATCCGTACAAAATGCCAACATGTCAAACTCTGGGGATGCATCCTCGTAACTTATTCATGAAGAAAAAAAGCATGTGCAATGATGAACTTGAATGACATAAATTGTCGTTTTTACTTTAAATATTTGTCCATCTGAACAGCTCCATTTAAAAATTAACACTTTTTAAAACTATTAATATTTGATCAACACAAGAGACCTAATCTGAAGCCTCAGTCTTTCCCCAAATCCAACATAGATAAGATTTCTTTAGGGAATTCTTTTTTTTAAATAATTTTTTAATGTTTATTATTTTTGAGACAGAGAGAGAGGCAGAGAGACAGGGAGACAGAATCTGGAGCAGGCTCCAGGCTCTGAGCTGTCAGCACAGAGCCCGACGCGTGAGATCATGACCTGAGCCCCCCAGGTGCCTCTGACGTTTATTTACTCTAGAGACTCTTGAGAGAGAGAGAGAGAGAGAGAATGCAGGGGAGGGGCAGAGAGAGAGAGAGAGACAGAATCTGAAGCAGGTTCCAGGCTCCCAGCTGTCAGCATAGAGTGCACGGTGGGGCTGGAACCCACTAACCGTGAGATCATGACCTGAGCTAAAGTCGGAAGCTTAACTGACTGAGCCCCCAGGTGCCCCAAGCAGCTAAACTTTATAAAGAGAGAAAAAACGTGTCAAGAATGTGATTACAAATGAGAAGAAATACCTGCTTCTTATCCTGTGTTTTCTTAAAATCTTCACATGCTAGCCAAAATAAAACATTTTCTTCACTGAATTCCTTTTTTAAAAATTCCTGTGAATAAAAAGAAGAAAAAGTATCAAGCACGATTCCACTTTAAAAACAAACAAACAAACAAACAAATAATGCGTTTCTCTCCAACAACTGACTTAGCAAAATTCAGCAAACGAATATGGTTCAATCACCCCATGAAAAACTCCATCCTGAAGAGCAAAGCGCAGGTTTAATGTTAAAGCTAGAATTTCATACGCATTTGAGCTGAATGCCTTTGGCATTGTGAGGAAGAGTAAATATGAAGCAAGAATCTACTCGCTGAGGCCAAGCTGGCAGTAAATTCCCAAAGAGTAAATTAAAGTGGGAGATACATTAGCTCCTTCCAGACAGTGTTTAAACAAAGTACATTCCTCTAAAATCAGCCCCGTTTTTTTAAACGAAGGAAAGGAAAACATATTAAGCATGTCTAAAAATGCCTTAATGAAAACTATTTTAAGTTGGAGGTGAGTTTTCTTTTGGCGGATACTGGGGAGTTGGCAGCACACCCTGCCACCCCGCTGTGCGTAGGACAGTGTCCTCCATGAGATCTAGACAGGCCCCCAGTCCTCCATGAGATCTAGACAGGCCCCCAGTCCTCCATGAGATCTAGACAGGCTCCCAGTTCTCCATGAGATCTAGACAGGCCCCCAATCCTCCATGAGATCTAGACAGGCCCCCAATCCTCCATGAGATCTAGACAGGCCCCCAATGGCCTGGCATCCAGGAATGGGAGTAGCCCAGTCCGTCATCCCTCCCTTGGCGCCAAAACAGGACCCATGGCATCAGGGATTGCTCTGACCTGGCCCAAGACTTCAAGACAGGACCTGGTGGGACTCAAGCAGATATGGGATATTCTCAGAAGTCACACATGGTTCTTCTAACTGACACCAGGCATTTCTGCCGGCCAAAACAGTTCTTTCTAGACAGCACGGACACTTCTCATCCATCCACCCTCCTCTCTGGGTTCAACCTCCCTTTTCTAGCTGTTGTCCACCTCTCTCACTCTTGTTAATAATGAAACCTGGGAGCGGCACATGACTTAGGCATCTGACTTCAGCTCAGGTCATGATCTCATGGTCTGAGCTCTGTGCTGACAGCTCAGAGCCTGGAGCCTGTTTCAGATTCTGTGTCTCCCTCTCTCTCTGCCCTTCCCCTGTTCTCTCTCTCTCTCTCTCTCTCTCTCTCAAAAATAATAAGTAAACACTGAAAAACATATAACTAAATACTGAATCCTGGGAATTTTTGACACACAAGAGAACAGACCTTCACATCAGAGAAACCCAGACCATCCCCTCCCAGGTGTCAGAGAGCTGGAAATTCTTTGTAGATTCTGCCAGTGAGCACCTCTTCCCCTTCACCCCTTCCCCCTCCCATCCAGCCAGATAAGAACCAGAAACAGTCTGTGTGTGCCCCTCAGTTCTGGTCCATGGCCATACAGGAAAGCCATTTTGGCTACAACAACTGAGAAGTCCTTATTCTCAGTGTTAAACAGTGTTTAACATTTTCAGTGTTTTTTTTTAATGTTTTATTTATTTTTGATACAGAGAGAGACAGAGCATGAGAGGAGGAGGGGCAGAGAGAGAGAAGGAGACACGGAACCGGAAGCAGGCTCCAAGCTCTGAGCTAGCTGTCAGCACAGAGCCTGACGTGGGGCTCGAACCCACGAACGTGAGATCTGACCTGAGCCTAAGTCGGAGCCTTAACCGACTGAGCCACCCAGGCACCCCAACATTTTCAGTGTTAAAAGCCGTCCTGTGTTTCCCCCACAGGCATCTAAGCTTCTCCATGGGTTGCACCAATCCCGGTCAACAAAGAAAAAGGCAAACCCTAAATCTTTTCACGCCTTCTGGGTCTTCAAGCAGATTCTCCAGAGAGGCAGCCCATTTGGCTGTGCTCTTGGGGTTCTGGTGGCTGCTGCCGGGACTCCCATCGTTGCTGTGGATGTCTGCAAAGCAAAGTTCAGAATGTGTTATTGGCCCAAAGATACTTTCTTTTTAAAATATCTGCATAGATGGTCATCAACATCATCATCATCATCATCGTCATCATCAACACCACCGTCACTGTAGCTAATATATATGACACGCCAGGAGAATTATATTCCAGTCAAGTAACCCGGGGAAATCATTCTAGTCCTGATGATGACCTTATGAAATAGGCACTGTCATTTCCTCCATCTTGCAGGTTAGGGAAACTGAGGCTCAGAGCAATGACAAGAGGGCCTTGCCATTTCCCACCACTCTCCATCCACCCTTCCTCCAGCCGCATAACCACTGGCCGACCCTCAGGCCACCCTCAAGTCTCATTCAAGCAGTCTTCCAAGGCCCCCGACTCAGTGCCAACTCCTTCCCCATTACGCTTTGTGCAGTCTTGTAATTATCGTGCCGTGTTATGATTATTTGTATGACTGACTCCATAGTCTGAAAGCTTCTGTATATCTTTATCTTGAATCTACATGTGGCTCATTGCCCAGCACATAAATAAAAGTATGTACCAGGGCTGGGATGGGGTGGGAAAGGGGAGACACTGGCTGCAGGTGCAAAATTTCAGGGAGTTGCCAATAAACAAAACAAAACAAAACAAAACAAAAACTCAGACCTCAACCTAAATGGTATTTTCAGGCAAGATGGTGAAAAATCAAAATTAATGCAAAGAATTCCATAATGAGCAAAATACCAAAATTTTAAATAAAGACGGGATGGGTGTCACTGCCTTTTCGTCTTGCCTCCGGCTCCAATGTGGCTCAGCATCACACTGTTGCTATGTGTGTAGAACGAAGGAAGGAATGGCTCCCTGCACCTGCACATCAATGCATTCTCCTCCTCAAGACACCTGCCACGTGCCTGGACTGAAGGAAAGGGGGCCGGGGGCCTCCAGCTAACACGCTTCGGCGACTCACCTGAGAGGAAGTGACAACACAAACGTGCCTCATTCTACAGAGTTTGGCCCCTTGCTGGAGTCAAGGAAAAATCACGGGATGTCACTTAGGGGGGCCCAAGTTCCAAACCCAGTCCGGCCAATTCCAACTGTGTGGTGAGGGGCAGCATTCTGGGTGTAAGATCGGGGTGACCCTCCCATCTCTCCGGTTCTCTAAGGACTAACAGAGGATGCATGCCAGCCGTCTAGAAGCTCAGGGGAGACTCTCAACACACATTAGTTCCTCTCCCCTCTTCCCTAAAATAATGATCTATCAAGTGAACTATTTTTACATAGCTCATACTTTCTTCTCCATGGCATTTTTGTTTTCAGAGTAGAAATGTGTTTCTATAAAGAAAAGTTTGAACATAGGAGAAAATCAGCTTTTAACTAAAAAGTCAGCAGAGCAAACCATTTGAAAAGGATAAATGAGGGGGCGCCTGGGTGGCTCAGTTGGTTAAGCATCTGGCTTGGGCTCAGGTCATGATCTCACAGCTCGTGGGTTTGAGCCCCGCATCGGGCTCTGTGCTGACAGCTCAGAGCCTGGAGCCTGTCTTCAGATTCTGTGTCTCCCTCTCTCTCTGACCCTCCCCTGCTCATGCTGTCTCTCTCTGTCTCTCAAAAATAAATAAAAAACAGAAAAAAAATTTATTAAAAAAACGAAAAGGATAAATGAAAAAAAGTTGTATGAATATTAACTGCTGCAAATAGCCAGGATGCCAGACAGTTTAAAATGTTTTTGTTTTTGTTTAATGTTTGTTTATTTATTTATTTATTTATTTATTTATTTAGAGAGACAGAGAGAGAAAGCGCATGGGAGAGGGGCAGAGAGAGAGGAAAACGGAATCTGAAGCAGGCCCCAGGCTCCGAGCTGTCAGCACAGAGCCTGACACGGGTTCGAACTCACAAACTGTGAAATCATGCCCTGAGCCGAAGTCGGATGTTTAACTGAGCCACCCAGTCGCCCCAGTCCCATTTATGGAGGGAAGTCATATCACGATACATTGTACTTAACGGTACCTCAGTTTCCATGATCTTTCACGTTCTGTTGGGGATCAACACGTGTGTTAATTTCTCAGGCAGCTGAGACTGTCTCCCAGCATCTGGGAAAACCACCTGGGTTTACTTTATTTTATTTTATTTTATTTTAAAGTTTATTTTTATTTATTTTGAGATAGAGAGAGACAGAGAGCAAACGGGGGAAGGCGAGGAAGAGAAGGGGGACAGAATCCCAAGCAGGCTCCACGCTGCCACTGCAGAGCCTGATGCGGGGCTCGAACTCACAAACTGTGAGATCATAACCTGAGCTGAAATGGAAGTCGGATGTTTAACCAACTGAGCCACCCAGGCGCCGAACCACTCGGATTTTAGACATTCACTGACTGACTTGGGCCAAATGACCCGGAAGCCAGAAACCCCAGCCAGGGGTTTCTACACGCATTGGTGATGCAGCACATATAAGAATTATTTGGGACAAATCTATTCCTCTAATTAAGAAGCAAAATCACTCGAACACACCACAAATGGACCTGACGCTTCTCTAAAGTGAATCTTCAGTCCGTGGATATTAAATTAGCTCCCTGTTCTCTTTGTAAATGCTAGAAGGGCAAGCTTCTAAACACCGAGTTTCTTCCCCACAAAACATAAATCAAGTCTTTCTAAAGTCATTATTCTAAGAAAGTTCTGCAAGAGGGTGCATTCCGCCAAGCATGTCACCGATTTACCGTCCTGTCCTTGAATACAGCTGGATGATTGATTCCATTTCCTCAGCAGACCTTCTCTTAAGTAAATAAATGCAGAGACACAAGTGGGTTATTCCTGGAATGATCTCAGGCAGCCGCAAATTCCTCTCCCTGTGGCAGAACGCCTACTTTGCCCGTAAGTTTTCAACGTGGGTCTGAAAGGATCCCCAAACACCTGACATTGTTTCAATAAGAAACCAAACAAACCACATTTGGGCTGTCCCTCCACCCCATCTTGCACGTAAGTGCACTTGGTGGATTCTCTAATTTAGCCGAAAGAGTGCTTTGGTTAACCAGACCGGCTGGCTAACGTAGAGATAGGCTATCGGGCCGCCATGAGATAACTGTACCTCCCCCACCCTTTACTTCATACTCGAATCATTCTGCATATTAGGCTTCCGTGACAGCTTTTTCACTTAACAAAAAGTCTTACAATTCAATGCTCACTAGTCTGGTCTCGTCCCCTTGTTTTATTTACTAGGAAATAAAGGTTCAGAGGGTAAAATGACCTAGAACTCCCTGGTGGAACCAGTGTTGGGACTTCCAGGTGAAGGCTTCGGTCTCTGCTAGGACCACCTCCACAGAACCCCCGGCTGCTCCAGAACACGGGGACTTGGCAAATAAACGGCCCTTCCTCTCAGTCCTCTGCAGGGCTGCCCCCTCCCCGCCATCAGAAGTAAAGGAATACATCTCTCAGGACACTGTTACAGAAGGGCACAGAATTTCCAGGGCTGGCTCAGAAAGGACACCAGGATGCAACTCACAACTCTCCTTGCTGTGGTTACTAGTGTCTGGCTTTGTTGCCCTGGATAGAGACAAATTCCAGGGCGCCCGGGGGGCTCAGTCCATTAGGTGTCACACTTCAGCTCAGGTCATGATCTCGAGGTTCGTGGGTTTTTGCCCTCCATGGGGCTCTGTGCTGACAGCTCGGAGCCGGGAGCCTGCTTAGGATTCTGGGTCTCTCTCTCTCTGCTCCTCCCCCATTCGTGCTCTGTCTCTCTGTCTCTCTTTCTCAAAAATAAACATACATTAAAAAAAAAAAAAAGACAGTGTCCTTCTTGCCTTTCTGCCCCAAGCACCCTGACCGTAGGAATCTTCTACCCACACTCTGTCTGCCATGCGTTCTCACTTTCCCCAGAAATAGTGGTTTGAATTTTTCCAAGACTTCCTGATTGTCTTTCAATTTTGATGAAGGCTTTTGGCTATGCCATTTTTTCTGAATCCTTCTTGGCTGGTATCAGTATAGACAGACAGCTCAGGGGAGAGCAGCACTTGCAAACTCCATTCATTTAATGATGTGTCTCTTTTCTAAGCCATTGTCCTGACCTCCAGCGAGACTGAGAAGAGGCCGCTCCATGTGGCACTTTAGAGATAGACCCTTAACTCGGGGCATTTCTGTTATTCGGGGTCCCCCACTCAGGAGACTTTCACTACTTCCCAATGCAGATGTGTAAAGGTGTCCGAAGACAAGGTCACCTTCAATGTTACAGTCAGTCCAATAATGATAAAAAAAAGAAATCATCTTTCTCCAAAGCAATCAGGTTTGCATCTGAACTTAAGAATAAAACAAAATTAAGAGTTCTCAACTTCCCAAGTCCTGGCATTTGGAGCCATAACGGTGTCATATTCCCCTTTGCTTTTTCATGGATAAAAGTTGCTGGTGGAGGTGGATTACACAAGAAAGTAAGCTTGGAAGACACAGGTGGGAAAAAAACCCAAACATATATTTCTAGCAGCTTTATGATCACTCAAGATAGTAAGGAATCGGAATTATTGGCGATAACATTTATTTGTTTCACTTTTGTCCAAATCTGTTTATCTTTTCTTATTATTTTTAGTTCACCTGTAAAACATTTTTGCAATGGTAAAATTTTTTTTTAATTTTTTAAGCTTATTTATTTTGAGAAAGAGAGAGACAGAGAAAGAGAGCATGAGAGCAGGGGAGGGGCAGAGAGGGAGAGAGAGAGAATCCCAAGTAGGCTCCAGGCTGTCAGTGTAGAGCCCAATGTGGGGGTTGAGCTCATGAACTATGAGATCATGACCTGAGCTGAAATCATAAGTCACACACTCTACTGACTGGGCCACTCAGGTGCCCCTGGATAAAAGATTTTAATTTCCTGGACTCTTTAAAGCATTTTAGATCAGGGGTGCCTGGGTGGCTCAGTTGGTTGAGCATGCGGCCTCAGCTCAGGTCATGATCTCCTGTCTATGGGTTCCAGCCCCACATCAGGCTCTGTGCTGACAGCTCAGAGCCTAGAGCCTGCTTAGGATTCTGTATTTCCCTCTCTCTCTTTCTTTCCCCTGCTCGCTCTCTGTCTCTCCAAAAAAAAAAAAAAAAAAAAAAAAAGTTAAAGCATTTTAGATCAGATTTTTGTAGGCACAAAACTTACTTATCAATAAATTTATCTTCAGATTAATCTCTCCTTAGCTGATAACAACAGTGAACATTTATAACTTGCTTATAGTGTGCTGGGTAGTTTCAAGCCTTTTCCAGGACTTAAATCATTCCCTTCTCACAATGACCCTGTGGTGTGGTTCCTATCACCCCCACTTTACAGACGAGGAAGCACAGACAGAGGGCGGTAACTTGCCAGGGTCACCCAGTTAGGAAGGGGGTGGGGGTCCAAGCACAGCTCCAGAGCGCATGGTCTTTACCATGAGGCTCTACCACCATTTTTACTTTTGCTATCTGCTGATCTTCACACTCATGAAGGCCACGACACAGCAGCCTTGAAGAGAAAGATAACATCTGCACCATGGGAAAAGCCTGAGAAAACTGAGAAGGAATTCCACGTAGATAAAAACCCACACAAGACGGGGCCAGCATCGTCTAACATGCAAACACAGGGTACATACGCTTTCCATTCACATGTATGCGGTTCTACATGGTTTCTGACTTCAGGAAAAGCCATTATTTCAAAGATACAGATGGGGGAGGCTGGTGGCTTGCAGCGCTTTTGTGATGCATTATTTATAGATGCTGTGATGTCATATCTATCAGAGACTTTCTCCAGACATTAACTCCTTGGAAATCCATACTCAGAAGGCATCCATAACACTCATCAAAAGTGAATGCTTACAGCATGCATCTCTGCTATTAGTCTGCAGGAAGGTCTGGGTAATGATCCTGCGTAGACAATTTTCCCAAGTGAAATAATGTTCTAATAAAATCTCAACACCAACTTCCTCAAAGCAGAGTCAACGTACAACATCAAAGAGTCTATCCCAAGAACCCCCCAAAACGTATAGCGTCATTCAAGAAAATGAACCAAATATTCAAGCCCAGGAAGAGGCAGAAATGTTCACTCCAAAATTCTAAAGCGGTGTGATAGAAGACACACACATACACACACACACACACACACACACCTATTCCCATAAATATCCAAGGAACCTGCATGCCCATGAAACTTATTTAAAACCTCATATCAACTATGCCACATCAAACATATTACATTTAAAAAAAAAAGACTTTCCTTTTCTCCAAACTTAGAAGCAGAGAATCAGTTTGTTACAACTGGTGATCTATGTAAGGCTCCGGAGAAACTGGGTCATGGAAACACTCTATCTAAATATTACTTAAGTGTTTTTCGGCTCCAGTGTCTAACTTCTGAGAATAACTATCCTTCAAGCATGCAATTCCCTTGGTGGGGAGGTCTGCGTGAATGGCAATTAGCAGAATACAATAATAAAAATGGAAAAAGTGTAAACATAATCCTGATAATAGCAAGCATCAAAAACCAGAGAGCAGGCTGCAGAGGGGGGACACGGCATTTTTCACCCGAAGCCAGAGACTTCAGAGAAAGCCGAGTGCTCAGGCGGTGCCTCTAAAGGTCACCTGTGCACCTGTGTCTGCACTCCGCACTTCCCAAGGCCCCTGCCCTACCCCGCTGTCCCCTCCCGCCCCAGGCCATCGCCAAAGTGGGTGGGGGCCGCTCCTTACGTTCCATGCTCTGGGTCCACCTGAGGAGCTTCACGCAGCCCAAAAACCCACTGCCTTCTCAGAGACGCTCCATGTGACACAGGCCAGGGGGCCGTGGGTCTCCAGAGCACCCTTGGGTCTGGAGGAAAAACAAGCCTCCACATCCTCTTTTGAGTGGACTAAACAACAGATGGCCACTGGTTTCCAGTTTCTACCAGAGGGAAGGAAATAAGAACGCCAGACTGTTATTTGTAGCCTCTCTAGAATCTTCACTTTCTAGGCAAAGACCCAGAAAAAATAAAATTACCCAGGAGCCCTATCCTGGAGGTGAAAATGAAGACCCTGTCATTATTTTCTTCACTTCCCAGAAGCCCCTATGCTTCCCCTGGGGCCTGACAGTCATGCGTACATGTGCCCTCACTCTCCCCCGGCCCCCCTTCCAGAATCAGAGAGACTGTGCATTTCTTGAGCAAGAGCTGCGTTGTCCTCAGGGTCAGCAGTGTCCGGCGCTCATGGTCATGTTTACATTGATGAATGTTTTCTGATAGATTGGGGGCGAGACAGTGAGGATGACAGCTGTAAAAATAGCTCATATCCTGTCTCCACTTCACAGCGACCCTTGAAGTTGGGCTCATCTTTAGCCCATTTTACAGAGAAGGAAACAGAGGCACAATGAGATTCAATAAACCCGCTCGAAGGAGCAAGCCAAGAAGTAGACGAGGTAGGATTCAACCCTACGTTGTCTGGCATCAGGGCCTGGAAAGGGAAGGGTGGTGACAGTCGCAAGAAGTAAAAGGCGGGGCCCTTTTTCTCATGAAACTTAAAATTAATTGAGAAGATGAGGCCAGGAGTTCCCAGATGGCCGTCTGCCCACAATGCCACAGGCTGGCATGAAGTGTATTTCACTGGCTCACAAAGAAATGAGAATAAGGCTAAGGAAATATTTACCTAGTGAGCTGTCTTGACGCAGCCGAGACAGCCCTGGGTTGTTTTTAGGAAAGAGATCATTATATTTATTTACATGGTACAAAATTCAAGAGACAGAAAAGGGAGCAGAGTAGACCAGGACTTCCCCTCCGTTCCATCCCTCCCCTATCCGGTGCCTCTCCCTGGATGCAACAACTTCTGGAAGATTCTTGTGTGTCAGAGCATTTCTTTTTAAAGTTTACTTATTTTTGAGAGAGACAGAGGGCACGTGAGCAGGGGAGGGGCAGAGAGAGAGGAGACAGAGAATCCCAAGCAGGCGCCATGCAGTCAGTGCGCAGAGCCCAGCGCAGGGCTTGAACCCATGAACCGTGAGATCATGACCTGAACCGAGATCAAGAGTCGGATGCTGATGCTCAAGGGACTGAGCCCCCCAGGTGCCCCCCGGACATTTCTTTACACAAGATTATATCTTTACTACTTGGGGTGCGCCAATGTCCTTTTGTTCATGGGATGGTTGATGACGGCTTTGTTTATAATGTCCTGACTGGAGAAAGGGCAAAAAGGAAGAAGGGAGACAGGAAGACAGGAAAGAAAATTTGGCAGCTCTGAATTATATATATATATTTAACTCTAAATGTATATATTTTTAATGTTTATTTATTTTTGAGAGAGACAGACAGAGCGTGAGCGAGGGAGGGGGAGGGGGAGGGAGACACAGAATCCAAAGCAGGCTCCAGGCTCTGAGCCTCGAGCCCCAACTCCGAATATATTTTAACAAGATGACTAAGTGGATCCTGAGGGAGGCCATTCAGGTAGCTGTGGACTTGGGTCAGAGAGCTGAGTTCTCTGGTCTGTCCCTTCTGAATTGGGCTGCTCCTGACAAGTCCTTGCCCCTTGGTGGTCGCTGCAGCTGTGCAGGAAAAGACAGAGGCAGAGAGGGAGGGAGACGTGAGGTTGGGGAGAGTGGCAGGAGCAGGGAGGCCCAGCTTAGGACCGAGGACACCTTCGGGGACCAAAGGGGCAGAAGTTAGAATGCCCAGCCACTCAAGGGCACAGAGAGAGTGGAGGAAGGGGGCCAGCCAGCTGAGGGGGTCCCTGAGCACCGCGCAGAAGGCAGGGGCACACAGCAAGGCCCTGGAGGGATGCGACCTGGCTTAGACAGGAAATGAGTCCCCAGAAGCCTGCAACGGGCTGTTTCCTCCCAGTGGACACCTCCTGACAGCTCTTATCAAGGAGCGGCTGCTGTCGCCTGCGCAGACCCCCTCGGCCCCCCGGTGCCGCGCTCGGGGCCTGCTGCAGTGGGGAGCTATCTGAGGGAAGCAGAAGACACCAGACAGGATAAATTTAGTACAATTTAAACAGCAAGTTTCTGAGCCCAGCGCCTGAGGCCAACAGGAGGGGGGAAGTGCTTCAGTTCACCCAGGAAGCCCTAGGAAATGACACCTCCCCCACCCCAGGCACCTGCCTAGGTTCCCCACATTCGTCACAGTGACAAAAGGAGACATGGAAAAAAGCACCATTAGCACCTGACGCCCAAGGTCTGCAGGCTGCTCTTGGTGGCATTCAGAGCCCGCACTGACCAGGGGGCTGACCCCACTGGTTTAAATCACCCCCCCTCGGCCCGGCCCGGCCTCTCCTTCCCTGAACCCACAGGCCTGGGCCGGTGATGTTCTACAGGGAAAGTTTCCCCGGGAGCCAAGACTGCCCGGCCGCTGGGTTGTTAAAACACAGACGTTAAATTGCTGTGTCGACTGTCACCCTTAAATAAAAACTTAAGCCCAGCAATAAATCTGAGACTGGTCCCAAGGGTTTAATGGGACAATGTAAAACAGGTCCCCCTGCCTGGCTGGGTGGGGATTCCGTCAACGGGTCACCCCTCGATCTGCTCACAGACGGAAGGCTGTGGCTTTGGCTTTGCTTTTCAGGTGAGTTGCACCAGTTACCATCAACAGCGCAAGTGGCTGTGAGGGGCGAAGGGTGGTCAGAGCCCCTCAAGGGGTCCTCCAACTTCAGTGGCATCCGAATCAACTGGGGCACTTGTTGAAAATGCAGATTCCTCTCCCTCCCACCAGGGATCCCCAAGACTGAATCATTCGGTCCGGTGTGCTCAGGAAAGTGGCATGTTCTCGATGCCCTCCCAACCCCAAGGTGGTGCACAAATATGCTTGAAGAAGTCTCAGAAACAGCATTTTGAACCTCGGGATTAGGAGGTTAGGAACTCCAAACCCTCAGCTTGAAGACACTGTCTCTAATAAGGTTTTGCTGAAAAGCAGGGAAAGTCTACAGGAGAAGGTTCTGGAGGCAGGACTGTAGCCGGGTCCATATCAGGAGTCTGCAATAGTGAATCCAGTGCGGGCAAGCTGGAAGCTTATACAATTTGGAGAGCCACTTTAGGAAAAACCATTCAAAATTACCAAATAAAAAAGTAGCACAGGGTCCCATGGATCACTTGGTTGACTTCCGGCACCTCCACCCTGGGCCCACATTCCCCCTTTCTCACTTGACTCCTTCTTTTCTCACCGCTGGATGGTGATGCCCAAATGGCAGGCCGCATTTGCCCTTTCCCATCAGTGGGCACACATGAAACCTAAAATTCCTAAGGAGATTGGGCTCTCAGAGGTCAGGCACCAAACACCAATGCATGATGCTTAGCTACTAAGCTTTGTATCTGGGACTGAACCCCAGTTTGTAAGGCTGAAGAGTTGCTGCCCTGGTGTCCCCCCAAACTGCCCTAGTCCTTTCTGGAGTGAACCCACACACATATAACGCCCTCCTCCTGAAACCATGGTGGCCCGCAAGTGAGAGCAAAGCCATGAATAACCCAGGCAGAGATGCTCCGAGCAGCTCTGTTTATCCTAGGAAAGGGGGAGGCTAACCATTAGTATTCATTTATTACGTGCCAGGCAATGCACTAGGGACTTCATATGTTTTAGTGTGTTTAGTCCCACAACCCTGTGAAACCCACTTTACAGATGGGAAAACAGACACAGAGGGGTGCTAGTAAGCCAGCTCTCCTGGGGGGAGGGGAGGGGAGGCTTGATTTTTCGCATTTGCCGATTTCCATGGTATAAATATAACCGCCAACAGCCAATTTCAAGCTATCCATGACTGAGCACCCAGTTCTCAAATTTCCCGATACGTTAGCAACTGGCTCAGGGTCAAGTCACTTGCCCAAAGTCACTAAACGACAGAGTCAGGGTGGAAGCCAGGAGTTCAGCTCCAGAGTCCAGGCTCTGACTACTGCTCCACAGGCCCGTGAATCCTCAACAGGGATGGGCTGAAATGAACACCCACAAAGGAATCCTTTGACCCTCAGACAAGGTTTACATGACCACTAATACTCATATAAGCTCTTCACAATGACCCGATGAAGTCCTACTTGATAAGGATTGTCCTGTATATTAAATGCAATGACTTGCATGACGGATGAGAATCCAGCTCCAAGCAAGTGCTCAAAGAGAGACGGCTATTTTATTCCCATTTTGCAGATCCTCGTCTGCACACATACAAAGTCTCCACGGCAGTGGAGGTGGGATTTGGTCCCAGCCACTCTGGTCTTAACTGCAAGGTCCCTCAGAAAACATGAGAGTCGGTGAAAACAGGACACGGGCCAACAAGCACAGACTCCTCACACCATGAAGTCACTCTCGGAATGGAAAACTGCAAAAAGGCCTCTGAACTGCAGAGCCGGGCAAACCTGGGTTTCAGAGATTCCCCATCACCTCCTAAGTGTGACCTGGGGTGAGTTACCTAACCGCTCCCTGGCTTCAGTCCCCTCCTCTGGAACGTGGCCAATAAGTACCTATCTCAGGGGGTCCTACAGGTGGAGAGAGAACACAAACCTGCGTGAAGAGACCGAGGCGCACGTGAAGTGCTCAAAGGAGCATAGCCATTACTCTGCACAAAAACGGTAAGATGGCTGGAATCAAAGGCACGGTCTCATCTCCTAGGCATAGGATTCTTTGTCCTATCAAATTGCTCCGAAGTGTGGCTCAGGCTGGTCCATTGGGGCAGCCAAGCCCAGGCCAGGGTAATGTCAGCGCTCCCGGGGCGCGAACCAGAGATGTGCCGTTCCCACCCTGGTGTTCACCCTCCTCTGCGCAACTGAAGGCGCCGGGCAGCCCAGGCCCCGCTGCCAGTCCGGTGCCCCGGGTTCCAGTGGTGCCACTTCTGGGCGCCGCGCGGGCATCATTCGCAACAACGCCCGCAGCCGAGAGAGGCGGAGAACTCCAGCGGAGAAGGGGCCCGCGCGACGTTCCGCTTTCGGATCTGGAGCCCACACTCCCTCCAAAGTTTGGGGGTGTTCGAGATCTCCTTTCTCCTCCCAGACCATCACTAAGAAGAAAACTGCTGTTGTTTCCCCTTTTGTCCAAACTTCCTCCCCGGAGCGCCTCCCGGGGGCTCGTGCGCTCCCGCAGCGGCCGCGACCGCAGGGACGCTGGACGGAGCGAGGAGAAGTGGCGCGGTCCGCGGGGACTCCCGTCGGGTGGCATCGCCGAGCCGCGCCCGAACACGGGGAGGAAGGATGCCCGGGACCCTGGGCGGGCAGCGGCGGCCGAGGTGGCCCCTCCGGGGCCCTGATTCCCAGCCCGCCGGCCCGGGAGCCGCTTACCTGACGGCGGCCGCTTCCTGCTGAGCCGGCTCACCGCGCGGTTGAACATCGCCGCGGTCGCCCGGGGAGGAAGGAGGAGCAGCCCGGCGGCGCGGCGGCTGAGCCTGAGGACGGAGAGGAGGTGGAGGCCGAGGAGGAGGAGGAGGAGCCGGCT
>NC_043701.1:175285770-175297114 GCF_006229205.1 Suricata suricatta
GCACAGCGCCCCGCGCCAACGCGCGCCCTCGCCGGGCGGCAATCCGGGGTCCCCTCCTGCTACGTGGACCCGGAAGCCGAGGCCTCGCGGTCCTGCGAAACCGGGCGCGGCCCACCGCCTTCGCCTTTTTGCCCCCGGGATCCAGGATCCCCGCGGGCCCGGACCTGCCAGCCCCGCGACTCCGTGGGTGCCTGGCCCTCCCACGGCCGCGAAAGCCGGTGGCGCGTCGCCACGGTCCCGGCCGCCGGGCCGCGCGCGCTTGGAGCCGAGCCGAGCTACGCTGCACGGGCGCCGGAGCTTGGGCGCCGTCTCCCCGTGGCCTGGAGGTTCAAGGGCGGGACTGGGCGGAATTCTGCAGGAACCCTCCGGGCCGGTCGGGAACACTTCTCTAACTTTGGGGACACTTGCTGCAGCTTCCGGCAGGGCCTTTATCAACGCTCGGAATCACTCGGTCACACTGTGCTCCGGTTCCCATTTCTCCTCTCCCACCACCAGTCACCTGCTCAGCGCAAACCCTCCCCCCCCCCCATCTATTGTCTCCTTTCCCTGCAAAACAGCCCCAAAGGGAGTGTCGTTAGCCTCATTTTCTTGAGCGTTCAGTTTGTGAAGAACTTTCTGGCGAGTCTTATTTTTCTCCTTGTGTATCTGGCTTTGTCTCCAAATTGGTCTTTATTTTTAGCTGTGCTAATTGCTATTTTTCTAAACCGCTCCCCAGTCGCCGGGCCCTGCCACCCATCCGTTTGCAGTGTTTTCACTAGCTGGCACTTTTCTTTTGCATCTTCTATTCTGAGCTGCCCGGTGCGCTCAGTTTCCCTCCCGCCTTCTACCCAGTCGCTCGGTCCCAGTTCTACCCCATCCCTGGCCTCCTGTGGTGGTTTCTCATTTCTGTCCTCACTCTTGCAACCTCTCAAAGCCACTTTCCTCAGAGTATTTCCCAGCACCCCCTGTCCCGGGCTGCCAGGAGAGGCTTTTCTGGCTGGTGAGGATCGAAGATGCTGAAGATGTCCCTGGTTTTGAGCTGCGTTGGAGGACGGAGGAGATTATGGTGATCAGGAACAAGCCTAGAACCCGCAGAAGGGCTCAATATAAAAACCCCTCCCAAGGGGCGCCTGGGTGGCCCAGTCGGTCAAGCTTCCTATGGTGGTTTGTGAGTTCCAGCCCCACGTTGGGCTCTTGTGCTGACAGCTCAGAACCTGGAGCCTGCTTCGGATTCTGTGTCTCCTTTTCTCTCTGCCCCTCCCTTACTTGCTCACTCTCTCTCTCTCTCTCTCAATAACAAATATTAAAAAAAATAAAAATAAAAACCATCCCCCTCCTGCTGGCCTCTTCTCAGGGAGCCCTCCCCGCAAGCTTCCAGGCCCTTGTAACATGTATCAAACCCCAGACAGCCACTTCCTTCTTCGGAAGAGCAGGACTTTTAAGCTGGGGCAGAGTCCCAGATCCAAGCGGTGGCTGCGATCTCAGGGCAGTGACGAGGGCATCTGTGCAGCACGCTGCCCCCAGAAAACTGCTCTGGAGGCCAAATTACAGGTGACAGAACAGGTAATTCTAACACAGGAAATAAGGAGACTGGCACAGCGTGTGAGCATCGGGCGTCACTAAACATGCCAGCTGCCAGGTCCAGCCCGACAGTGTCCCAAAGTGGCCTGGTGTGGCCTCGGACAGGCTCATGAACGCCTCCTGAGCTAAGAGGGCAGCCGGGCCTTCCTGAGATGAGGGGAAATGGCACAGCTTCAAATCGGTTTCACTGTCCTGTTGGCGAATTGAATGGTGAGCACAAAAATAAAGACCAGGGGACCATGGGGGCACCTGGGTGGCCCAGTCAGTGAAGCCACAGGCTCTTGGTTTCAGCTCAGGTTGTGATCTCATAGTTTGTGAGAGCGAGCCCTACGTGGCACTGTGCGTCAGCACAGCGCCCTATTGAGATTCTCTCTTTCTCCCTCTCTCTCTGTCCCTCCCCCTCTCTTGCTTAATTGGTGTCCCTCTCTCTCTCTCCCTCTCTCTCTCTCTCCCTCTCAAAATAAATAAGTAAACTTTAAAAATAAAGACCATGGTCAAGGTTTAATGTACACAGTTTAAAACTTTTGTTTGGGGACATGAAAAGACTGTGTTAGTGAAGTTGCTTTAAATATATTTTAAGTGTCTAAAGATCCAAAAGCCAGTTTTCAAGGTGCACTGTATAAAAGACCCGGATTACAGGTATAGAGCCTCACGATTCCTAAAGTTTAGCAAAAGAACACACACACATATACATACACACGATTAAGTTCTGCCTGCGGTTTGCATGGGGGCTGAAGGTCCCCACCACCCGGATGGCCCCCACCACCCGGATGGCATCACTTACTTGTCGTAGCTCATCCCAAGTCTTCTCAAATCTAGCCTCTAGAGGACAAGAGGCTTGGCCTCTTCCTCCCCCCGTTGGTCTCACCTTTGGTTGGACAGTCCTCATTTGGCCAGGCAAGGAGGAACAGCCTAGGATGTCAGAGTGATCGCTGACCTCAGAGTTCAGTATTTCTTGTTCTATTCAGAAACTTAAAAAAAGTAGTAAGCTGTGAGTGTACTATAGCATCTCGCTTATTGTACTATACATATTATATTTTAGAGTCTCCTATAAAGAGTGTTGTAGACCATTTGAGGCAGGTGAGGTACATAGCATGATAAGTAAGTACCCCACTCGGAATAAAGAGACCTAGGTACCCGTCCTGGGCATGGAGCCAACCAGCTGTGTGTCTTCAAATACAGCCTCATGGGATTGGACAACGTAGGATGGATGGCGCCTACGTTCTAGGGGTGCAGCATTCACTAGCAATAAACAAGCAAGCACCTGGCAAAGGGCCCAGCACATGTAGGCACAAGTATTTGCTGGAATCTGAATTACTCTTGCTCCCCTTTACAGTGCTGCTTTAGTGAACTTGAGCCTGTAACGGTGAAAAGTAGCATTTTTTAAAGAATTAATGGGGAATCAGCAAGGTTAGTAACAGTGTCATGCAATTGATACACGCAGAGAATGGAGGAAAGTAAATTGTTACAACCTCTCTGGAAGGCAAGGGAGGCAGATGTGTTAAGATGCATATTTGGCAACATGTATAAAAGCTTTCAAAATGTTTGTGCCCACGGACTGGTGAATAATTCTACAACTGATAATTTATGCCAAAGAAAGACTAAGAGGTGCAAAGATTATGTGTACAGTTGAACATCCTAACTTTTTTTTATCAATGCTATTTATAGTGCTCTAAATTCTCATTAATGGAGCATTAGGTGACTAATCTACAGTATATTCCTCTGATGGGATATTTAACAGACTTTTATTTTTTCATTGAAAAAAATCAGGATATAAATATCGAGAAAATCTTCAGTGGGGAAGAGGAGGAAATTCAGTCCAGTTATGGATAGAAAGCTTGCAGAAAACTAGACCAAAATGTTATTAACATTTATCTCTCGATAGACTAAGGGGTGGTTTTAATTTTCATGATTACATTTTCTAGTTTTGCAGACTTTCTGCGGTGTATATGCTCTCAAATCAAGGAGAAAAAAACAGGAGTTGGAAACTGGTCCAAAATCTCTACAAGATTGAACCTACAAATATTTACATCCACATTTTTTACAACATCAATGTTGCTGTCTTTAGACTCTGCATTTCCCACGGAAGAACCAAGCAGACACCAACGGCCTTTCCCATCTTTGATCACCCTTGCATTTCAAGTCACACACTCTTGGCATATCACAGCCAGAGGGATCCTTGGAGGCCGGGGTATTACCCTGCAGATCAGGAAACGGAGGCCCAGCGAGCGCTTCAGCGAGGACATGGTGGTAGGTCTCCTGAGAAGTTCGAGTCTGTTCTCCCCTCCCCGGTCCTGAGCCACTCTCCTTGCTTTCCTTCTGCCACATTTACTATTGCCACGGCCACCTCCCCTTCTTACAAGCAGGCACCGCACCCTTAGTCTCTGGAGCTCTTCTCTTGCACACCAACTCCCTTGATCATCAAGTCTCATGGCTTTTAATACCTTTTTTTAAATAGGCTTTTTAAGAGTTTTAGATTGACTAAAAAATTAACCAGGTCGTACAGAAGAGTTCCCATACATGTCTCGACCCTCTATGTGCACAGCCCCCCTTTTCAACCTCCCCCACCAGAGTGATACATCTGTCACAACTGATGAACCTATGTGACACGTCATACACCCAAGTCCATATGAAATCCCATTTTCTAAAAAAGTTTGTTTAATCTCCATATCCAACATGGGGCTCAAACTCATCACCCCGAGGTCAAGAGTTGCATGCTTTTCTGACTGAGCCAGCCAGGCAGACGCCCCCCAAATCCCATTATTACACCACAGAACTTCCACACTTGCCTGGACTTGCCTGCCTGACATCTTGGATGCCTGACGAGACCTCTCAAACTGAGTGTGTCTGGAACGGATCCTCCTCTCCCCGCCTGCACCTGCCCCTCCGACAGACTCCCCGTCTCAACTCCGGGCAACGCCACCCTTCCAGTTACTAGACCAATTATCTGGCAGGCACCTCTGATCATTCTTTGTCTCACACCTCCCATCAGATCCATCAAGCCATCCTGCACGTTCTACCTCTCGAAGAAACCGGGAAGTCTACGTGTTCACCACGTTCACCTCCACTAGAAGCTCCTGGTTCAGGGCATGACCACTGGGCTCCCTGCTTCCGCCTCACTGTCCTCTGTTATAAACCCAGCAACCAGAGGGGTCACTGAAATGAAGGGAGTCTCACCACATTGACCCTCTGCTCAAACTGCACTGGGGCTCCTCCTGTCGCCCCAAGAGAAAGCGCAAGACCTTATAAAGACCAACAAGGCCCCACATAACCAAGTCCTCCATTCCTGACTTCCTTTCCAGGTCTCCCCTGCTGCCTCCCAGCTCATCTGCTCCCACCCAACCTCCTCCTTATCCCTCAAACACCTCCGCACACGCTCCCACCTCGTGACTTTGCATTGGCTACTTCCCCAGTGCGCGGCACACACCCTCAGCGTCTTCGCGTCTGCATCCGGATGTTGCCTCATCAGTGTTTAAAATGGCAGCTCCACTGCCTGTATGTCCACACCCCCCTTTCCTTCACCCCCACCATGGGATGCAAGGCATGTATCACCTTCTAGCATTCTACATTTTTTAAAGGCAGAGTTTTATTTTTATTTTCTTTTATGAGGGGGGCAGGGGGAGAGGGAGAGGGAACCTCCCTCTCGATCCCATGACCCTGGGATCATGACCTGAGCTGAAATCAAGAGTCAGATGCTCAACCAGCTGAGCCCCCCAGGCACCCCTAGTGTCCTACATCTTACTTGTTATGTTTGTTCTGTTTCTCCGTACGGTCCCTACATCCACCCGACCTCCCATTCTCCCTGGAGTCCCAGCACCTAGAAGACGGGACCGTCATACAATGAGTACTCAACAAAACATGTTAATGAACCAAGAGAATCCTGATCTCCTCTCTCCCAAAATTCCACTAAGGTGACAGAAAAGCCATTAAAAACAGGTATATTTTTATAGGAAGGTATAAACCCATCTGGACAAGGTGTATGGGAAAGGAGGCAATAATGGAAGAGAGATTTCAGGCAATCTGAAAGCAGATGGAAATGCAGGAACAGTTAACTCAGAAATTCTACTTCTTAAGCATCTGCCCAAGAGAAATGAAAACAAATGTCCACATGAAAACTTGAATATGAATGTTCATAGCAACATTAATGGTAATAGTCCCAAAGTGGAAGCAACCCAAATGTGCATCGACTGACAAATGCACAAATGGACTTCGGCTCAGGTCATGATCTCACAGTCTATGAGTTCGAGACCCGCATCGGGCTCTGTGCTGACAGCTGAGAGCCTGGAGCCTGCTTCAGGTTCTGTGTCTCCCTCTCTCTCCACCCCTCCCCCCCCACACACTGTGTCTCTTTCTCCCTCAAAGATAAATAAACACTTCAAAAAATTTTAAACTGGGGAATGAAGTCCTGATGCATGCTACAACATGGATGAACCTTAAGAATGTTACACTGGGTGAAACAACCGTCACAGAATAGCACGCATTTCATAAATCATAAGTGGGCACAATCCCATTTATATAAAGCCCCAAATAGGCAAATTGGTGGAGACAGAGAGCAGATTAGTGGTTACCCAAACCCAAGGCAAGGAGAGAGTAGGCAGGGACTGCTGATAAGTACAAGCTTGCTTTGGGGGATGATGATAAAGTCCTAAAATTAGATTATGGTGATGGTTGTACAACTCTGTAAATGCCAAAAATCATTTAAGTGTATGTTTAAATAGGTGAACTCTGTGGTAATCAAATTATATTTCAACAAAATTGTTTAATCTTTTTTAATTTATGAGGATAAGAAACAGGTGACATACAACGGTTCAGAACTCAAACCACCATTGGCCTTCTTGGAAAGCTACTGGAAGATATGCTGCAACAAAAAATGGGCAAATGCAGAAACAGGAAAACAGGCTCCTGGGATCAGGGGACCCAACATGAGAGAGCGGCAAAGTCCCCATTGGTGTATTTGGTGTGCGACAGAGGAGGGCCACCGATCTGGATGGAAGCATCACACTGAAGCCTTCAGGAGCCTCATTTGATGAGTTTAAATGTTTGAAATTGTACTGAGACACATATGATAAACCTGTTGCTGGATTTGGTTAAAATTGGTGACAAGTATATAGAAAACTAAGCAAAGAAAAATCAGGCAATTATTAACTCTAGAGGGAGAAAAAAACCAGAAAGCACAAAAAAAAACGATCAATAAACACTATTCTCTGAAGACTTTGATATATTTGGGGGAGAGAAATGAAGAGAACAAAAAGTAAGATGGTGAAATCTTTATCGATCCTAAGGGGAAGTCAATAGAAACTTCTAAGATTGTTGTATTAAAACAGCAGCGATATACATTGTTTATGACATATGGAGGGAAAGTATTACAAGAAACCGTTTAAGAAAAGGGTAGTCTCTGAGGACTCAGCCTGGGAAGGAACGGTGAAGGGAAGTGCTATTTGTCATTGGCTCTTAGTACCATTTAACTTTTTAAACTCTTATACATACACATCATTTTAATGAAAATAAAATTAGCTTTAAAAAGTTCTAGCAATCACCACCTGCCTCGTACATAAGGAAAGAGGTAAGGCTTGGTGATATCAGGATGCCTGGGTGGCTCTGCTGGTTAAGCATCCAATTCCTGATTTCAGATCAGGTCATGATCTCATGGTTCATGAGTTTGAGCTCCACATCAGGCTCCACACTGACAAGTGCAGAGCCTGCTTGGGATTCTCTCTCCCTCCCCCTCCCTCTCTCTCTCTCTCTCTCTCTGTCTCTCTGTCTCTCTCTGTCTCTCTCTCTGTCTCTCTCTCTCTCTCTCTGCTCTTCTCACACACTCTCTCTCAAAATAAATTTAAAAACTTAAAAAATAGAGACTTGGTGATATCACTAATCATGGTAACAGCTAGATTTCTCTGAGTACTTGCTATGTGCTTGGCACCATTCTAGATGCTGTTTGAAATACTGTTCTCATTTAATGACTCCTTGGAGGGGTCTCAATTCTAGACGGCCTCTAAAGGTGGCTGGATCACCAACTGCAAGTCCAAATGCGGCTCTTCATGGATTAAAAGCACATTCACAGATATTTTCATTCGATCTTCACTAACATGGTGATATGGGAGTTTATAGATGTAGAAACGGTCTCTGGACTGCTCGATGTCATGGGGACAAGTGAGAAAGGAGGGCTAGAGTTCAGATCTCTTGGTCCCCGGTGCTCTCTGCATGACTGCCCCCATCCCCCCTCAAAAATGATTTTAAAAAATCCCTGTTCTGGATGTCTACTTTGTAACAGTGTACCCTTCTGTTGTTTTTAAATGTTAAAGAAGAAAAGAATTCGGCATTTTCAAGATTCTTTTTTTTCACTTTATTTTTTTCAATTTTTAAAAAATGTTTTATTTATTTTTGAGAGACAGATAGACAGTGTGAGCAGCGGAGGGTCAGAGAGAGGGAGACACAGAATCCAAAGACAGGCTCCAGGCTCTGAGCTGTCAGCACAGAGCCCGATGCGGGGCTCGAACCCACGAACCATGAAATCATGACCTGAGCTGAAGCCAGACGCTCAACTGACTGAGCCACCCAGGTGCTCTGGCATTTTCAAGATTCTTAACCTAGACCTTCCTTCAAATCTAAATTCAAAAAACGTCCTCTGAAGGGCACCAGGGTGGCTCAGTCACTTAAGCCTCCGATTTCTGCTCTGGTCCTGATCTCGCAGTTTGTGGGTTTGAGCCCCGTGTCAAGCTCTGTGCTGATAGCTCAGAGCCTAGAGCCTGCTTTAGACTGTCTCCTTCTCTCTCTGCCCCTCCACCACCGTCTCTCTCTCTCTCTCTCTCTCTCTCTCTCTCTCTCTCAAAAATAAACATGTAAAAAGAAAAACAAAAAACATCCTCTGAAAACCAAAACAAACAGAAAAACCATCCCCGCTGCCCAGAAGTGCATGGGTCCCCACAGACTCACACAAACATACGAGGCACGACCACACATGCCTGTCCTGGGGTTTCCTGAACAATCACTCTGCAGCACACATCTCCCACGAAGTGTTGCCCCATTGGGCGTGATCACGCAGACACCCTGGGGAGGCAACTGGGTAGGTGCCACTGTTGAGACCTTTTCAAAAACTTCTCCTTGGCAATGTCACATTCTCCTGGATATAGCGGGCAATAGTTTGTGGACCTAACCGGTTTTGGGACACCGCCAAACGCTATTTGTTGAAAATTAGAAGAACGCAGGGAGTGACAAGCTGGGCCAACTAGCCGGTGTGGCTTATAAACCGAGCCCAAGAGGGACTTCAAAGGAATCGGCCTTTGGCAATTACAGTTGATTCCTTTTCAAGACAAAACCACATATTTCACATCTTGGATATATAAAACCAGGCATGGCTAAAATAGAATGACTTCATAAAAGCAAAAATTTCATTAGTCAAGTTTATGGTCATTATATAATATACCCACAAATGTTCCTTACTAAACTTAATTTAAAAAGTGGACACTTTATGAACTAATCAACCCCATAAAACAGAGTTCAATAACAAACCTATTAAAATCATTTTTAACCCAAGCCTAATTGGTATGAAAAAATGCAAAAGTTTTAATGATTTTTATTGTCTTCTATTCATTTATGCTTATAAATTAATCTCTAAAACTCTTGAAAATGCTTCTTAAAATCATAAAACCCAACTAAGATACTGTTAGAAAGCAATCTAAAAGATGTTAAAATGTTTCCATCTATGATTTCCAAGTATCTTTTGGCCAGCCATCAAAATTTACTTGAAAGCTATTTTATACCTACTTTCCATGTGATTGTAGAAAATATGTCAAAAAAAAGTTAGCAAACACGTTAGAAAATCATCTGACAAAAACGCAGGGACTGCAAATCATGTCATTCTTTCATAAATTTTAGCCACATGGAAACTTCCTTGGGTTCCTCTTTCCTGGCCAAGTTCTCAGGAAATGATGACTATGTTCTTAGGTGAACAAGTTTGATATATTTATCAATGTTAAAGAAGATCACATGTGAATTTTTGCTCCCTAAGGAAAAAAAAAGTTGAAATAACACTCAAAGTCATAACTCAGATTTAAAAAAAATTTTTTTAAGTTTATTATCAGAGAGAGAGAGTTTGTGTGAGTGGGGGAGGGATAGTGAGAGGGAAAGAAAGATTCCCAAGCAGGCTCTGTGCTAATGGCAACAGAGCCCAATATGGGGCTCAATCTCAAGAACCATTAGATCATGATCTGATTCAAAACCAAGAGTTGAACGCTCAACCAACTGAACCACCCAGGCGCCCCTATAACTCAGATTTTGAACATACTTAGGGAGGAAAAAGACATGTGTGTATACCCATATGAATACATGTATATATGTATATGCATATATATACATATTTAAATGAGGTTGTAAGCAATCTAAAAAACAGGATTGTTGGCACAGCAGCTAAATGCATTTTTAAAGTTTATTTATATTTTTAGATTTTTAAAAAATAATTTTCCCAAAGTAGGAATCAAACACACGACCTTGAGAGCAAGAGTTGTGTGCTCTTCTGTCTGAGCCAGCCAGGCGCCCCACAGCTAAATGCATTTCACAGACAATCTGTACAGCTTACATCTTTCAAGAGTAGGCATTAATTCCACACAGACATCTGGCAATTGTCAGATCCAAAGCTTAAGCTGAAAGATCTTTCCATAAAAAGGAGTTACCTGTATAGGGAGGCAAATACCACAAATTTCTCATTACCAGTATCATTAGATGGGCTCTATTGACAAAGATAGGAGGATCCATTAATAGTACTTAGTTTTATATGTTTCCAGTCACAAATAACAGAACACTTTCTTTAATAACTGCGAATCCCACACTTTTACATAATAGGCTATGAAGTGCTGTTTTGGATCCAGTCCATATTTTGGAGGGATTTATAGATACAGGTAAAATTTGTTGCCAGGCACTATTTACAACCTTGAACAATCTTTTCAGCTTGAAGCCAAGTCTGTTCTCAGTCACCACTATCCTCGGCCTTTTTTAGTCACGGTCACCAGAAAGTTTCTTCACCCTTAACATAAACAGCGGTAAATTCTCCAAGTGCAAACATACCATTCTTGACTTTATAGGCTAAATGGATATGGGAGAGTTGAGGAATAAGGGCCAGTATCTGCTACATTTTGCAGGCATTTAGAACTTCGTTGTATCGGGTCTACCTGATTTCTTCATGTCTAATATTTTTATGCCATTAGATTAAAAATGCCAGTAGATTAAGAGCACCATAAAGCAATTTAAGTCAAGAGGATATCCACTCCTAAGTTGGTGACTAGCTGGGATCTTTACTGTCCTAATGTCGAGTATCTAAGTTCTGTCATATAAAAGGGACATTTAACAAGGCAAAGATGGGGAAGAGGAGTGTTTCTCAAGAGGAAAAGGGTCTAAGAACACTCACCTAACACAAAGAAAGCTGAGTAAATTTGCACGGAGACCCAGGTTTATTTTTATTTTTATTTTTTATAATAGTGTGTTGTCAAATTGGTTTCCATATAGCACCCAGTGCTTCTCCCCACAAGTGCCCCCCACCATGACCATCACCCCCTTCCTCCCTCCCCCTCCCCTTTCAGTCCATGGTTCGTCTTCAGTATTCAGTAGTCTCCCTTGATCTGTGTCCCTCACTCTTCCCCGCTCTCTTTCCCCCTTCCTCTCCCCATGGTCCCCTGCCAGGTCTTTCCTGTTAGACCTATGAATGCAAACATATGGTATCTGTCCTTCTCTGCCTGACTTATTTCGCTTAGCATGACACCCTCGAGGTCCATCCATTTTGCTACAAATGGCC
>NC_043701.1:175297214-175371050 GCF_006229205.1 Suricata suricatta
TCTAGACGGAAGCAGCAATTGTTCTACTTTATTGCTACTTTTAAAGGTGATCTGGAACATCTAAAAATCGTATGCTTTACTGTGGTGTAAATACACAACATAAAACTTACCATCGTGGCCGTTTTTAAGGATACAGTTCAGTACAGTTACATACATTCACATTGTCGAGAAACAGATCTCCAGAATGTTTTCATCCTGCAAATCGGAAACTCTGCCTGTGAAACGCCCCCACCCCCCCCACCCCGCCACTTCGCTTCAGCCCCTGGCGACCGCCATTCCGTTTTCTGTCTCCCATGAATTTGAGTACCTGGGAAACCTCATATAAGTGGAATCATTCCATATTTGTTTTTTGGGGACTGGCTTATTTCATTTAGCTAATGTCTTCCAGGTTCACCCAGGTCGTAGTGTGTGCTTTCCTTCCACGGGAGGCTGAGTAACATCCCACTGTATGTGCATACATTTTGTCCCTCCATTCATCCACCCACAGACATTTAAGTGGCTTCTACCTCTTGACTGTTGGGGACATAGGTGTTTGAACATAGGTGTACAAATATCTCTTTGAAAATCTGCTTCCTGTTCTTTGGGATATGTATGTACCCAGAAGTAGAATTGCTGGATCTTATGGGAATTCTATTTTTAACTTGTTGATGAAGTTCCATGCTATTTTTCACAGAGGCTGCACCATTTTACATCCCCACCAACAGTGCATGGGGGTTCTAATTTCTCCACAGCCTCACCAACACCTGTTAGGTTTTTCTTTTTTTCCCTTTAAACAGATATAGACACTTTTCACATCCACGGCAAAGTTTTCAATTTAAGTTACTGAATGTTGAAAAAAATGGGACATAACTGTCCAAAACATTTCAGGCATTTCAAAATGTATATGTGACTAAATCATTATTCCCAGAACTTTTAAACATTTTAACGTCAAGGTCTTTTTCTTAATTTTAGATTTCTACTTATTCTTTCCTTGGAACACCCTGCCTCATTCTAGTCCATTGGGAAGGGCCACTCAATAGTCAACACAGGAATGGCTGACAGTGACAGAGAAGGGGAGGAGAGGGCACCGTCGGGCCAGAGGTGGAAGGGATGAGTTTGTGCCCAGACTGGCCTCTCCCAGACATTTCCTTCCCAACCACGGCCACAGCACCTTTAGGAGCACCAGTAGGAGCTCCTAGGAAGAAGCAGACTTGCCTGTTCCCCAGAATGGCTAGGAAGTGGGGCCCCTGTCACCTGTGGTTGCCACCCAGGCTGGCGGAGGAAGGTCTCAGTGGTCTACACTAGACTTTGGGAGATATCCGACACCTGGTGGAAGGTGCAGGAACTCGGTCTTGGAAAACAGAATGGCCTGCACTGCTCCCTGCATCACTACGTCTGCCTGGTTCTCACAGATACAGTCAGACCACTGCTCCACATTTGTACACAGGACCCACTCCCCTTCTGTCCCGGGTCCTACTTTATCACCTGCCATTAAGCCCTTTAAATAACTGTTTGCAAATTTACCTCACATGAACCCATTTATTCACCCAGTAACTGTTAATTAAGCACCTGACACCATGCCAGGAGTGGTAAACAAGAGACAAAATCCCTACCCCATGGAATTTATAATCTAGTAGAATATCAGTAAGCAAGTAATCACACAAATACACACCTAGGGTCTCAAGGATCATAAAGAAAAATACAGGGACAATGAAAGCACAACTGCGGGACCCTTAAAATTATACATAGGGCTGAGGCACAGAGACTTCAGAGTGACAGGCGGATGTAAACAGCCAGGTCGGGAGAAGCAGAAGAGCCTTCTAGGTCAAGAAGGCATATGCAAGGGCCCTGGGGTGGGAAGGCTCAGTGAATAAAGGAAGTGAAAGACAGCTAGGTGCCTGGAGCTTGCTAACAGAGAGCGCGGTGCAGAGAATCTGGCCGGGTAGGTAGGTGCCCGGTTGTGCAGCTGTAAAGAGACTGTGAAGCTCTTGGGATTTTATGCAAAGTGCGATGGGAAGTTATTGAGGCATTTTCAGGCTACGTGTTAGCCAGTGTTTTTTTTTTTTTTTTTAAATAATGCAATGATTACAGAATAACCCCTAAGATTTTTTTCAGTGAATAAAGAAAGGTACTGTACAGGGTACACAACATGCTATCATTTCTAGGGAAAAGGGAAAATACACGATATATAAGTGGCTATTGCAGGAAAAATACAAGACACCAGTAGCATTATAGGTGCCTGTTGAGATGGGAACTAGGAGACAAGCGTGGGAGGAACAGTTTTAACTGTGTACCTTTTGGCATCTTTTGAATTATGTATCACGCTTAAGAATTACCTACATAGCAGTAAATTGAGTTAAAAATGAAAAAAGTCACCCTGGCTGATGTGCTGAGAAGACCAGAAGGGTTAAAACTTAGGAAAGCTGCCAGGACAGTTAAAAGGGAAAAGACTGATGATCTCTACTGTTGGCCACATGAGGAGTACGTGGAATTTTCACATGCCGCGTGCGAGTGCAAACTGAAAGCCATTTGGGGACACTGTGGGGCCTCACCTCCCGGAACCCACAGACGCACGCGGCAGAGGGCCGAGTCCCATCCCCAGGAATCTGCTCAACAGAAATGAGGATGTAGGTTTCCCCAAGACAGCTCTAAAAATTCGCTACAGCACTAAACATTAATGCCAAGTGGAAAGGCAAGTGCTTTGGTGAAGAGCAGAAGGCAGAAACCGTGGCACACTCACACACTACTACAGCACTGGAAAACGCAGCGTTAAGATCGAAATCGGATACAAAAGGATGCATCCCGCTTAATTCCGTATTTATATCGTTTGCAAATAAGCAAAGGCACCTATGGTCACACAGACCAGGCTACCGGTTATGTTAGGGGGAGAGTGGGGCTGGCCAGAAGGGCGGGCAGGCCTCGGGGCTCTGGCAACACCGTGACCCAGTTTTGAACAGCCACCTGACTGCTCGCTCTGAGAGTTCAGAGCTCTCTGGAATGTTCTGATACATTTTTATGTCTAGGAGGTAGGAAGGCCCTGCAGGAGTGTAGACAGAAGGCAGCAGCTGGACTGGGGGAAGAACAGGGAGTGGGTGGGGACAGGGCCTATAAGTGACAGGCTTTTGTTGTTCCGCTTTTGCATTTTGTCACCAGTCTAGTTAAGTCTAACAAAATCATCCGCAGATTTAATGTCAAAACAAAGCATTTGCTTGGAAGAGGCAGTAAACTGGAGTAAGGTTATAAGTACCTGTGGGTATATGTGAGTAATTTCCAGATATGAGGATTTAAAACACTGGTCTCTGACAGCACAGCTAGGTTCAGGGCACATTTAAGACCCAGCCAAATACTAAGAATACAGAATATAAGGCCTACAATAAACATTTATTTACTTTTCAGAGTAGAGGGGCAAACCAAATTTTAAACAAGATGCTATTTTCTTAAATGTTTTTTATTTTTGAGAGACAGAGAGAGACCGCGAGCAGGGGAGGGTCAGGGAGAGAGGGAGATACAGAATTTGAAACAGGCTCCAGGCTCTGAGCTAGCAGTCAGCCCAGAGCCTGATGCAGGGCTCGAACCCACGAACCACGAGATCATGACCTGAGCCGAAGCCAGACGCCTAACCGACTGAGCCACCCAGGCGCCCTACAAGATGCTATTTTGATTGTGCACTCACATGGCAGACGCCATGCCCTCAAAGGCCAAGGCTATTCAGATGGCCTGGGCTCCTGCACAAGCCTTTCGTAATTTGTCTTCTCACCCTGTTTTTAAATGACTAAAAAACTGCCTCCTGCTCTAACCAGTTTGATCAGTCAATCCGCTGCAGCACACGGACTTTTGAAGTCTATGTGCTATATATATACTTGCCACTTTCAGAATCTCAACTGTGTCACTTCCTATGGGCTATTTCCAGGTTGTCTGTTCTACCCAGATGCTGCCTGTCCAGGAACCAAATTCTGCCCTGCTGGTAGCCTCTCTTCCTAAAAGCAATCCTCCCTAACCTACCTGGCAGCACGGCCCGGCTACCTCTCATTCTTGGAGGAGCACTCTGCAGGGTTCCTACCCGGTGCACCCCAGTACGTTACCCTTAGGAATACGTCCTAAACACCTTGAAAGATGCTTGGCAAACTATACTGGGTGGCGATTACAGAGATCACGGACTCCCCCAAAACTAGTTTTTTTTCTGGAAACTCTGTGGCCCTGGCCATCAGGGTTTTTTTCCTAGACAGGAGTTAGAAGAGGAAGAAGGGAACCCATGCCAATTAACTTTCAGATTACCTTCATCCACCACCGTGGAGCCACAGAATCTGCATTTTGACAAGCTCCCATTTGATTCTGATCAATTCTACTCCAGTGGAACACCAGCTGGTGTTATAAGAGGTTTTACGAGGGAGACTAAAACACATTTACCTCCACTTCCTCAATTGCAGTCATGGCATTGAACATTGACTTAACGTTTACTATATGCCAAGCACTGTGTATGTGTCTATGTAAGCCCCAGGGCTCAGTTACCAACAGAAAATCCTGCCCCCGTGGAGCTTACATTCTATCGGAGGGCAATGGACAGAACCAAAGATACAAAAATGGCAAAGCAGGAGCACCTGGGTGGCTCAGTTGGTTAAGCGTCCGACTTTAGCTCAGGTCATGTTCTCAGTTCGTGGGTTCAAGCCCCATGTCAGGCCCTGTGCTGACAGCTCCGAGCATGGAACCTGCTTAGGATCGTGTATCTCCCTCTCTCTCTACCCCTCCCCTGCTCATGTTATATCTCTCTCTCTCAAAAAATAAATATTTAAAAAAACATAAACATTAATAAAATTTTTTAAAAATGGCAATCTGGAAATGGAAGTTACCCATTTTTAAAAATAAGATTCCTATTTATAATAAACTAAATGGGGGGTTTTTAATGGTATCTTAGCTCAACTTTACTGAAAATGTTCAAAGGCATATTTCAACACCACAGTATTTGCCCAACATTCTAACAGACACATACTTTAATAAATACACGTTAAAGGAAACTGAAAAATGATCAGGACCAGTAAATAAGACAAATGTATTGGTAATATTTATTTTCAAAAACCTCTTGACCAGGAAGTCTCTTGGTCTTCCTGGTAAAACGTGCACATGGTCTTTAACTAACTAACATGAAATACCAACACGGAAGCTCTGATCACCACGGTTTGCTCCACCTGCCCACGGCTGTTAGTTCCCAGGTCAATAGTCTTCCAAACCAAGGACCTCTGACCCCTTTACTATCCTGGTCCCCATTCCTGTCCCCATCCAAAGCCTCAGTAAACAGATAACCAAGTATGAGCACAGCCATATGCTAAAAATATAACCTACGCAAAGGAAACTAATTGTTTTTACAAGTTTAGTCTGGTTCAAAAAGAAGCAAACTAAGATTAGAAGGGCGTTCTCAATTCTGTTTAGCTATGTTAATATTTATCAATTAGCTTTATTTCTACGAGCAAAAGTAATCATATAAAGCCACATATGAAACAATTCAACTCACAACCTTTAACCAGTAAACTGTGAAAGTACACAGTGTTAGTAACAACTTTCAGAATGAGCACAGGTGCACATGGCTACATTATTTCATGCCATTTTGTCCAGATGGTTTTAGATTTTTCTTCATTGGTATACCAAAACCCAAGGAAGAAAGATGGGAGGAAACAGTGGAGGAAAAAACAAAAACCAAACCAAACCAAACCAAACCCAGTTGGGCAAGTTAGGGTATCAACCAGCTGTTTATAGCAAAACCTGGGTTACTTCAAAAATGCAATTTCCTGGGGTGCCTGGTGGCTCAGTGGATTAAGCATCCGACTTCAGTTCAGGTCATGATCTTGTGGTTTGTGGGTTTGAGCTCTGCGTCAGGCCCTGTGCTGACAGCTAGCTCAGGGCCTGGAGCCTGCTTTGGATTCAGTGTCTCCCTCTCTCTCTGACCCTCCCCTGCTCATGCTGTCTCTCTCTCTCTCTCTCAAAAAAAAAAAAATTTTTTTTTTAAATTTTTAATGCAATTTCCTGGGGTACCTGGGTGGCTCAGTCAGTTATGTGTCTGACTTCAGCTAAGGTAACGATCTTCAGGTTCAGGAGTTCAAGCCCCGCCATCAGGCTCTGTGTTGACAGCTTAAGAGTCTGAAGCCTGCTTCAGGTTCTGTGTCTCCCTCTCTGTCTCTAACCAGTTTACTCTCTCTCTCTCTCTCTCAAAAATAAACAAACATTAAAAAAAATTTTTTTAGAGGCGCCTGGGGGGCTCAGTCAGTTAAGCATCCGACTTTGGCTCAGGTCATGATCTCGAGGTTCGTGGGTTTGAGCCCCGCGTCAGGTTCTGTGCTGACAGCTCAGAGCCTGGAGTCTGTTTCAGATTCTGTGTCTGCCCCTCCCCCACTCGTGCTCTGTCTCAAAAAAAAAAAAATTTTTTTTAATTTTAATTAAAAAAAAAAGCAATTTCCCAGTACCATCTGATAACCAGGCTCTTGGCGAACGCCCGCCCGTCCACCAGAGCGAGGCAGGGCCCACACAGGAGTCGGCAGGTGAGCCGAGCCCAGCTACAGGATCGACGGGATAGCTCTACCACACACCACTACTTCTCAACAAGCAGCTCCCCTGCCCTCCTCCAACAGCCAGCCCAGGCACTCCAGTTAGGACTGCCTGGCAGACTTTCCAGACTGACTTCAAAATATCAGATGGATATCACTTTCCTAGAGGAACACCTTGGAGAAAGAACCGTTAGTGGTTTACAAAGAATACAGTTTGGAAGTTAAAATTTAGCATGTGTATTAGAGGACACTGAGGAAATCATTTATTTGATACATCCCTTCTGTCCACCATTACTGTCATTGACATTCTCGTTTCAAAACCAAACTGTGAATGCCGTGTGGATTCAGCTCTCTCTTCCCTCAAATAAAATCCTTACCAGATCAAAAAGCCAATTACCATTAATGCCTCCCCTCTTTGGCCCAAGATTACCAAAAAACCCCAATATACACTGCCCCTCCTCTATTTCCTAGATATAAATTGAACTTCCTTCACATTTAGGCAATTCTACAACAGAAAAGTCATTCCTACCCCCGAATGAGATGCTTACACAAAGTACCTTGTGAATTAGTTTCTAGCCTATCTGCACTGATTGTCAAAGTAGACCTGACTTTAGTAGACGGGAGCCCAGGTTTCATATTAACCTATACTAATTAACCACAATCTGGAATAACACATTTCTTTGAAGTCATAATTATTCACATAATTTCCTTGTTTCAAAATAGAATAGATGGCAATCTAATTCATAGTAACCTATTTGGACACAGGAAGTAGGACACTTCATTCCTACACATGGAATTCATATTTAACCCCCCCCCCCTCATTTGGACCACTAAGACAAGGATTATATAAAGCTGAAGTCTGTATCATTTTTGCATCTTTCCAATGCATACTATAAACACAATTTCAAGGTTTAAAACGTATTCAGTGAAAGCCCAAATGCTGATTTTTAACTAAGAGGTAAGATTTAATTTGAGCATACTTGCTGGAAGAGTGTCTGTTAATATTTTCCCCTTATTTTTTCTGTTTGTTGAGTGCAATCTTTACTCGTGGTAAAACAATGGTTTCCATTGTCTGGGGGCTCTAAAGTAATGAAACTTTACTAGATTAATATTCAGTAGAGCACACGTTTTTAGAAAAATGCAAATTTCTATTGTTTCATATCCAGAAATTAAACTTTGATTCAACGAAGCTAATGGACTTTTGACACTTCTACAGAACACAGAAACAGATGCTGAATATGTATATTCCACACACCTTACTAATAACTTAAAATTGCTCATTTCATGGCAGCCTGGAAGGAATAATTAAGTAATAAACGACAATAAGAAAAAGCCACTTATCATAGAGTCTAGTCTTTATTGAAAGGCTTACTTCAACTGTGGTTTACAACTTTGGCTTGCGCTGGCCAGTCACTTCAGCCTCTCACTGCCAGCAGACATAAAAATCAAGTGGGAAGGGCACGGGGGAAGTACTAGTAGATTATTAGAGCAAAGAAGATGGCAGTCAAACACATCACCAAAATAAATCTCAAAATAATTAAGAAATAAACATTTTCTTGCATGCCAAAGAATCTCTGAGTTTTAATGAACACGGAAAAGGTAACGATTCTTAGGCTTAAATTGATCAAGATAGCACTGACTTTGTTATAAAATAGACTTGAGTCTGTGTTAGCTTGATAGTTTTATTTCAAAACGGTGCATTTTATTTGGATAAGTAGCTTTGTATTTTAAAAACCATTTAATATGAAATAACTTCCATTAGGTGAACTGATCATGGAATCTTTCTCTCTTTCGGACTGATACAAAGGACACTTCAGTTAATATGTCTAGTATGGCGAGATAACTAGTCTGGATAATCTTATTAAATCAGAATATACAGCCAGGAGACACTGCAGCTCTATGGAGCTATCGCAATCAGCTACTGAATTTACTGTCAGACCAAAACGGGTGAACGGAGAATACTGATATATTAAAAGAAAAGTCTTTAGTTGTTCAAGTTTCAGGTATATTCAAGAAATTTTACACCAGGAGGCAAAACTGATATAATCTGAGTGTTCTCCTTATAAAATATAAAGTAACTTTTCCATAACATCCCCCAAGAACACCAGCCGTGAACAAAGAAGTAAGGGTAGATTTTCTACAGGAGCGTCACAGGACTCCGTGGGTTAACACTAAAGTGACGTCACAAATCTGGCCGTAGGTGAGCTTCAGACCTTGCAAATATTCACATTCAATACATCTAACTGCTCTTCCAAATGGGGGGGAAGAAGAAAAATAATACCAAAAGTATTGTGGTCACCAATTTAGAAAACCATCGTTATTTTAAAGCTAATTGTAAGACTTCAAAAGTTTAAAAAATAGTCATCTATAGGTATGAATTGCACCTTACCACATAACTGGTAAGATTTTTCTCATCTCGCTTGCCCGGGCCTCAAAGCAGCATTTTCAAACACGCTCCCTACACATGTGCACCCTCTAGCTGTCAGAATTCAAATGTGTAAGATTTTACCTTTCACATTCTTGTTGGGATGGAACTTTGAGGCAGATTTTACCCGCACAGCCTGACCACCACCCCAGGAGCACACGTCGGTCCCGCACAGCTACCTCAGCGCTCTGTTTACAAGCTCTGCGCACATTCAACTCGGCCTCCGCTCGGGCTGGTCACCCCATGCACACAACCCGCAAGGAAAACAAGCTAAATAAAAATAAAAGTCACAACTCTGTGTACTACTTAAGCTGAATATCCAATTATAAATTGGTACATCAAACTGTCTAAATAAGATGTTTTAGCAATCTTGTTAAAAAAATTCTTGGGCAAAATAGATCTAATTTTAAAAAACACCCCAAGATTTTTAAAAAACATTTGTACTATACAACTTAGAGGAACCTTGAAATAGGTTAGCAAGGTTTTAATCAAGGTATTTACATACCAAGTGACATAAAGAAAAAAAAATCTAATTTCCAATGACATTTTAAAATGTACTAACGCATCAAAGATCAAAGATTTGTATGAAATTAAAATTAAGGCCTTTTCTGTATAGTAATTTGTAAAATTTTAATTTTACATAGTAGCCAACCTTGGAAGTGTCAGTCTAAACATTCTTATCAATCCAGTGCATTCAATGCAGTGGAGCGTGTGAAGTGTTACCTCAAATAATTACATTGGTGCTACTTCTATGTTGAAGCATGCTTTTTAAACACTGTAGTTATTCAATATTTACAATGTATATCATTTTAACTTCATGTAAAAGCACAAGTATGACTGTCTGGCTTTAATACAAACACCATACTTGGAATCTCCCCCCAAAATGAAATGTAATTTACTACAGTTATAATGATCAACACTTTTTAAAGTTTTAAAATGTGAACCACCAACATTTGCTCAAGTAACTCAGATAATGCTGTTCCTTATTTAGCTTGAAAATTTCATCAGTCTGGCTTCGGTTTCTTTAGGCATAAAGTTAAGTATTTCCTCCAAAGCGACTCCAAAATCATGCAATTTCTTCCAAAAGCACACTTTTTTCTGCTGACTTCGACAGTGGTCCACCTCAGGGGAGGGGAGGGGAGGGCCAAGGTTCAGGATGAACTTACGTGTGATTCCCAGTTTCTCACGCTCCTCCCTTTTTTGCTCTTTTAAAAACACAGTGAGTTAAAATACTGAACAGCAAGATAAAAATGGAATAGTATCTAAGAATCAAAACATATTACCCATTTCTCCTATTATATCAAAATTTGTAGTCAGAATTGTCTTTATTGACTTTATTTTAGTTTTTGTACACAAAGAAAAATCATGTTCATATCCATCATGAACAAAAACTTAAAAAGGCAGAACTAGAAGACATGTGTCCTTCACCAAAGCAGAGCTGTGCTAAAGGTTCCAAACATTTCAATTTTTAAAATAAATATTTTCATTTTCCGATGTCTACTTTCATGTCTTCAGAGTGTCACAGGAAACTGAAGCTATCATGAATTACAATTTTGTTTAGAGTCCCAGCTCACTGTGTTTGGTAACTTGCCATACCGTATCCAGCTTGGTTAGGAGGAGGTATTACGGGGGGGGGGGCTTGTCCTTGGGGAGGCTGAGCACCAAATCCACCCATCCAAGCAGCAGAAGGTGATTGACTTGGGGGAAACAAAAACAAAAACATCCTGAGCAAACACAAAGAAAAACGTATCTATACATTTATACAAAAATCAAGCAGAGCCTAATGATAGAATGGACAAGAAATCAATACCCCTACCACCAAGAGCAAAGACAAAATGACACGTGTCCACATATATACAGTACATATCCCAGGATTAGTCTTAAATTTTTGTGAAGATAATCACAAATTAACACAATAATTTCTCTGAAGAATATCTCAAAACTAATTTTTATAAAATGACAGATCATCGGTCTATCCTATATTACACACATGGTACATCAATTTTTAAGAAATTAAAAAAACACAAGTTCATGCTGGAAAGAGCAGGAAGGAGGAACCGGTCACAATAAAGATCTGGCCTGGTCTGGGGACAAAGATGCAAAGGACCAACCTCCTCTATGGACACAGGGGGGGCGGGAAGACGCAAGCTGCTCTGTAATCCATAAATCTCTCAAGACTTCTCCCACAAGCCAACAGACAGAAATCACTAAATTTCTGAACAATCTAGACAAAGACCTCTTCCAAGCAAAAGTTAACAAGGAGATAAAACAGAATAGAAATGTCAGTGAAATTCTACCAACTGCTAATAGAGATAGCTGGACACCCCAAATGTTACCCCAACTTCCCATTTCACCTACATAATAAAAAGCAAAATTTTAGCAATACCAGTCACTATTCATAAGGTTTCTATAAGGCTTATAATGTCAAACAGTCTGACGAATTTACTTTAAATAAGTTTTCCCTAGAAAAACACTTTTTCTTTTGTCAAAACCAGATCTGTCCGTACACGGGAAAAACCCAACGACTCACTCTACTCCGAATCCTTGCTGGTTCCATGGCTGACCGTATACTCCGTACGGCGGCACTTGCCACCCATTTGCCATGTACTGTCCATACTGCTGGGGGTTTCCGTACACCTGGCCCCACTGGCCCCACTGGCTGTAGTCGACCTAGGAAAAAGCAGAGCGCTGTTTTAGGGGCGAAGTAAGAAACACAGTACTTGAAGAAAGTGGGAGACAAGGAAGAGAAAAACTAAGTAAGCACCCTTATGTGAATAGGACTCTGTTATTTATCATTGTCTAAGTTTATTGGGGTGGTGACACCTGTGGAAAGAAAGTATTAAGATTCAGTTAATACCGCAAAATAATCACTTTTGAAAAAGCATTAACAAAATCAACTGAAAGCAGCTATAGGCTTTATTTTCTGTTTGTTTATTTTACAGAGTTTCTAAAGCTTTTATGTAGATACGTAAGACGGAAACCTTAAAAAGTGCTGTGAAAAATCGAATTACCTGTTGGAAGTTTTTAGTCATATCAGGAGATTCTTTACCCCAATAGCATTTAACAACATGTCCTTCAATAGTAGTGCCATTCACCGAAACAATGGCATGGGCCGCACTTTCGTGGGTTGAAAATCTAAAAGAGAGGATATGAGGTTTTGGTCTTTAAGAACTTAACACAGTATGTAACAGAAACTCATTAGTTCATATCTGTCAACTTGAAATACGTCCTACATTGCAAAGAAGAAATAAAGTAACAAACACTGACGCCTGAGGGGCTTGAATCATGTAACTGAAAGGAACGAGTCAAACAGAAAAGTAACTGTAGGTAGGATTTTACCTGACAAATGAATAGCCTTTCTCTGGAAAAACTCTTATTTCCATAATTTGTCCAAATGGCGAAAAAGTCTGTCTCATAAGCTGATCTGAGAAACAAAAACACAGAGAAAGCACTTAAGGCTCATGACCTCGGCCCTGGGTGGCGCCCCACAGAGAGGGGGGGACACTCACGGTACCTGTTAACCCGGAGGCAATCCCCCCACAGTACACCGTACAGTTTTTTGGACTTGACTGGTTTACTACGTCTTCAAATCTCAACTGCTTAGTGTTATCTATATACAGAGAGAAAACAAAAATGTTGATGACTGTACAGTAGTATAAAACGGATTACAGTATCCCAT
Source organism: Suricata suricatta (assembly GCF_006229205.1). Classification (NCBI taxonomy): domain Eukaryota; kingdom Metazoa; phylum Chordata; class Mammalia; order Carnivora; family Herpestidae; genus Suricata; species Suricata suricatta. Next base: position 175,309,831 of record NC_043701.1, read on the forward strand.
TAAGATATGCCTCCCTGGGCGAGAAAACAATTTTTTTCTTGACCCTATGATTTGATCTATAAAGTCAGCTGGTTCCTGCTCCAAATATACGAATTATCAAAGCCCAGTTATTATCAGAAAATTATATTCAAGTGAAATGAGTCTTAGAGTAGAATAACATTTAAATTTTTAAGAAATTTAAGATCACACTAATTCATGATTTTGTAACACACCCGTATTGAACACACACAGTACACATATCTTACTTTCTTGGGTACTTTTAGGTGCAGGTGGTTTCCGTGTGGCCCAGTTGGTTCTGATCTGACGACCACCCAACCACTGCCCTCCCATATGAACAATTGCATTTTCTGCATCCTACAGAGAAAAAAGAGAAAGACAGAGTAATCACAAACACAGAAAACCGTGGTACGAAAGACCTAGTAAGATAAAATAAAATGCTGGCACTGCAACGAATTCGCTAAGCATCCTAAGTATACAAACTGAGTATCACAAAGCAATGATCTGAACTCAGTAAATACATAAAGATTATCTTAATTCACAGATTTCAAATTACAGCACTTTTAAGCATTAAGGGTGAATACTGAGGCACCGTAATTCAAATATGCAAGGAAAAATCATAATCCCATGGACTACCGAGAAAGGGGAAAGTAGGAATCCCACAACACAGAGCTGTTCACAAATATCTTAATTTAATGGTTAATCTGAAATGTAACTTTTACTGAAGGATCTATATAAACTCTTATACTAAATTACCTACCCCCCCCAATCTACTTTCTAGGAGGAACAGATTATGGCTGTGACACAAGACTGAAAACTCATTTTAAGACAGAAGACTAATTCAGAATGTCACCAATAAGGCTGAGTTTAATGAACACAACTAACGTGAATGTGAATCTAAGCAAAGAAAGAATACAACTCCTATCCTCTGTCTTGGTGCTTAAGCAGCTTCAATAAAACGTAGGTATACCATATAAGATGTTGAAACTGGTCTAAAATGTTAACACCAAAGCCTGCTTTATTACTTGATCTTAATGTTGGTGCAAATGCTTAGATATTTTGGTAACTCTTTATTAAAGAGCTTAATTTTCCTTTAATATCCTAGCTACAAAAGTATGGACAATTTAAAAGTTAAAACTGAGATTTTCATGGTTCAGACTGCATATAATTTAACTTCCCTCCAAATTCCGAGATGAGCTCATACGCCCGAGTCCTGAGCTTGACTACCCACACATCTTACCTCTACCAAAGCATAAATGTACCCCTAATACTCTTCCTTAAGATCAGTCTTTTTCCAGCTATTTATTTCCAAGAAAACAGTTATTCTGTACCATGTAAACATGCAAAACTACACAAAAAAACCATTGTTGTCAACATCTAAAAACTTTCAAGATTCATAATAATTAACAACTACATTTTTAATTAAATCTACATTAAGTTGAAAAACATACCAGTTTGTTATAAAAAGATACAAAACCATAGCCTTTGGATTTTCCAGTCGCCATGTCTTTAACTACTCGGGCATCCCTGTGAAAAGAAGCACAGCTAAATGAGGGAAGTAAGAGTCATCCTCAAAATAAAAACTAAAAGGAACCACACACACTGTATTGTGAGCATTTTTTTTAAATAAAATTCCAGTTAGCCCTAATTAACTACTGCCATTCCTGAACTCTCCCTAACGCTTCTTTACCTGTTAGAAAAAAGCAGTAAGACAAAAACATGTAATAAACATGCAACCTAATCAAATAGCCTGCACTTTCTAAACTAAATGCTCAAATTTGAAGATTAATAGGAACAATAGTTTCCTTTTCTAATATTCTATTGGCTAGTGTCCTCTAAGGTTTACTGGTTCTATAAATTACTGTAACAATGCTAACTACTTTACCATGCAATCTCTAAATAGTTAAATGTCTTCTGCCTAGTGATACAAAATATATGAAATATTAAAAAATTGAAAAAGAGGTAAAAATAGGAATTAAAAAGGCATACATGGCCTGTTAACAGATTTCTTTATTTTTCTTGGTCAATTCTCTATCATCATTTTGGAGTTTGGGCAGCTGTAAATTTTGAAAAATTGACATTTTCAGAAATTTAAGAAAGGAGAATAAAAAACTAACAACAATGCTAAGCACACCAGTACGAAAACAACAAATTTACACAGAAATTTTAGTGAGTAAGTTAAAATGATTGGAAATATAGAACTCCACTGAATATAGAATGTTAAAATGTAAATACTAAAATATGTATATATAAATAATGTATAATAAGAATAAATAGAAATGAGAAAAAAAATCTACAACTGAGTTCCAGTGTGCACAGTTCCTTGCAGTTAGCCTTCAAGATCCTGTCCATTCTTATGAGCAATTCTGCAAAATAACCAGAATGCTATTACTTTTAATTGTGACTTGGACTTTAGAAAAACTGCAGGTCTCAGGTATAAATAAAGATTGAAAAACAGCAACCTGTATTATTTTTTATACTGATTTTTAAAACATTACTACTTACCACATTTAAAGATTAAAAAGCAAAGCAAATATCAAAATAGAAAATTAAGAATTAAATCTTTCTTTCAAATAAATTATAGAACAACAAATTGTATACAGAAAAATATTGTTGTTCTGAGTTGAAACACATTCCTGTAAAGTAGTACTACAAAGTTTAATTTAAAGCTACAGGAAGTCATAAACATTACACAAATTTTAATCAGAAAGATATACTGCGATAAATGTTTTATAATACTTATAAAACCACTTTTAATTTTCCAATATATTTGATCATGTAACATTCAGTGAAATTTGAGCATAAACTTTTGCTAAAAAATCAAACCACATTTGGGCCCTAACTAGCAGAATCAAATACCACTAACAAAGAAACATCTACTAATTAATCCCACATTTATGGCTCAGACAATGAAACATTTTAATATTACAACAGTACTACTTTTGAGCTAAAGTATTAAAACACATTTATCATTATAATTGAACATGTACATTTCCAACTCAACCACAATATACCCAAAGATTTACCTACTTTTCCCAATTTATAATTCCTTCTATAAAAGTTTAACACACAATATACATCACATTCACTTTTGGTTAACCACCAAATCTTAAAAACATTTGACAGAAAGTTGGACTTTATAATAGGCTTTACCACCCAAACATCTGCTTCAAAGATAACAAACAGAATAATCACTCAAAATTTTTAACATATTATACACAGGATTAGATAAAAACAAGACCCCAAAACACTGAAATGACATTAACATTTTCAACAACATCTACTTATCAAAATAAAAAAACAAATCAACCAACAAACAAAAAAATCAAACTAGGGAAAGAAAATCTTAATTCCAGTACAAGTTAATCATATACAATTCTGCCTATCACTACTGAGTATAGTATTGATTATGATACTTACGATATTTTACCAAAGGGGGCAAATGCTGATTTGATATCTTCTGTTGTAATTTCTGGACTCAAATCTCCAACAAACACGTGGAAGTGATCTGAAATCGAAGCATTTGGTAATCAAATACTTAAAAAGTCAGCTCCTAAGCCTTTTTCAGGGAACACTACGGGAAGAGAAACCCTATGTAAGCTGGCGGCGCTGCGGGACAATTTGAGAACTCTTCCACAGTAAAATGCAGCAGAAGTACTTACTGGAAGTATCTTTTTTCTGGCTACTTGGTGTTGTTGCCCAGTTTACTTTGACCTCCTAAAAATAAAGATTATATTTAATACAATTATTAGGCATGTCATTATGAATTATAACACTTACCACGTATTAAATCACTTATCAAACAGGATGATTTTTGTAAAAACACTAGGCTGAATAAAGCAAAACCATCCCTCGGCACAGCTGAGTGTTTGTCTACAAACTCGCTGAGAGAACACGAGCCAACCCGACACGCAAATACACACACCCGTGAGGCGCCATCACTCTGCTGTCTTACCTTGCCCAGAATTTTTCTCCCATTCATAGCAGCTAATGCAGCAGCTGCATCTCTGTGTTCATAAAATTCCACAAAGCAATATGGGTCATTGCTTGTATGCTGCAAAACAGAAAATCCAACAGAAGAGTTGACCCTTCTGCTATCGGGTTGCTGAGAAGAAAATCCAGGAAAAAACATTACTGACAGCTAGGAATGTACACGGTGAGACTGCATCAGCCTATGAAAGCCTAACACTTATAAAACTAAGATTTACAGCTATGCCTGACTCTGCCCCTCAGAAAACTGTTGCACGCAAACAGAAACGTGAGAACATTATAGAATCATGACTATCAGTGTTAAATCAAAACACAGAATCTGGTGAAATATGTCAAATATAAAACAGAAGTTTATATTAGACCGAACAAAACCTTAAGTTTAGATCTGAGACAAGGACCGCTCCTTACCACCACTCCTCTCTCTCCCAACACTGCTTCAGAAGGATGAATTTTATTTATGCATCATAATCCTTCATAAACTATATCTTATGACAAAAAAATACAGAAATGGACCAACTTTACGAACTTTACTCCTGATTGAAACTAGGATTAGTACTACATACGAGGAGATGAGATTATGTATTTCTTTTCTGGATAAGGAATGAGAATAAAAACAGAAAATTTTCACATTTATAACCAGCTAGTGAAATGAACTCCCCAACTTTGAAAACAGGAGATTCTATTTAGTCTTCAAAGACCAGAAAAACATACTAGTAACAAGAAAAGAATTTCTGAAAATGTCTTACTAAGATATGCCAAGACAAAGCGACAATTTTTAATCACAAAAAAAAAAAAACAGTATGAGAAACCTTTTTAAAATATATTCTACAATATTAGGCAAATGGACATTTATAAAGACAATGAGAAAGTATTACTTAAGTTATAGCAACTTTATAATCTAACGACCAAAATGGAAATGAGTTTTATAAACTGCAACCTATATCCAAGAGTTACACAACTATACAAATACATTTTTTGCATAAGGCTAAAGCAGTCATCACTGTTCCACGTAAAATGCCCTAAGAAAATAACACTATTTAAAGCGTGGAATTCTAGTTGCACTTACAAGGCGTACAAAATACCAGATAAAATAAAGATCTTTTCAACAACCACTGTTTTTCATCCCAGGAAAGTTTTAGAAGAAAAATCCAAAATAAGACGTCTAAAACAATAGTGGCGAAGCAACCAGAAGACATGTCCTTGAGGGAAAAAAAGTGTGATCATTAATACTGACAAGAAAACTATGGGCTCTCATACAAAATCCTACTGTTTTAGCCATGTGAACTCTGTTCTTAAGAAGTATAGAAAGGAAATGGGAAAAAGTTTCCAAAGAAAAACATGCATTTAAATTCCTCTTATAATAGAGTTAACATTTTACAAAGGATTTAAAGGTAAACAGCAAGCTAAACCTATGTGAGTCAATTTTTCATTTTAGTCCTGTCTCTTCTGTCCTAACTGTAGCAAAACATACAGGGGTCCAATGGCAGATCATGATAACAAGTTTTAGTAAACTAGCCCACTTACTTCAAGTTTATCTAACTAGTAGCAGGCCAACTCCACTCAATGTATGAACTGTGCACGTACACACACACACTCACATATTCACATTACACTGCATTTCTCTAAGACACCACTGATTTGTCACAACCCAACGGTCAGAGATGTTAAAACTTTTTTAGCTTTAGCATCTCTAACATAACTACAGTATAATACAGAGAAAGCTAGAATCTAAGATAAATGATATCTAAAGTTAAAAAAAAACATAGAACTAAAAGAAAAAAGGATTTTTTCATATACTAAAATAGAACTCGTGAAAAGAAAAATAAATGCCTACATAGTCTGTAGTCGAGTTTGTGCTCTCTGGAAGCTCCAGAGATGGCATGGGGGATGCCAAGACGGGACACTTTAAACAAAATCAACTGTATCCTTACCTTAACTAGTATTGTCACCAATTTTTGTTGGATGACATAAATGTCAAGACAAAGAAATAATGAAATTTTACAACTGTCTACAAGTCTGAATGTTGGGAGTGCCAGAATATGGATGAATTGTAAAAATGTATTTCAAATCCCTCTCCCCTCAAATGGCTGACTGTGCACACAGGTTTTAAAAAGAATACTATTGAAATAAATCTTTATCAAATGTTTCCCAAAAATCTGCTAGTGACCCTTCCCATCTTTCTCACACCCCATTCTCTCCTGAACCTGCTCCAGGCGGCTTCTGACCCAACCAGGCCAATGAAACTGTGCTGAGCTCACCAGCAACCCTGTTTCCTCTAGGATCCCTTTTCTGTCCTCATCTTGACTTTCGAGCAGAATTCACAACAGCTAACAACTCTTTCTCCCTTAAATATTCTATTTTTGGTTCCACACAGCCTCTTGGTTTTCTGGTTTTCTCACAGATCTTTCAGAAGGTAGTTTTTTTCTCCCTTTACTCAAACTCTGAACGTCACTCTAACGTTGAGATGCCCTAGCACTTGGCCTTGAACCACGAGCAGCACTCCCTGTAGATCCAGCAACAGGTTCAAACACCACTGCGAGCGCGGATCATCGGCCCTGGTCCTTCAGCTATCTCACCGCCTACGTGTAACGTCCGTCTCTCTGTCTAACAGGCACACCTTCAATTTCACAATGCCCAAACCGACTCCTGATTCCCACCACTCCCCTTACCCGCCCTGTGCCTCCCTTGGCCATGCCCATTTGAGCAAATAAATAGCATTACCATCCACACAACTGCAAACAAGAATGTTGGGGTCTTTTCTGGATGTCTTCCTTTCCCATACGTCCCTGCCGCCAATCCAGTCCTATTGATTCCACATCCAAATTATATTCCAAACTGAACTTCTTTCTATTTCTACACCTACCACTTTACAGAACAAACCCCAATCATCTCTTACCTAGATGAGAAGAATAAACCCTGCTGGCTTCCCTCCTTCCATTGCTACTCCCTACAATCCATTCTCCACGATAGTCATTCTCCAAATAATCTTAAAAATGCAAATCAGGGGGTGCCTGGGTGGCTCACTCAGTTAAGCGTCCGACTTCAGCTCGGGTTATGATCTTGTGGTTCGTGGGTTGAAGCTTCGCATTGGGCTCCGTGCTGACAGCTGAGCCTGAAGCCTGCTTCAAATTCTGTGTCTCCCTCTCTCTCTGTCCCACCGATGCTCACACTCTGACTCTCTCTCTCTCTCAAATATAAACATCAAGAGTAACACATTCCCCTTCTTAAAACTCCACCACAAGCAGAGTAAAATCCAAACTGTGTCATGGCCTGATATGCCCTAGGTGACTCCAAACCCTGCCTGCCTGCCTCCTTACACTCATTTTCCACTTCTTGCCTCCATTCCCCAGGCTCCAGCCATCCTGGTCTACGGTTCCATGAATTCACCAAGCTCATTACCAGGTCACAGCCTTTGTATCTGCCATTTTTGCCTCCAGCTCTTGACATAGATGGCACCACCCTGTTACTCCTATTCTCAGATCTAAGAGGTGACCTCTTAGCCTATATTAGCACCAAACCTCCAAACCCCATCACAGAACTGTTTCATTCAATTCATAGCTCTGATCCTATCTGCAAGTATCTTGTTTACTTGTTTTGTTACCGATATCCTCCAAGTATGTAAACTCATGGGAGTCTTCTCTATCTGGCTCTCCACTATATCCCCAGGGCTTTGAATAGTGCTGGCACCAAGTAAATTTTTGATGAATAAATGATTGAATAAATAATCAAAGACAAGAAGGAAAAAGGAGACACTGAACAGAATGATGATTATTATTCGTAAGGAAAGAAGACCAAAAGGCCAATTTGCTTTACAGGCCTTGCGGGGCACAGTTTCCGGCCCCTGCCCAACAAGCCTGCCTCATCTCCTGGCATCTTTCCTGACTAATCTTTGGAAGGCCCGACCGCGCTAAGGTTTCGTTCTACCCCCCCCCCCCCCAGCTTCCTTTCACGGGTCCTCTCGTTCCCCGTGTCCACCAGGCGGGATCAACGCTCTTCCCTCACCCGGAAGCCCTTCCTCCTCCGATTCCACTGCTCTCCTGCGGTTTCGGCCCAGACACCCGACTCCCTCCCAGAAAGCCTCCCCTGGCCCAGACCCGACGGGACCTCTGCACACTTGAAGCTGCCTGCTTCCAGCGCAGTTACCACCCTGTGCCGTCGGGGCCTGCTGACTCCTCTGTCCCCCTCATTAGGCAGAAAAACTCTATGGGGCTCAGAATGGACTTGGTCGTCACTGCGTCTCTGGCACTTACCGGAACAGCTGGTAGGTAGTAAATAGTCCAAAAAGTGTGTGGGTGAAAAAAACAAAGAGGAAGATGAGAACGCACGGAAACATAAGCCTCTGGGCACTGCCACACAGTCTTAACCAGCAGAGGATGAAGAGGAAGCTTTTCTTTACAAAAAGGAAAAGAAAACTGACCCTAACAATTTAATTCCTATCTGTGTCGAGCTGCTCAGTTACTAGCATTTATCAAAGATGCTCAGGACGCACGGCGCCGCGGTGTGCCCGAGAGCGCCTACTGTGCTCTCACACGCACTGGCTCTCAACGTTAAGTGAATATTCTCTGAATCCAGAACATTCCTAGTGGAAGTGTGTGCAACGCTACCTCGTCTCTCAACACTCCGAGATAAGCTCTAGCCACCTGTACAAGCAGAATCCCTGGACGAAACTACGTCCTGAAGAACGGCCCTGTGAGAGGAGAGCACACAAACTTTGTCCTCCCAGATGGAACTCCTTTCTAAACCGAGTCTGTCAGCCAAACCGAAGCGGCAAGTCAGCACACCAAACGTGACTCCCTCCATCAGAATAACCTGCGGCTTTACACAGTATTTTAAAATGATACCAATCGACTCATGTATCTCAAAATGGCACACATCACGCTGTCAGCACATGGAACTGGGAGGACCTTACCTCTGTTATCATTTTACAGCTTTTACAGGGTCCGATCTGACTGAATAACTGAAGGATGAGGACTTCTGTCACATCTCTGGAGAGGTTACCTACGTATCTGTTCAAGAAGGAGAAGACGACATTATCAGCAATTTCCGCACAGCTCCGACTCTAATGCATTATCATTTAACTCAACACCTTTTACTTCATTTTAACTTCCTCTGTCTTCAATAACATTTTTCCAATTGAGCCTAATCCTACGAAAGTAAGATGAACCCTTACGTAGGAAAACGGCAGTTGTTCTTAGGTACTAGGCTAGGCCACTAAAGCACCACTTCATACATGTTATAAAAAAGAAATCAGTGTTAATTTGTATACCCCAAAATTATACCCCTATTATTCTGTAACCGATGTATCATTTGTTCTTCTTATTTGTTAGAAGAAAAATAATAAAAATTTAAATCAGTCTCAAAACAACCACAATTTCTGGATGTAAAACAGAGTTCAAAATAATGTGTGTGTATGTCTCTCTTTCTCTCTCTCACACACACACACTCTCTCTCACACACACACAATACCAAAAATACTTATTAGTTATAACACCTGATCGTAAAGGGATATTAAACATAAGGTGACTTTATCTTAGAACCCCAACTAAAGCAATTATGCCAACAAAAAACAGAATTAAAGCTAGAGCAAAACACAGAGATTGGAGGGCTTTGTCTGGTCTTCCTCAGTAACATTTATTGATATTCATTGTTTTATTTTAGAAAAGCAGGGCAACATAATAAAATTTCCTAATCTAAAATACCTCAGGAGCAATAAAATTCATCTTTATATAGATAACAAAACAAATATAAGATTTCTTTAGAAATTCAGAGGAAAATCTAGGTAAACTTCTGACTACATCTATTTAAAGATTTGGGATTATTTGTTAAAACTACAAATCGAATATATTTTTTTATAAAAAATTCTGAATACAGAGAAACTCAAAAGAACACCACCACCCCAAAATGACGAGCAGGTTTCTCTTATCCCGTGGATTTGTATTAATTTAGCTTAATAAATTGCCAAGCTTTTATGTGTTTCTGGTACTATGTATAATTCCTAAAACTCACATCTGTTATGAACAACCCCATAAACCCAACAATATTTATAACATATAACACAGTTTTTCCTGGAAATTATAAAGACATAAGACTTGTTTTCCTAACAATAATATATAACATCTGGAAACTGAATACCGAGACCAAATTGAGCCTTGCATCTATGGTTACCGTATTAATACCTCACTGCTTTAAGCTGGAACATTCTGAAAAGGAAAAGTAAACTGAGAAATGTAAAATGTAAAAAAATTATCTGATTAAGAATGAACAGCGAGGGCACCTGGGTGGCTCAGTTAACTGTCTGACTTTTGATTTCAGCTCAGGTCATGATGTCACGGTTCATGGGTTCGAGTCTGTGTTGGGCTCTGTGCTGACATCAAGGGGCCTACTTAGGAGTCTCTCTCTCTCTGCCCCTCCCCTGCTCTCTCTCTTCCTCTCAAAATGAATAACATTAAAAAAAAAAGAATGAGTAGCAAATTCCCAGTTTAGCTAAGAATTTTCACTGCAGTGGGTACTAATAACTACATGCTCTAAAACTGAAACACAAGTCCAATGTTACTTAAATGGAAGATTAAACCAGTGACAAACTGGCATAGGTCTACTATGCCATCTTTTTCTTCTAACTAAAGTAGAGCAGACCCATCGGTAGGCCACAGAGTGACACACTTTCCAGCGGTAGCAAAAGGTTATATAGCATTATAAGCTCGTCCAACAACTGCCTATTCATTCTTAACTCACAGGGGTTTTGTGAGCCCGTATCCAGGGAATAATTTCTTTTCGTACTAGGTAGATCTATAAAGGAAACGAACAAGGGACGTTGGTCTCCTAAATGTTATATTCATTTAACTAAAGTGCTAGTTAGTTCATTTCTAAGAGAATACAGGAGGAATGGATAAAACTCATGTTCACATACTGACACTAATAACAATGTTAATTGAATCACCATTTTAATATAATAAAATTTAAATAACTTACATAGTTTTAGATGTGTGTTACTGTTTATATATTGATTTGTTGAGGAAAAAAACTGCATGGGGATTAATTACCACCCACACCTAACAGTCACAATTAAAGCTATTACTGCTTAATAGGATTTTTATTCCAAGTGAACATTTTTCAAGTGAGTTACAAATTTTGAAGAATTTCTAGAGGCACATTTAGATATAGCAATTCACATTTCAAGCACTGATGTCAAAGAGCAAAATGGTAATCTTAAGTTTAGCGTGTCATGAAATACAATAATCCAGTGTTCAGGTTTCCTATTTTTTAAGTATATCCATTCAAAGTTCAGTGGGAAAGCGGCAAACTAAATTCCAAACACTCATGTAAAAGGGGCTTCCATGACAACATACAGAACACCTGAGTTTACCAGGAGGAAAAGGAAGTAATTCATCATGTAATTTCACCTAAATCTCACCCAAATCTCAGACTGCCTTCTCCTTTCCTCGAGTTCCGTAACTCATTCATCTGCGGATGCCTTCATCCTTCCTACTACTCAACAGAAAAATGTCTCACAGCTTTTAAAATACCGTACTACACAGCTTAAGTCCCTTACATCATCAGAACATTTTTTCCCAATATAAATACTAACAAAAATACTTAAGACCGATGTTCAACACCTGACGTGGAAAGAAAATCGTCTCTTGCAGCACACCCAAGGGCTATCTTTTCTCTCTCTACATTATAGTTTCTACACTTCACTTTCATTCTGTTCTGGTTCTGAAGTAGTCAATGTATTCTAAAGTTCCAAACGTCTAAGTATATATAAAATTTTTACTTGAAGAACATACAAAATAACAGAAAAAAGCCAAATGGCTCCAATTCTTATATTGAGAGGTCAATTCAAAGAGTAAACACTTAGAAAATTCCAGAACCATTTTTTACTCAAAAAAAAAAAGAAAAGAAAAGAAAAAGGCATACCTTAGATCTATTTTGTCTTCTATGAACAGGAACTGTAGGGACTAAAGCATTAAATATGGAAAATGATGCTTTTATCCCTAACATTAGGGTTAAAATCCAATTTGAGACCAGAGACTTGGCAGTTTCACTGCAGGCAAAAGTACACATTGCCACACTCCTTTGTATGTCCAAGTGGGCAGAATTTTAAGGTAAGAACATCTTGCCTTTTCGGAAGACTGATCAAGTTTTTTCAACACTGAACATGTTCTCACTCTGAAAACATGCACCTTTACACAAGGCACTATAGTGCTAAATTTCCATGAAAGTAACATTTTTCTTTTGTCCTTGGCAAGTTCCTATATAAGAGAAGATTTTATAACAACATCCTTCAATGAGCCTCTAATGAACTGATCAATTTGTCAGTATTTCATTTGAGGAAGAGGCACAGGGGAGGAAAGGTGCGGGGCAGGGGTGTCCAAATGAACAGACCACTACATAAGGGACAGCAGCACAACACACATACACACACATTTTAAAGAAACAGAATATGACTAAGTTGAACGAGGTGCTTAATTACAGTTACAATATAGCCAGATCCATTGTACAGCTAGTCAATTTCATACAATGCGATCTAATAGTTCCTTCTGCTATTGCCCTCAGATGTGAGGATTATACTCTAAACCACTGGTTTAGTTCCTTCTTTTTTTGACAGCCTCTATCAAAAAGAAAGAACAGCCTTAAAGGAAGGCATTGCATAACATGGTGTAATCCCAGGTCCACAATTCCGACTCCTTTTGGTGCATCGGATGAATGAAGAAAGTTAATTAAACTACAATAGAACACCATTATAATTTAATGCTATGTTGTAGGTGCAGATATACCCTGGATCAAATCACTGCACTCAAAAGCTAGCCACAACACAAGTCTGAAACGTGGGTCCCACGAGGTCGGTGTCAGGCAGTTCACGTCCAACACCAGATGACACATTTTGTTGTTGTTTTTTTAAGATCCCAAGTTATCCCATACATATAACCCCAAAATAAATGTCAAATAAGAACAAAAAACATCAGAAAACAGACCTTTGAAGGATAAATAAACTTTAAGCTGAACATCAAAGCAATTCTATACCACTTTAAATACCATCAAATAAATCAGTAATACTGTAGGTAATGAATATTTAAAGACCTACCTAGGCTATAAACACCATATTGTTTTCTGATGATAGAACCATATGTCTTAGCTTGTGTGTGTCTGCAGGAAAAAAACCTCACTAGTAACACACAGGCATCTTAAGGAAACAGTTTCAGATATGCTTTGTTAAGAGTACATTCTTTTAAAACATACTAGCCACTTGAAAACCTAACCCACAGATCACAATGTAAAATAAAAGAAGGATCTCCATAAATAAACAAAAAGAAATCCTATTGGATGTCACCCTCTAAAAGTCACGTTCAAAGTTTTCATCAAGTTACGTACACCTAAAACAATGCTCTGTGGGGGAATTATGTAAAATTAAAATACTTAGGAAAAACTACTATGCATTATTTTTATTAAAATCTGATCAAAAAATCCCAATTCTGAAACTTTTGCTTTTATCTCAAAATTCTACATATGAAGATTTTTTTTTACATACAAAGGTTTTAAAAAATATATAAAAATCAACAGGCCACACCATGTATGACAGTCATGTCTGCTCATAATTTTACATCAATCAGGACTTTAAAAAAACAAACTTAATGGTAATTTAATGAAAAGAAGTATAATCATCGTAAAATATTTGAGTACCTCTTGTGCTCCAGGCAGTGAGCTAAGTGCTGCAGGGGTAAGACCTAGGAAGATGTAGCAGTCCTTGTCTAAAAAAAAAAAAAAACCCTTCCCATAGAGAAGAGTGGGAGAAGGAAAAAGGAAGACAGAATAGTAAACATGTTCTAGCATACGGGTACCACTAAGCTCCAAATGTTTCTTCACTCACATGTACACATGTCACGTTCTTAGACAACTGTAAACATACATGGTAAGTGTGTTTCAGAGAAAGAAGAGGATGCTGGAGAAAACAGAGGGAAGAAATTAGTGACAAAGTGAGCTCATTCGTCTACCGGAGGAGGTATAATGGAGCCGATCAGGCAAATGCAGAGATGGTTATACGAATTAAAGATAGTGAACTGGCCTCCTATTTGGCCTGACAAAATCAGGAATTCCTCTCCTTGAGGAACAGACAGATACAATTAATGAGAAATGTGCCATGAGAATTTACCAATTGCTCAGTAGCTGTTATGATACAGTGATGAAATTCCGGATGTTTAGATTCAATGTAACGTTGGTCTTTGTTTAACATAGGCTAGCTGGGCACTAAATCCAGCTTTCTCGGATGCTTCCATCCAAGCACACATGGCTAACTATCCAGCCTTTTGCTTCAAGAGATTTTAAAGAGCAAATTTCAAATTGTCCCAATTCTCTCTTTTCTGGGAATAAAGGTTAGAAATGGGAGACAGCACAAAACATAAATATAAAAATTCTCCTAAGCAGGCTTTTCATGAAGCATTTGATGGGCTAAAGTTGGCCTCAAATTCTCAAAGCACGATGGCAAATACTTTAGTGAGACATTAGAAAAATAAGATTACAAAGGGTGCAAGCCCACCCTCCCAAGCCCCCCCCCCCAAAAAAAACCAAACAACAAAAAACCCAAACCTGTATCAATACTGTACATAGATACCTATCTTCTTTACTGGGTGGACTTTCTTTGGCAGAAGAGATGAGAAGCTAGTCAGACTTTCTAAGTATCCATCCACCTTCATCTATTCCCCAAAAAGTAATTTCCTCAACAGATAGCAGAGCCAAGTGGACTATGATCGTATCAATACTAGGCAGAGGCAAGAGAAAACAAAGCAGCGATGTGACTCCTCGTACTGGATGGAGTTCTGTGTTTCCAGAGGCTAGGAAAACCGAAGATGCCCCACTTAAACATTTAATGAAAAATTACTCAGACTTTTAAAAAAGCGTAGAAAAAAGAAAGGAGTGCCACACTATCGGAAAGGAATGCAAATGCTGAGTCATCACTCTTCATTAGGAAAGAAAGGAAAACTCGAATAAGCGGTTGGAAGATGAAATTCATTCATTAGCCCGGACTTCAGGTAAAAAGCAACACGCAAGACAGAAGAAAAAGCGCTCAGAAGACACACATCGAATAGTGGATGGACATCATCTTATCCAATTCTGAAGGTCTCAAAGCACAAAACAGATCAGGAGGAGGCAACACCAAATGGGCAAAAGCAGTTTTAACAACTGGTTGTCAGTGTAGCGTAGGTAGCGCTCAAAGTAAACTTCCAAGAAGGGAAAGATGCTCCGGTGGCAAGACGCATCCCTTTTGCACTTCAAAAGTAGCGGGCGCTTTCCGAGTGAATCTGACAGCGTGGGCGGGGGCACGTGGGGCAGAAAGAGAGCAGGGACTTGAGTGGAGGAAGAGTGCCCAGCTCCCTCAGAGGGCTTAGCTTGGGAGAAGAGGTAGGAGCGATGTAGCAGGGGACGAGCTGGGCGAGAGTGCTAATTCCTCGGGGCCCGCCGGGCGCGAGGCTGCGGTCCCACCCCCGGTCCCACCCCCACCCAGGCCCTGCCCCCATGGGGACTGGCAGCTCCCGGCCCCAGTCCAGGGCCCCCGCAGCAGAGGGGGAGCAGGAGCTCTCCCGGGCCTGACAGCCCCTGCCGTGCAGAAGCCCGGCCTAGGAAGGGTGAGCAAAGGAGGGCGCGAGAAGAAAAGGTCGAAACAAACCCCAGACCCCAGGAAGCGACTGTCTGGGGGGAAGGGAGGGCTTCCTTCCCAAGGAAAAGGGGACAGAGGAGGAATGCACTTCGCGTCCGCGCCACCCTGGAATCCACCCCAGGAGCCGCCGTGAGTCCCAGCTTCGGCCCGGCTCTCTTGCTCCCTCCCTCAGCGTCTCCCGCGGTGCCTGGGCCTCTCGGCGCCTGGCAACCCCCGTCTCGGGTACTCACAGAGTCCGGGGCTGCCCGTCGTCTTCCATCATGGTGGGTGCGACGGAGCGATCCCGGGACAAGGGGGAGGGCAGGGCTGGGGAGGGGAGGGGGTGGGGAGGAAGGGGAGGGGGGCTCCGGGCACCGGCTGGGGACAGAGGAGAAGGCACCAAACCCTGCTCTCGGGCTCTCTCCCCCCAGCCCGCTCCGGACACTGCGCCCCGACCAGGAGGAGCAGGAGGAGGAGGAGGATGAACAAAATGGCCACCGCCACCAGCCAGGCAGGAAACGGGGCAGAGCGCAGGCGCGGCCCGCCAGGTCACCGCTCAGGCCAGCCGCGACGGCCTGTACATGGGATAACTGAGTGGGGGGAAAAACGGGCCGCTAAGTAAACCCTGTGCCCAGTCCCGACGAATCACGTCGTCGCTGTGCGCCTGGTGGCCGGCTGAAGCCCAGCCAGCTCAAGAAGAGATCGAGTGAAAAGGGAACCGCCGTGAAGCTGAAGGTTCTGGGAATTGTGGTCCTGGAGAAAGAGGGAAGCACTTCTCAAAGGACTTCTGGGAATTGTAGTCCACAGGAGCCGGACGGCGCCCGCGGCGCGCTGAGTCGCGAAGAAGAGACTTCTGGGTAGTGTAGTCGTAACTGAGGACATGCGGCGACCAGGAAGTCGGCGTCCTGGAATAAGAGGGAGAGAATAAAACCGACGTTGAAAGGCGCGGAAACGGGATGGGAAAAAGTGCTAACTGGGAAGTAAACTACAAGTCCCAGAGTGCCTCGCGTTGGAGGCTGGCCTAGGACTGCCTTAAGCATTTTAAGGCTCTTCTGTTGGCTCATCCTGCGCTGCTGCTCCGCCTTGGTCCAGCCTGAGAGCGGTTTCTTCAACTGCGTCTGAAGCAGCGCTTTGGCTCCGCGTGGTGTCTGAGCTGGCAGGCCTTTCCAGCCATGCTCATCAGAACAGCAGACCGGTGGTCTTCAACCGCCGACCCGCGCGACCGACTGGAAGGGACGGGGTGGACCTCGGGTCCGAGCTGATCTGAAAGCTGCGCTGGCTGGAGGCCCTCGGACTTCCCGAGGTCCGGGCGTGTTTTTTCGGCGTGTTTTCCCGCAAATAGGTATTCCTAACCTAGGTAGGCTGTTTGTTGATTGCTTTATAAGTTTACAAGGTTTCCCCATCCTTTATCTCACCGGATAAGAGGGTAAGAAGAGCA
Source organism: Suricata suricatta (assembly GCF_006229205.1). NCBI lineage: Eukaryota > Metazoa > Chordata > Mammalia > Carnivora > Herpestidae > Suricata > Suricata suricatta. Next base: position 175,326,885 of record NC_043701.1, read on the forward strand.
GTCTTCCATTAAAATGACTCATCGGGCCAGTGTAAAGTACAGTGGTAATGCCCTCCAACCCCTTATTTAATTCTTGGAGTTGAAAGAAGTCCTTGGTCAGAGACGTGCACAAACTTAAGGTGGTGTTTGCAGATATCCATCACGTAGACAGAAAATGAAGTCGTCTTGCTTGAGTTTGGAGGCAGCCATTTTCAAACTGCCTCTAGCCTTGCAGAATTCCCACCCCACCCCCTTCCGAAACAGTTCACGGTACACTTCTGTCCCCTCCCCACAGCATCTTTAGGAGAATGTTACTGAGTTTGTGCCAGATATTAGTGAAGGGGTGTGGTAAAGATGTATTTTTCAGCCTATTGCCCGAGCCTAATGGCCCCAGTTAAACAGTGCCTTAAGAATTGGCTCTGCCAACGTGTACTGAGGGGAAGGGGGATTTGAACCTGGAGGGGTTCATAGAGCTCGTGACAAGGAAGTTGAGCCCCTTAACAGTCAGTGGGAATGAGGCACCTGGGTGACTCAGTTGGTTGACTGGCCAACTCTTGATTTGGGCTCAGGTCATGATCCTGAGGTCATGGGATCAAGCCAGAGCCTGCTTGGGATTCTCTCCCTTTGCCCCTCTCCCACACTTGTACACTCTTTCTCTCTTTAAATTAGAGGGAAAAAAAAAAGGAATAGCAAAAGGGCACAGAAGCCAGGATCTAAGGTTAAAGTATATATAATGTATTGGGGGAGAGAGAGGAGGGGAAAGCATGGAGAAGGGATCTTGAGAGCTTAGAGAGGTGGGCTTTATGGAATTGTGTTAAGGATTTGTACCAGGCCGAGGAGTTGACCTTTGTCTTTCTGGAAATAAGGAGTTATTCAAGGGTTTTTGTTTGTTTTTATTGGACCTAAGTATACAACTGGATTGATCATAATCCAATTGATCATTGATCCATGCCTGGCCCACAGTATTAGTTTCCTCTTGCTGCTGTGGCAAACTAGTACCTTAAAATAATTTATTATCTTACAGTTCTAGAGGTCAGAAGTCCAAAGTCAGTTTCACTAGGCTAAACTCAAGGTATTGGTAGAGCTGGTTCTTTTTTGAGGTCTAGGCGACAATGGGTTCCTTCCCTTTTCCATCTTACAGAGGCTGCCTGCCTTCCTTGACTTTGGGCCTTATCCACCATCTTCAAAAAAACAGGCAGCGTCTTTCCTTTCTGACCTCTGCTTCTGTCCTTACACCTCTTTCTGACTGATCTTCCTGCCTCCCTCTTTCACTTACCAGGACCTTCCGTAGTTACACTGGGCTAGGATGATCTCCCCATCTCAACCCCTTTAGTCACATCAGCAAAGCCCCCTTTCCTGTAACAGATGCATTGTGATTTGGGGGGTTAGAACCTAGAAGTCATTGATAGTCCGTCCGTTCTTCGGCCTACCATACATAACCCACTTTTATTTAATTTAGTTACTTTTAACAATCAAACAATAGCTGAGAACTCGCCACCCTAAAAGAAAGTTACAATGACAGCAGTTTACAACTAAATGTATGGTTTGCTTCCCCCTGACACTAACTCACCCTCTTTCCCATCCCCCGCCCCAAAACGGGTTAACATAATCAGGAGTCTTTACCATTTCTTGTTTTCCTTTTTAATAAGCCTTTATCCCATATGTGTATTTGTATGGAATGCATATATATATGTAAGTGTCTACAATGTATTTTTAATTGTTTAAAATGTAACTGCCCCAAACACACACCAAAAGAAGAATGTGCTCACCGCACACCTATTAGAATGGCTAAAATCCAGAACACGGACAACACCAAATGCTGGCAAGGATGTAGAGCAATAGACATGTTCATTTCTGGTGGGAATGCAAAATGGTACAACTGCGTTGGAAGACGTTTGGCAGTTTTTATGAAACTAAACCATAGCTTCTAGGGATTTACCCAAATAAGTTGAAACGTATGTCCACACGAAAACCTGCACATGAATATTTATAGCAGTTTTATTCATAATTACAAAATATTGGAAGCAACTAAGATGACTTGCAGTAAGGGAATGGATAGACTGCAGTCTATCCACACGCTGAAAGATTATTCGGTGAAAGAGAAACAATGAGCTATCAAGCCAAAAAAACCCCATGGGGGAATCTTAAGTGCATATCGCTAAGTGAAAGAAGCCAGTCTGAAAGGGCTACATACTGTGTGATTGCAACTGTGGGCCGTTCCAGAAAAGGCGTAAGTGTGGAGGCAAGATGAATGGTTGCCGGGGCAGAGAAGGAGGAGAGATAAATGAGTGGAGCACAGAACATTTTTAACGATGGTGACACTCTTCTGTCTGACACTGGTGGATCCCAAGGAACTGTACAAGGCAAAGAGTGAATTCTGATGTAAACTGTGGATGGAGACTTTAGTAAATAAAGGGTTCATCCATTGCAACAAATTACCACATAGATGCAAGATGGTAATAATAATGGGAAACTGCCCTGATTGGGGGGAAGGGTGTACTGGAACTTAGTACTTTCTGCACAATTTTTCTATAAATCTGAAACTCTCTAAAAACATGAAGTCTGTTACAAAGGAAAAAATAGGCCTTTGTAACCTTTCGAGACCTTTTTTTGGCCTAATATGTAAGATTCAGCCATACCTTATGAATTTGGCTTATTCATTTTCACTATTGTATGATTTCCAGTGTGAATATACCCCACTTTGACCGCTCATAGAAATGGACATTGGGATTACCTTTGGGCTTTTAGTATTGGGAACAGAGCTGCTGTGGACATGCCTGTGTGTGTCTCCTAGTAGAGATGTGCAAGAGCTTTCTTTGGTCTGTTTGGGTTTACACCTAAAGTAGAATTGTTAGGCTGTAGGATATGTGAATATTCAGTTTTAAAAGATAATGTCAAATATTTTTTCTGAAGGAGTTGCAGTGATTTGCACCCCCATTAGCATTGTGTAGGAGGTCTTATGCGTGGATTCACATCCTCTTTAACATGTGCTTTTATCACACTTTTTACATTTTTATCGATCCAAGTGTGAGCTCAATTTGGTCTTAATTTGCATTTACCTAATCAATAAGATTGAACATCTCTCCACATGTGTTTCCTCTTCTGAATACTGCTTGTTGATATCTTTTCCCTGTTCTTTTTATGAAGTTATATGTGCTTTTGTCATTGACTTTTTTAAAAAAATATTTTTTAATATTTATTTACTTCTGAGAGAGAGAAACAGAGTGTGAATGGGGGAGGGGTAGAGAGAGAGGGAGATGCAGAATCTGAGGCAGGCTCTAGGCTCTGCGCTGTCAGCACAGAGCCCGACACGGGGCTCGTACCCATGAACCATAAGATCATGATCTGAGCTGAAGTCGGACGCTTAACGACTGAGCCACCCAGACGCCCCTCTCATTGACTTTTGTGAATTCTCATGCTAATTTTTTTATCAGTTACTTACACTGCAAATATCTTCTCCCAGTTTATAAGTTGTTTCTTTCTCTTTATAAATGCCCATAATGAACATAAGTTCTAGATTTTAATTTTTTTAATGGTTATTTTATTTTTGAGAGAGAGACAGCACGAGTGGGAGAGAGACAGAGGGAGACACAATATCTGAAGCAGGCTCCAGGCTTCACGCTGTCAGCACAGAGCCCAACACCAGACTCGAACTTACGGACTGCGAGATCATGACCTGAGCCAAAGTTGGGCGCTTAACTGACTGAGCTACCCAGGTGCCCCATGAAAGGTCTTAATTTTAAAGTGATCAGCTCCATCTGTGTGTGTGTGTGTGTCTTTTAAGAAATATTTCCCCACTTTAATCCTGAATTATAGACTCTAAAAAATACCCATGGAGCCTACTAAAACTTCTTAAACTTTGTATTTAACATTTAAGTCGTTAATTCCCCTGGAATCGAATTTTATATACATGTAGGGTAGGGCTCCAATTGCATATTTTCCATATGGATGACTATTATTTTTTTAACTATATTTACCAAACAGCTTCCCCACCACTTTTAGTTGCTTGGACATGATCCTTCTGTAGTTGTGCAGTTTAGGTCCTCTTAAGAAGACACCAAAACAGGATTAGATGTGCAAGAGATGCACTGAGGGGACCTTGTAAACGATGGGCTGGGCGGAGGAAGGAAACCGTTCTCCTTGTGAAAGGAGAGAAGGAAGGGAGGGAGAGAAAGAAAAGAAGGAAGGAAGACAGACAGACTGGCTTGCAGTTGCTTCGGACACCGCACGACTCTATGAAAGCATTGGCTAAGCAACTGGGGAACCCCAGAGCGAAGAACGCCCCTTAGGAAAATGCCCTGTTGAGCAGACATGGCCCAGCTCCAGGAATTCCACCATCTCGGCCACCGGCTGGGAGCAGCGCCGGGACACATCATGTCGGCGTGAAGGCTGCAGTGGATGTAAAGTTACCGGTGTTGTCCTGGAGAGACCTGGAGGCTATCCACTAACCCGCTCATTGCAGCAGGTGCTCTGGGAGGAAAGCCTGAGTAGGGCATGTGTGCACTGGTTTGTTTCTGGGCTCTCTAGTCCACTGGCCAACTTCTCTCTGTGCCAGTACAAAAATAGATCCTCCTAATAAGTCCTAATCCTTGTGGGGTTAGTCTCCTTCTTCCCGCTCTTCTTTAGTGTCCTTGTGGCTCTGGGTCCTTTACTCTTCCAAATGTAAGCAGAGGAGGGAGATCAGATCTGTACTGTGGCAGGATAGTGCCAGCAGCTGTGTCGATTGTTACAGGGATGAAAGATTTCAAACAGAGAGAGCTCCTAGGACTTAATTTCAATAATCCAGGTAAGAGATAAGGAGGTATAGATCCAATGGATTTAGGCAGTAACAATGGGAAAAGACAGAAGGGTAAGGATACAAATTAACAGGGAGGCAGAAGGATGGGAGAAAGGGAGAAATGGAGATAATGCCCATGTTAACAGCTTGGCCGTCTGCCCAGATTGGGAGCCTTTCACCGAGTCAGGAATCACAGGAGGGAGAACAGGTTTCAGGGAATGTTCGTTTGGTTTCGTACCTGCAGATGGAGCGTGTATTTAAAGCTGCTCAGTGGATATAGAAGTCTGGAGCTCATGTTGAGACCCAGACAGGCTTTGGGAGTAACCAATCTGTGTATGAAGTCTCAGTATGAGACTTCATCCTGGGGAGGGAGTAGGGAATCAGAGGGCTGAGAGCATGGGAAGATGCTAACATATAAACGGAGAAGTCAGGGGAGGGGCGCCTGGGTGGCTGATTCGGTTAAGCATCTAGCTTTGGCTCAGATCCTGATCTCATGGCTCATGGGTTCAAGCCCCACATCGGGCTCTGTGTGGAGCCTGCTTCTGATTCTCTGTCTCCCTCTCTGCCCTTCCCTGGCTCTCACTATCTCTCAAAGATAAATAAACATTAAAAAGAGAGAAGTCAAAGGAGGAGGAACCAGCTTTAAAAAAATGATGAGTAATTAAAAGGAAAAGCTGCTATCCAGAACCCCTTAGGATGGCTACTAGCAAAAACCAAACATAGGAAATAACAAGAGTTGGCAAGAAAGTAGAAAAACTGGAATCCTGGTACACCATTGATGTGAATGTTAATGCAAGCACTGTGTAAGAAAGTGTGGGGGTTCTTCAAAATTAAAAAGAGAACTACACGATCCAGCAATCCCACTTATTTTTAAATTTTTAACATTTATTTATTTTGAGAGAAAGAGAGCATGATGGGAGGAGGGGCAGAGAGAGAGGGAGACACAGAATCCAAAGCAGGCTCAAGGCTCTGAGCTTTCAGCACTGAGCCCAATGTGGGGCTTGAACCCATGAAACGTGAGATCATGACCTGAGCCGAAGTCAGATGCTTAACCGACTGGGCCACCCAGGCGCCCTAGCAATTCTACTTTTGAATACGCATCTGACGGAATTGAAATTGGGTCTTGAAGAGATACTTGCACACCCATGTTCATAGCAACACTCTTCATAATGGCCAGAAGGTGAAAGTGACAATCCACTGATGGATGAATGTACCCGAAATGTGGTTATACATTCAGCGGAATGTTATTTGGTCTTAAAAAGGAGCAAAGTTTTGCCACATGCTGTAGAATATGGAGGAATCTTGAAGGCATCATGCTAAGTAGAATAACCCAGTCACAAAGGGCAAATATTGAATGATTCCGCTTAGGTTCAAAGGGGCATAAAGTAAAATGGTGGGGAAGTGGGGAATTGGGGGGTTACTGTTTCACAGAGCAGAGTTTCAGTTGGGCTGATGCCCAAGTCCCAGAGACGGGTGGAGATGGCTGCCCGATGTGAATGCATTTCATACCACCAAACTGTATGCTTACAAGTGGTTAAAATGGTAAATTTTATGTTATGTGTATTTGACCACAGTCTTTTAAAAGGCTCTGTGAGAGATTTCTCCAAGAAAACTGAATGTAATGAACACCTAATTTGTTTGATCTTCTTGAAAGGAGAGCCATCAACTGAGGGAGTATTGGAGGATATGTTAATAATAAGTACATGGAAACCCCAATGAACAGAAAATGACGTTTACCAACTCCTTAAAACGACAGTCATATGGGAAAGGAAAAGTAGTTGTATTCTGGTATTGGCTTAGCTGCGCAGAGCTGTGCCTTACACGGTCATAATAACAAAAATGTTGCATACCGATTTAACTGGAATTACAGTGGCACCTGTTAGTCTGTGAGGAGTTCTGTGCTGGGAAGTCAGCAGATAACACCTGAAATTGAGAAACCAGGAAGTGGCAATGCAGTCAAGCTATTTCGAGACAGAGAAATAAACAATAAAAATTCAGTTCAGAATTGAAAGTGGATAATTCCAGGGAACCGAGCGGCTCCCGGAGGGGAATTTCTGGATTTCCACAATAAGCCTTACAGAGCTCTTTGATTCTTTAACTATGTAGATTTAATTTAAAAAATAAAAATTAGGGACGCCTGAGTGGCTCAGTCCGTTGAACATCTGACTTTGGCTCAGGTCATGGTCACACGGTTTGTGAGTTCAAGCCCCATGCTGGGCTCTGAGCTGACCGCTCAGAGCCAAGCCTGCTTCAGAGTCTGTGTCTTCCGCTCGCTCTCTCTGCCCCTCCACCATTCACACTCGCTCTCAAAAATAAACATTTTAAAAAATTTTTAAATAAAACAAAAATTAATCTTAAAAAGAAAAGAATCGATATGGAAACCAATCCTCCCCTTCCTAATTCTAGACTTCAGGCCTGTAGATGACCAAAGGCCCCACTTTTCATAAAATCAGGCAACTAAAACAAATGGCAGAAGGCCGATCTGAATTCAAAATGGGACAAGTGAGGAGCATAGACTCGTGGAAAGCACAACCCAGGGCAATCTCAGCCCCTACTGCCGTCAGAGGCTGCAGCGTGTGAAGCCGCCGGAATCAACTTAGAAAAATCACGAGCCTGTGATCTACATGAAAAGTAAGAGGTCCTCAAATCTGTGGTCCGTGACTTTGAGGACCAGGAATCTGTTAAGTCCTCCAGAGGTCTGGACGTGCTCATATACAGAGCCCTTCAGCGCCCTGGTCTTACTATCTGCGGGACCAGGGTTCTAGCCTGGAAACAGTCATCAGTCAGGAGACTGCCTGAATTCCCTACCGCCTTGTCCTTCACCCCAAATCCCTAACCTTAGATTCTTCTATTTGCGCCTTTTCACTGGCTGTCCAGGATTGCCAGAGAAAAAGTGGATAAACTTGCCAATGGGTGCCATTATGGATTTACGGTTTGTGATCTCAATGGGGCCCTTAAGTCGGCTCAGCATGGAAAACATTTGTTCCAGGGTCTGAGACGGCGTTGAATAAAAATCACTTTTATATACAGATTATTCCCAAGTCTTTCTCCATTTCCCGAGCACCATACCTGAATTCTGGATAATCTCGTGGGCTCTTCAGCCCACTCAAAATTCCACTCTGGCATTCCCTGTCTTGATGAATGACGTCATTCCTGCAAGCTAGAAGCATCCACCATGAACTTCACTGTCCCTCTTGCTGCCTACATCCCCTTGATCCCGGAGTCCTCACCCATTCCATCTCCCCTCTGACTTGTCATTTAAATATGTGCCCCTCCATCTTTTCTTTACCAGCTTTGGTCTATAGCTTCTACTGATTCCTGGAATTTTCCTTTCTTTCCTGGTTCTTCACGCCATCATTCTCTCTCCTTTCTAGTACACCACCCATTTTGTCACTAATGTTTTTTTTTTAATTGGACTTTAAGTGTACAGAATTGTATTTATCACAATCCTTGGTTTTCAACACACCGTTGTCATTGGTCTGTGTGTAGCCCGTCTTAATTTTATTCATATTTTAATTAGCTAACGAACAGCCATGATCTCACCAGCTAACCTGGGAACTAGTCCACTGACTTTATTTCTCATTCCCCTGCCTTCTCCTAATAGATGTTAAGTCCTGTCCTAAAGTTTGAGTTTACCATTATCTTATTTTCTAAATTAGAATTTTAATGCATGTGTGTGTATATGTATTGTTTAGTCTCCTTCTTATAACTACGGAAGAGCATATAAGGCCATATGTAGTGTTGCTGTTTTCATTCCTTTATGCTTATTACCTTGGCTAAAAATTTTTAAAAGACCTGACAGTGCCAAAATGGTGGCTAGGATAGGAGCAGCTAGAACGCTCATGTGTTGCTGGTGAGAATGCAAAATGGTGTAACCGCTTTGGAAGACCATTTTTGGCAGTTACTTAGATCACTAAACATATACTTACTGTATGATCTAGCTCTCCTACTCCAAATCAGTAACCCACTTGAAATGCAAACTTATGTCTGCACAAAACCCATACAGGAATGTCTGTAGCAGCTTTATTCACGTTCACCAAAAACTGGAAATATTTTGTGATGGTTACGTGTCAACTTGACTATGGTACCCAGCTGTTTGGTCTAACATGAGCCCAGATGTTGCTGCGGGAGTATTTTATAGAGGTGATAAGTGTTTACAATCCATTGGCTTTAAGTAAGGATCACTCTTGATAGAGAGGGTGGGCCTCATCAAATCAGTTGAAGGCCTTTAGAGCAAAAGCTAAGGTTTCCTAAAGAGAGACTTCTGCCCTAGAACTGTAACATAGAAGTCCTGCCTGAGTCTTTATCCTTCCAGCCAGCCCTATAGATATTGAACTCACCAGCCCCCCTGTGCCATCACATGAGCTAATTCCTTAAAATACATTCCCTTTCTCTAGATAGGTGATACTAGGTGATAGAGCTCTAGATAGATATAGATGTAGTATGCATGTATATGTACACACGTGTATATATATCCTCTGGAATTTGTTTCTCTGGAGATCCCCGACTGATACACATCCCAAATGTCCTTAAACTTCTGAAAGGTACGCAAACTGCACGTCGTCCATACAGTGGAATAATGCTTAGCAACGAAGAAGAATTCGCCAGGCAGGCGGCAGGGAAGAATCGCAAATGCATCATGCTAAATGAAATCCACCAGGTTCCAAAGGCCATATGCTGTCGGACTCCATTTGTATGAAATTCTGGAACTGGCAAAACGGTAGGAATGAAAAGCAGATCGGTGGTTGGCAGAGGCCAAGAAGGGCTGGTGGAGGAGTTGAACTACAAAGGGGTAGAGGGAGATTTTGAGGTGTGACTGAATTATTTTATAGCTTGATTTTGTGATAGTTACAGGACTAAATTATACCTTCAGAAGAATGTGCTAAGGAATGAATGTAAAGAAAATTATTTTATTGGAAAACTATATGGCAACACGAAATGGCCTACTTAACTACATTAAAGATACATAGAGATTGAGAATAATTCTGCAATCTAGTTATCTTCTGTTTTTATTTTAATTTCAGTATAGTTAACATACAGCATTGTTAGTTTCAGGTATACAATATAGTCGTTATCTTTTTTTTTTAATGTTTATTTGAGAGAGAGAGAGAGAGAGCACATGCAGGCAGAGGCAGGAGAGGGACAAAAGAGAGGGAGACACAGAATCTGAAGCAGGCGCCAGCACAGAGCCTGACACGGGGCTCGAACCCACGAACCGTAAGATCATGACCTGAGCTGAAGTCAGATGTCCAACCAACTGAGGCACCCAGGTGCTCCCAATATAGTAATTATCTTAAAAATGATGTCATTAAAAATATGTCCATTAAATTTAATTATATGTATCCTACATAAAGTAAATATGCTTTTATTTTTAATTTAAACATTGTTATTCAAGACGTGTATACAAAGAAACACCAATAAACTGAGACTGATAACAACAGAAATCATGTTGTTCCCTTGTGTGACCATTGCAATGTATTCATTCGTCTTGTAACATGCATTTTATGCTATGATGTATAGACAACTATTTAATAAAATATCTGTCCCTTTCCTGAAAATCATTTGTTATGTCTATTGCCTACAAGATAAAACCTAATAGGGATCTTTGTGGCTGCATCAATAGATTGTTCTGGGCCCTGGCTTCTGTCTGGGTTTAGCCAAAGGGGAGTGCCGGCTAGGCTTGCCAGATGAAACTACAGGACACCCAGTTATATTTGAATTTCAGATAAGCAACAATAATTTTTTAGCTAAATATTTCTCATGTAATCTGACAACCCTTGTACTGGCAAGAAGGGGTAAAGATAAAGAGATTTGCCTCTATTCCCCCCAGACTTCCCACCTGCTGGGTCACTGCCGTGGGCTGGCCGTACCCCCCCAGTCACAGCCCGCGTCACACAGCTCACTAGGCTCCAGTAACCGGCCCTTCCTCTCGCTTTGTCAGGCCCAAGGCCGGTAGTTAATAGCGCCCAGCTATTATTAGTACCGGATACTGTACCAGTGTCTCTTGCTATTACTAAATCCTGCCCACACCTCTGTAAATAGATCCTGATTCAGTTCCTTTCAATTCTCCCCTTTGAGTATGTTGTCTGCCCTGCTGGATGTAGACAAGGCTGTTCCTAGCTCTTTGAGGCAGAATACACAGATCTTTCTCCTTTTTTGGCACTCCCTCAGCAATGTGTGTGTGACTCCTGGGAGAAATCAGCGTACGGGACCAACCTCTCAGGCCAAACACACCAGATCCAGTTACTCCCTTCTGATTCTTCCTCTCCGGCTCGTTGGTCACTGTTCTCTCCTTTGGGGGTCGGGAAAAACTTCCTTTCCTCTCTGAACTGTTTTAAAAGTTTTTATTTAAATTACATTCTTATTTTAAAAGAACATATCTTTTTGTGTTTATTGATTTTTGAGAGCCAGAGCACAAGCAGGGGAGGGGCAGAGAGACAGGGGAACTGAGGGTCTGAGGCATGCTCCATGCTGACAGCAGAGAGGCCCATGTGGGGCTTGAACTCACAAACTGTGAGACCATGAGCTAAGCCAAAGTCAGATGCTTAACTGATTGGGCCACCCAGATGCCCAATTTTATTTTATTTAATTTTATTTCAGAGAGAGCGAGAGAGAGAGCACCCATGAATTAGGGGAGGGGGCAGAGAGAGAGAGAATCTTAAGCAGGCTTCATGCTCAACATGGAGCCCAACCCCACAACCCTGGGATCATGACCTTAGCTGAAATCAAGAGCCGGTCGCTTAGCCAACTGAGTCACCCAGCCGCCCTCTCTGCACCTTTGGTATGAGCTCTGTACTCTGAGCTCTCCAGGGCCTTGGTCTCTAAGATCTCAAGAAACCTTTTCTCTCTGAATAAACCCAGATCTTTTAAGGCAAAGGTGTGGCTTTCAAGGCCACTGTCATAGTTAAAAGTTGAGAAAATCCACCCAGAAGCCCTGTGAACTCCTATGACCTTCAAGGCCTTCAGTGTCAGGCCCTGACACATTCTCCCTCGAGACCAGAAATGTCACTGTCTTTATGGATGACGGTCACAGGGCACTAAGAAAATATCAGTTACCTCCAAACGTTATGCCAGGGCACGGTACCTCGTAGAGTGCTAGTTCAGTGCCACTGCGCTCAAGAAAACGTTTTAAAGAGTTAATACTAGGGAAACCTGGCTGACGCAGTGGTGGAGCCTGTGAGTCCTGCCCTCAGGGTTGTGGCTTCCAGCCCCCCACTGAGTGTAGAGATGACATAAAATCTTTAAAAAGTTAATGATACAAATAGTTATCCCTTATTGAACCCCGCGTCTGGGCCGAGCACCGTGCCCGCACTACCAGTCCGACAAGCGTGCAACAGAGTGCAGTTGTGTTTGGGCACACAGCCTCCACCCTGCGCTCTGGGAGGTCAGGGCTGGGGGCCTGCAAGCTACATTCCTCCTTTGTCCGCTCTCCAGAAGGAGGCCTTGGACGGAGTTTGGAAGGGAAGGAAGGGAGGCTTGTTCCTTCCCATTTGCTTGCTGATCCCCCCCGGAGCAGCAGCCGGTTCCAGGTTCGAAGGTCTTCCCGCATTCCGCGCACAGCCAGGGTGTGCCTGCTCGGCACGCATCTGGGCCCAGCTCCAGGAGACCCCTTCTCCAAGATTCTGCAGTAGCAGCCCCCCCACTTCTCCACAATCTTGCGATCCACTTTTACACCAGTGACCCCCGATGGACCCTGTCTCCCGAAATCCAGGCCTTCGAGGGGTGCCCTCCAGCAGGACTCAGGGTAGGTCGGAGAATCTGCTGTGGCCAATGGGGACAGACAGGGCAGAGGCTGGATGAGGCGTGTGCGCCCGGGGACGACTTCTCTCGGACTTCGCTGCCGCTATCCCGTGAGGGGGTCCAGGGTAGCTAGAGAGAGAGGGGCCGACCCCCGCAGGTGTCCAGGGTAGCTAGAGAGAGAGGGGCCGACCCCCGCAGGTGGCCCAACCACCCTTCCAGCGCAAGACCGCAGCCTGAAGGAGTCCAGGTGAGACCCGTGGAAGAGCCATCAACCCCAGGATCGGTAGGGCTCTAAGCTTTGGGGTGATTTGCTGAGCAGTAATAGGTGACTGAAGCAGGGGCGCCTGGGGGGGTTCCCGGTTGGTTAAGTGTCTGACTCTTGATTTCGGCTCAGGTGATGGTCTCCCAGTTCGTGAGTTCGAGCCCTGAATCAGGCTCTACGCTGACAGCCCAGACCCTACTTGGAATTCTCTCTTTGCCCCTCCCCTGCGCTCGCTCTCTCTCTCTCTCTCTCTCTCTCTCAAAATAAATAAACTTTTTAAAAGAGTATTAAAAAAATAAACAGTAAAAAAATTTTTTAAATAGATAACTAAAGCACTTCTGGTAACCCAAGCCTCTTCCCCGCATGGTAGCTGCCCTTTTGCTGTTACTGTCCATGACCTCAAAACATCCGCCTTGTTCTTTCATCCCTCCCACACACGTTTAACAATTTTCCCTGTGTTCTCTCTGTGACCTCCACTAGCGATAATTTCTGTTTTCCTTGACTGGAACCCAACTGATACAGTACTATTCTATCCATTTTACAGATGAGAAAACTGAGGTTCAGAGAAATTAAGAAATAGCCCAAAGGTCATGGCTGCTCGCGGTCCCAGGCTGATACCAGAGCCCTTGCTACACTTCCTATTAACACTATTCATCTACAACAAAGATAATCGTAACGCCTAGTAAACAGGTGGTTTTAGATTATTACGACAGTTACTTGAAGTTGGCGTCACTGTTCAGCGATCCGGGAGGCTCCAGCTGGCGAGCCAGCAGAGGGAGCTCTGTTCCCAGGGACCCAGCCAGCTGCCCACAGACCCAGGGGTGAAGGAAGGACATTCGTGTCCCAGTCACAAGGTTTGAAGGGGCACCTCACCATGAGAGACTGTAGGCTCCTTGAGGGGAAGGGAAAAGAAGATGTATGACAGTTGTGAAGCCCCAAGAACTGTGTCAGTTTAAGTCTTACAGCGCTGAACTGGGGCTGCCCCCTTTGAAGAGGATGGTTCTCCAGGAGGAGTCCAGGGTCCCTCCTGTTCTCGCACCTGTGCCTGATTCCACTCCAGGGTTAAGGGGACTTTCTCTGGGAGTGGCTTCATTGGGCAGTGACAGAGTAACTGAGTAAAAGGGACCTCATCCTGGTCCCCATGTGGTTCTTCCTTAAGTCCCTTCCTGCAAAATAACAAGAGTAAACAAAGGAAGGAAGGGACTGCTCCATCCCGGGAGAGCCCCTGGCTGTCCTCCCTGCTCCGTCCTGTCCTGCCTGCACCAGCTCTGTGCTCGGCTCCGGGGTCTCCGTGCTCTCGCTCTCTGGGAATGTTCTCCCTGACGATGATGCGTCCTTTGAAAAAAGCCTTTCCTTCCATCACAGCAGCAAATTCTAAGACTCAAGTCTGAGCTCTGGGGTACTAAGGACTAGATCCCCAAACCTGTAAGCGGGTCTCACAGCCCAACCAACCCGGAAGACGGGGGTCGCACGGGGCCAGCCTGGCTTAACGCCTCTCTCCACACCGAGGTCTGCAGTGAGCGATCACTGAGCCCTTGACCTCCTAGCTCCCTGCCATTTGCCTCTGGTTTTGGAACCAGGTCTAGGTGGAATAGAGCATTCCGGGCTTCCCCTAGCCAAAATGCCGTTTCAAAACATGAAGTCACATGTAACACCTCATAAGGAAACTTACCTTCTCACAACGCTGGAGGCTGGAAGTCCGAGACCCAGGCATCAGCAGGATTGGTTTCTTCTGAACCTCACTCCTTGGCTTGCAGATGTAGCTGCTCCCTGCGTTCTCATGTGGTTTTTCCCTGTGTGCACGTGCATCCTATTCTCCTCTCATCAGGATATCACAGCCCACCCTGATGACCTTGTTTACCTTAGTCACTTCTTTAAAGATCCTATCCCCAACTCCAGTCACATTCTAAGGCACTGGGATTGAGGACTTCTTCAACACATGTGCTTTGTGGGAGGGATGCAACTCAGCAGCAGCTCTTAGCAATGGGAGTTACAAGATGTACCACATGGTATGACAGATAAAAAGAAATCAACATCCCAACACAGTATCGTGAAATTGCCAAATGTCAAAGACAAGGAGAAGGTCTTAAAAGCAACCAGAGAGAAAAGCCACACCTCGATAAACTAGAGAATGGCTCCCCACCAGGCATCCTCAGATCCAGCTTCCGAAAGCTGTTAAAGCTCCGCCCCTGGGCTGTCTCTCAAGGGGTCTTGCCCTCGCCAGGTTTGCCTTCTCTGGATTTACCTAGCATTCCAAGCCTGGAATAGGGCTGTTCTGTTCACCCACAACAAGGCCACCAGGCAGAGCCAGACCTTAAATCTGTCTCCCACAGAGACCAAAACTTAAAAATCTATTGGGGTGGGGGGCGCCTGGATGGCTTAGCCAGTTAAGCGTTCAACTTTGACTCGGGTCATGATTTCACTGTCTGTGAGTTTGAGCCCCATGTCGGGCTCTGTGTTGACAGCTCAGAGCCTGGAGCCTCCTTCAGATTTTGTGTCTTTCTCTCTCTCTCTCTCTTCCCCTCCCATGCTCATGCTCTATCTCTTTCTGTCTCAATAATAAATAAAAATGTTAAAAATTAAAAAAAATAATAACATTAGATGTGTGTAGGAGTAGCGAGGGTTGGCAAACAGGGTCTGGATAATTGTCAGTGTGGGAGATGGAGTCAGTCGGTATTCCTGGCTGGAGAACAGGAAGACGGGGGTTAACTGGGTGGCTCCATCGGTTAAGTGTTGACTTTGGCTCAGGTCATGATCTCAAGTCATGATTTCAGGGTTCGTGGGTTCAAGCCCCATGTCGGGCTCTGTGCTGACAGCTCAGAGCCTGGAGCCTGCTTCGAATTCTCTCTCTCTCTCTCTCTCTCTCTCTGCCCTTCCTCCTCTTGCTCCCTTGTGTGCGTGCATGCACTTTCTCTCTCTAAAATAAACATTAAAATTCTTTTAATTAAAAAGAAAAAGGAAGGCAGCATAGACAGTATATAGTTCACACTTTTGCCAAAGGTCCCAAAGGCAGGTGTCTGTGGCGTGTGTGAAATGCTCGCTTGGTGCCCTGACCCTAGTGCTCGTGGTCACCAGTGTCTGAGGTCTGGCAGCTTACAATGTAATTTGTCTTGGGGGGTTTTGGTCTTCCCAGTGAGGCCGTGTCAATCTTAACCCCTACTGCACCAAACATCAGTCTCCATGCTAGACACGTGCTTCAGAGATGGTTGGTGAGGTGGCTGATGGGAACCCCTGGAGAATCTTTGTCTCCCAGAGCCTCCCACGGACTCTGACCTGCTGGAGGGATTGAGAACCAAGACATCTACCCACTGCTGTGGCCGCTGCCTCTGCCACTCTCCCCTCTTGGGTGGCAAAAAGCCTCTGCCTTCTCCGCTGGTTTCCTTCATTCTCTACATAGCAGTCAAATGGTCTTTTTGAAAAGATAGAAATCAGACTACATCGCTGTTTTGCTTAAGACCTTCTGTGGACTCTCATAGCATTGAGAATGCAATCTAAGCTCTTTGCTGTGCTCTATGTGATCCTGCAAGATAATGGGCCCCATTGGGATAGTGTCTTCTCTTTCTCCTCCTCACTATGATCCAGCCATCTGGATTTTTCTCAGTTCATCATACAGAGCCAGCTCTTTCCACCTCAGGGTCTTTGCCCTTGTTCTTCTTTTTGCTGCAAATGGTCTTTCCAGCTCTTCCTGGTGCCATACCCGTGTCGTCTATCAAATCCTAGCTCATGTAACCCCTCCCTCACCCCCAAGGGAAATGGATTTCCCTAGTTACTCTCTATTTCATCCCTGTTTCTTTCCTTCTTCTTGCCAGTCATAAGCTCTATTTGTTTTGTTTGCTTCCTTATTTTTTTAAAGTTTATTATTTTGAAAGAGAGAGAGCAAAAGCATGAGAGAGACAGAGAGACAGAGAAAGAACACGAGCAGGGGAGGGACAGACAGAGAGGGAGGGGGAGAGAATCCCAAGCAGGTTCTGACCCATCAGCACAGAGCATGACACAGGGCTCGATCTCACCAACCATGAGATCATGACCTCAGCCAAAATCAAGAGTTGGATGCTCAACCGACTGAGCCCCCCAGGCACAGCTGCTTGCTTATTTTATATCTGTCTCCCTATCTGGTATCTGATGGGACAAGGGCCATCTCATCCTGGTGCCCATTGTATCTACAGCCTCCAGACAGGGCTGCAGCATTCAGTAGACTTCATGTGTTGGGTGCTGTCCAGCCGGGGCCCCCGGCCCCTTGTAGCAGAATTCTTCCACACCAAGGTAACCCAAAGCCCAGCAGAATCCCTGGAGCTGCACCCTGCGCCAGTCCAGCTCACTCCCCAACCATCCAGTCTGCCCTCAGAATTTAGATTGGCCCCAGGAACCAGAAGTAGTTGAAATGTGGAGCCAGCAACAGTTTACCTCCATAAATTCGACTCCCTGTTGCTCATGGTATTAACTCTTGTTTCAGACATTTCCACTTCAATTAAGACTTGGCACACTTCAAAATACCTCCAAACAGCAGGACACTGATTGAATTCGAGGTGCCAGGAAGCCAAATGGAAAACTAATAGAAAGCCACGGGCCCTTTCACAGCATAGTTTAAAGCTTGAACAAACAACTATTACACCTCCCTTAATGTTCTGTTCCATTCCAAATTATCTGGAATAAGTATAGTAACTTGCACTGTTTTTAACCTGCCCCATTAGACTTGACCAGTCTGGTCCATGCTGCTCTCAATGTGAAGCTCCATTTTGTCACTGGGCAGCGCTGCTGACATGCAGTGTGGGTCAAGTTTATAAGACGTGTAAATGTTGAGAAGAACGTTTACTTATTCCAACGACTTTTTGCATTTATTTTCAAATAAAATTTCTAAGCAGATATGTAATTATATAATTTAAATGTTTCTCCTTTGGTCATTTAAATAATGGTCCACCCATTCAATGAAACAGGAACCAGTTACTTAAAAAGAGTGTGGGAAATCAGTAGGCATTAAAATGGAAACATGCTCAAGATTATTAAGTGAAAACTGTAAGTTGCAGAGCAGTAAATGTAACATCTCTCTGTGTGCATGAATATGTAAATGTATTTTCTTGTAGGCAGGGGATATTTCCAGAAAGAGACCCTAAGTCATCTCTGGATGTAGAATGGGGATAGTGGTAATCTCACTAGCATAGGGAGTCAGATGCTTGCTCTACGCCAGACATTGCACCAAGTGTTTTCCAAATGCCTACATTAATCTTCTCTACAGGGACCCTAAGGGGAAGAAATGACTATTATCTCTCATTTACAGATGAGGAAACTGGGCTAGGAGAAGTAAAGTTAACTTCAGTGTCCTGTATTATTTGAGGTTGGTTCTTTTTTTTTTTAATGGTTTTTTTTTAATTTATTTTTGAGAGACAGAGAGAGGGGTGCCTGAGTGGCTCAGTGGGTTGAGCCTTTGGTTTTGGCTCAGGTCATGATTCCCTGGTTCATGGGTTCGAGCCCCACATCGGGCTCTGTGCTTGCAGTTAGCTCAGAGCCTGGAGCCTGTCTTCAGATTCTGTGTCTCCCTCTCTCTCTGACCCTCCCCTGCTCACACATACTCTCTCTCTCAAAAATAAATAAAACATTAAAAAAGAGAGAGAGAGACAGAGAGAGGCAGCTTGCACAGGAGAGGGTCAGAGAGAGAAGGAGATATAGAATCCAAAGACAGGCTTCAGGCTCTGAGCTAGCTGTCAGCACAGAGCCCTACGCGGGGCTTAAACTTATGAACTGTGAGATCATGACCTGAGCCGAAGTCGGACACTCAACCGACTGAGCCACCCAGGCGCCCCAGAGGTGGTTGTTGTTTTTTTTAACCTTCAGTCTTCATTATTGCTTTTCCATCATAAAAAAACAAACTCATTCATAATTTAAAATGTTTTCCCTTTTGGATTCTGAAACTGAGAGGGACAGTGAAAATGCTCAGTTCTCAATGAGCTCTATCACGAGAGCAAGTGAAAACCCAGATCGCATCGCTTCTGGCCAGGCTCCCTTTTCCTGACAGCCTTGTAGGGAGAAGGTGCGGGGAGCAGCCTGAGTCACAAGCAGGGCTCTGCAGAAGCAGGGGCGCAGGAAGGAGGAAAGGCAGGTGGAGACCCTTTTGGAACAACCCAAGTGTGGTTTCCTGACTGTGTGGCTATGGAAGAGCTGTCCCCACTGCTCACCATGGTCACATTAAGGGAGGTCTCCAGACTGAAGGGCAGCACTGTCCCCCAAGTAGCCTAAACAATTCAAGATTAGCCACTGACCGAAACCTTTTATCCAGCGGCATCTGGATAAAACTCATTAGTGTTAAACACCTGCTGTGATGCCGGACCTCACATGAACCCTTCGTTTCACACCCATGGCAACCCGGAGCTCCGCGATCCCCACTTCAACAGCAAAGAATCTGGCACCTTGTGAAATTCAAAATTTAAGTCCCACATCAAACGGCAAGGTCAAGACTTGAATGCGGTTCTGTCTGATGTTCTCCAGCCCTGGGTTCCCACGGGTGAGCTGCTGGTGGGCAGATCTCATATGTCCAGCCCTCCCTTACCAAGCATCTTCACCCCAACTATGTAGGATACAAAGTGATGAAGAAGCGCGAGGCTCCTGCCTCCTGAGCCGCTCTGTGTGCTCCCAGGTCTCGCTCAGCACAGGCACGGGGATAAAATGGCACCTGCTCTCAGGTCACCTGCTCTCAGGTCGCCCTACGGCCACCTGCCTGATGACCTCTGAAACTTCTGTGTTCTGCCACCCCCCAAACCCTAATTCCAATACTCAGCCCCACTGCGTTCTGAAGATGGTGCTCGAAGACTCCAGGGCTTGGTCTCTGCAGAGAGAAGAGGACGCTTCATGCTCTGAATCTCATGCTCTAGAAATCCAACGTCTTGGAGACAAGATCTTGGGCGGGTCCTAAAGGACTTTCTAATGCTAAAAATAATGGTGATGGGCCAAGGTGTGCCCAGTTGTCTCCTGCCACTCCCTTGCTTGCGCTTGAACGCCAAGCTGCCTGGCGTCACAAGCGCACACACACACACACACACACACACACACACACACACACACATACACGCACGCACACACGCGCATACATGCCCTGTTTCAGACCCGTGGGTCTTGGCCTGCTCTTCTCTCTGCCTGGAACGGCCTCACCACCTTTCTTCACACGACTGCAGACTCAGGTTGGATATCATATCCTCAACCCCAAGTTCGACTGAGGCTTACGCACCACCAGGTTTGCCGCCGCTCACAGTTCCTAGCCCATTACATTGAAATGTGGCTCCCACTTTGGAGGGTCTTGGACGATATCTTGCATGAGACAGGCACTCAGAGCAGGTGTGTCATTCTGTCCACTGGTTGTGCCCTCAGCCTCCAGGTGGCCTCTTTGTTATGTCGTGGCGAGGTTCCATGGGGCGGACTCTTTACATAACGCTGGCGCTAGTAAGTTTGCCGCTTATCCGAGGTTCATTTGCAAGAAGCTGTAATTGAAATAGCTTCCAGGATGGAAAAAAAATCACTTCTAGAATTTAATTTCCAAGCTTGTGGCCTGGATCGTTCAAGCTGATTACAGGAAACGGTTGGAGCTCTAATGCTCCCTGCGCTGAATCCAGATGGGTGTGTTTACTAGGCTGAGAAATGTTAATCCTGTCTTTGGCCCCAGAAATGCCTAGCATTGACTTTGGAGGAGAATAGAAAAATAGGGTAGGAGAGCCAGCGAACCTCCACGGTATTTCTCTGAAAGAATGTGTATTCAAAACAATGTCGGGGGTCGAGAATGGTCTGCCCATGGAACCCAGGGCTGCTGGGGACCTTTGCCAGTCAGGAAAGAGTGTGGAACCCTCATTGAATAGTTGTTCTTCAGCACCGTTGAAAGCCTGGCCAATGCCGAGAGGGTGGACTGTTGACAGGTGGGGCACACCAGGAGAAAGGGGCAGAGATGCGAATCCGCTGTCCATGGAGGGGTCTGAGTAAGACCGTGCACTGGTCCGATGCCAAGATGAACGACAGCTCCACATTTACTGAGCCCTTGGCTTTCTGCCAAGCATTATACTAAAAACTTCACTTTTAAAAAATGTTTTAAAAGTTTATTTCAAGAGAGAGAGAGATCACAAGTTGGGGAGGGTCAGAGAGAGAGAACCCCAAGCCCACTCTGCACCATCAGCACAAAGTCTGATGCAGGGCTTGAACTCATGAACCTTGAGATTGTGACTGGAGCAGAGATCAAGAGTCGGATGCTTAACTGCCTGCGTCTACCAGGCCCCCCTAAAATCCTCACATTTTTTTTTAATGTCAGTTCATACCATAACTCTTGGAGACAGCCACTGATGTTATCCCCATCTACAGGTGAGGAAATAAGCTTCAGCAGGTGATCTGTCCACTTTGCAGTTTTATAACAATTGTTGAAACCCCAGATGGCCACAGTGCAACTGCACGTGCCTCTGGGCGGCCATCCCTGTCTTTTCCTGCAGCTGGGGGCTGAGCAGGGGCTCCCCAGGCAAAGGGACAGGAGGTGCCCTGTGGCCCCTTGCAACCCCTCTTCCACACAGCGCTCAAGACGATGAAGAGGACAGATTCATTAACTAACAGAGTGAGTTACCGGCCACCTGCCTGTCCGGTCCAAGCCCTCTGAGAGTCTGTCTTGGGTTACAAGTGCAGAGAGCAACTGGGGAGAGAAGTAGACCTTTGTGAAGCCCCGTGGGATCACCCCGACATGGTGGCATTTCCGGGCCTCCCAAGCACCTTCCAGAACACTTAGGGAGCCAGCCAGAAGGGGAGGAGCCCCTCTTTGTCAATCAGGAATGCCTCCTGCAGCTGGCGCCAGAGAGTGCTGAACCCCTCTCTGGCCCCTGAGCTCAGCCCTGTGACTCATCCCCACGGCCCCTGCCTTGCATAGGCTGTTTGTGGAGTGCTGTAATTAGTTAATGAACTAACTGAATGATATTCCTCTAGTCATTCAACTGGCCCCATCCTCAGGGTGGTAATTGTATTAGAGGTTATTTAAAAACATTATTGTATCCAAATAGAGTTTACATCAGCAGACAGCGTAATTAGTAATGCTGCTATCCCTGGTGTATCTGAATCGTGCTATAAACTGCCTGGTGAGTCGCAGAAATGGCTGCTCCAAGGCCCCAAGGAGTTCCTCTCTCCCATCCCGGCGGGGCTCCTGTGCCAGAAACAACCAGCCAACTAAGAGGGGAAGGGTAGCAACCTGTGGCCAGAATCCAGTGGCCCTCGGTGTAGAACAGACTGTCTTCAGAGGAGGTTCTCCATTAATCTGACCCTCGTCTTTAGATGTGAACCAACTCTTCCTTATCTTTACGAGAAAATATCCTGACCCTAATCTTGCTCTGCCTTCCTTTACCACCATTTTTGGAAATATTTGAGGGATACAGTTAAAAGCATGGGCATGGCTTGCTAAGCATCCTCAAGCCTCCGTGTCTTTGTCTGTAAAATGGGGATTGTCACAGTAATGAGAGTCAGTGTTTTAGTGCTTATCATGTGTCACCCCCTGTCCCAAGTGTTTTGCCTGGATTATTTCATATGATCCTCAGGATAACTCTGTGAGATATCATTAGGCACTGTAAGTATGCGCTACTATTATCCTCACTTTTCATGGCAGGAAACTGAGTCACGGAGAAGGTCCCCAACTTCTCCAAGATCACTTCAACTAATGGCACCAGGATCCAAATGCAGAAGACTTATTCTAGAACCTATAGAATAACCACTCTGTGCCTCTCCTGTTTTTTGGGTTTTTAAATTTTTTTAAATAAGACTCTGAGGATTCGATGAGATTCACTAAATAAATATTTACTGTGTGCCAAGTTCTAGGTGTGAGAGTTGAGGACTAAGCCCTGTCCTCAGGATGTCACATCCAAGTAGGGAAAGATTATCTGTGTAAGGGTTCTGGCATAACACTCAACACAAAGGCCGTGTTCAGTTCCAGCTGTTAGGGCTTTACGAGTTTCTGCATATTTTAGTTATTTATGGACATATTTTAATGCTCCTACTAGATGACAAATTCCCTGGAGGCAAATTATGCTGCTTTTCTATGTCTTCCAACTCCGACTCCTCACACACAGTAGGAACTCAGTAAACGTGTGTTGAACAAGCAAACCTGTTGATCCTATACATACACGAGAGAATTGCAAAAAATGCTTTCTCCATGGGTTAATGTGAAAGTTCCCAACGTGAAGTCAATCTGGAGCTGCAAGTGTGTCTGAGATGTAGAAAATTACCTATCCATGTCAATTGCTAAGAGAATCAAATGAGATGTGCATGAAAAGCCCTTTGAAAACTGTAAATCACCAAACATAGATAATGTGTCATTGGGTTATATAATACAGAGAGAGAAGGAGAAGGAGAGAGACAGAGTGGGGGAGGAGGCAGAGAGAGAGAGTCTTCTATGCTTCCTGTGGAGCAGATGTTAATCCCAGGGCATAAATTGCCCCTCACAGCTGGATGGGAAGCCACCAATCACACAGGCAGCAGTGAGTAAATAGCTAGCACTTACACACAAGCCAACACAAGAAATTTTTACTGTAAAGAAACAAAAAGGTGTGTTAGTTGTCTATTCTTGCATAACTTATTACCCCGAAATTTAATGGCTCAAAGCAACAGCAAACATTTATTATTTCACACGGTTTCTGTGGGTTAAAATTTTGGGAACAATTTAGCTGGATGGTTTTGGCTCAGGGTTTCCTGCGGTCCCTGGAAGGCTTGGCTGGGGCGGGAGGAGCGACTTCCCAGGTGACACACGGTGCTGGCGGTTGATGGGAGGCCTCAGCTGCTCCCCATATGGACCTCTTTATGAGGCTGCTTGAATGTCTTCAAACATGCCAACTGGCTTCCCCCAGAGGGAGAGATTCAAGAGACCAAGGCAGAATGTACAATGTCTTCCTTTTTAAATGTTTATTTATTTATTTTTGAGAGAGAGAGAGAGAGATGGAGAATCCCAAGCTGGCTTCGAGCTGTCAGCACAGAGCCCAATGCAGGGCTTGAAGTTACAAACAGTGAGATCTTGACCTGAGCCAAAATCAAGAGTCAGATGCTCAACCGACTGACTACCCCCCAGCGCCCCTACCTACAAAGGCTTTTATGGTCTATCCTGGGAGTCACACACACTCTCTTCTGCAGCATCCTATTGGTCTCACAGATGGGCCTCATGCAATGTGGGAGGGGACTGTATATGGGAGCTACCAGTAGACGCTGACCAGGGGGGCCATCTTGGAGGCTAAATACCAAAAAAGGACCTGGGGCTGAGGAATCAAGAATAGTGGCCACAGTTGAGCTTCTTGGGCACAGGAGCTGGAGGGTACCCTGGAGCCCAGGCAGTTCTGGGCACTTTAGTGGCAGACATCCTGTCTTCTTGTTCTCTCTCCTCTTCATGTCACACCCCTCCTGTCATCCGTCAGTTATTTCCATGCTTCTGCTCTTCACTCCTAAAAGCAGAGCCTGATGGCTCAGTTCATCTTTCTCCCAGGTCATCACAGGTTACACGGCAGCCTATGGGTTAGCGTCTGGGGATCTGCTTCTAGCCCAGACGTTTTGGCGAGGGGGTCAGGGTTCACTTGGCCCAAAACATGGACACTTCAGCACAGTGGCCGGGACAGTCTCTCTAAGATGACATAGTGGAGTGGGGGCTGGGGACACAGGACGCCTAATCTGTCCAGCATTGTTATGGCCCTGCAGGCACGGTGCCAGACAGAGGGGCCACAGATGGGGAGAAGGAAGAAAAATGAGGACAAATACGTTGATCCCTGGCCTCTCTGTTTAAAGAGGAAGATGCCCATAACCAGATAATTATAATTTGTTTATGGTAAGGCTATACTAGAAGTACCTGGGGCAGGCGGGGAAGACTTTTTTTTTTAATGTTTATTTATTTTGAGGGAGAGAGAGAGAGAGCACGTGCGTGAGCAAGGGAGGAGAAGAGAGAGGGGGACACAGAATCTGAGGCAGGCTCCAGGCTCTGAGCTGTCAGCACAGAGCCCAACATGGGGCTCAAACTCACGAACCCTGAGATCATGACCTGAGCTGAGGTTGGATACTTAACCGCCTGAGCTACCCAGGTGCCCCAGGTGGGGAAGACTTCTTAAGAAGACTCCTGCCAGGGTCTTGAAGGATGAGATGGAGAGGATCCAGATGAAGAGAAGGGGGAGGGCACTTCCGGCAGGAAGGAACCACCGAGGAGATTTGGAGGGAATGTGGGACTCTGGGGGTGAAATTGGAAGACAGGCTGGGTGGGAGGAAAGCTGGCACAGTGGATGACACCGAGACAGAGTGAGGACTGCAGGTGGCTCAGGGCCCACCCGACAGCAACCCTAGAAGGGAAGCCAGGTTCAAGGCTTCCTTTGAAGATTTGCTGAAACATGCAAACATCCTCCCCTTCAAGTTCTAGTTCACCAGTGGCTGTGTATGATTTGAGGAAGGTTGTAATCTCCATTTAAAAAGACCTCCATGTTTACGGAGAACTAATGACTTCTTCCCCTAATGACTGCTTTCCTTTAAGGTTTATTTTGAGAGAGAGGCAGAGAGAGAATCCCATGCAGGTTTTATGCTGTCAACGAAAAACCTGACACAGGGTTCAAACCCATGAACCATGGGATCATGACCTGAACCCAAACCAAGAGTCAGACACTTAACCAACTGAGCCACCCAGGCGCCCCTGCCTGGCTCCCTTTAATAGCAACCCCTCCAAATATAATTCTGCAGGCATACGAATTAAGCAACGACTTTACTCAACACCAACTACCTCTGCATAACAAAAAGGCTTCATCTGAAGTCCTAGAAAAGTCTCCCCATGGGCTCCTCATCAAATGACTCTTCATCTTCCCACCAACAACCTCCCTACCAATTCAGAAAATAATGTCTGGACAAGAAACCCCTTTTGGGACGCCTGGGTGGCTCAGTTGGTTAAGCGTCCAACTTCGGCTCAGGTCATGATCTCACAGTTCGAGCCCCACATCGGGCTTTGTGCTGACAGTTGGCTCAGATCCTGGAGCCTGCTTCAGATTCTGTGTCTCCCTCTCTCTCTGACCCTCCCCTGCTTGCGCTGTCTCTCTCTGTCTCTCAAAAATAAATAAAAAACATTAAAAACAAAATTTTTAAAAAGAAACCCCTTTTAGCAGCTCAGGCCCTGCCAATAAGCAGCTTGCAGGGGACTCAAGAACACAGGGGAGCAAACTCGAAGCGTGCTAGCTGCAGGTTTTAGAACTTAAATGCCTATGGTCAATAGTATGTCTCACACACCATGTTTATAGTGTGACTTCCGAGGCAAAAGCAAGCTCCTGGGCTTTCACGCCGAGCAATGTGTGTGTTGTGTTGGTGAAGCCTGGCCTTGGGTTGTTGGGCTTGTGTCCCAGCTCTGACACTTTCTCCCATGTGACCTTGGCCATATTGCTTGAGCACTCTGCACCTCGGTTTCTCATTTGTGAAAGAGACTGACTTAGTCTGTTCAAGTCGCTACAACAGAATAGCCACACTGGGTTGCTTATAATCAACAGAATTTTACTTCTCACAGTTCTGGAATCTGGAAGTCCAAGATCAAGGTGCCCACACGGTCTCATGCTGGTAGAAGCCCTCTTTCTGGGCCAGGGAGCTCCACAGGTGTTTGTGGGACTTGAATGAAATCACACAGGTGCCTGGTGCTCAGTTATAAATTCCATCGAATCTAATTTTCATCGCCCTTATCCTGTTCTAGGCCCAGTGACACCATCTCTCACTTAAATGTCTATTAGCCTCTCAACTAGTCATCTGGCCTCTAATCTTACCTCCCTGCAAGGCGTTCTCCACATGGCAACCAAATCATTTTCTAAAAACACAAATCTGATCACCTCACTCCTTCCCTTAAAAATTCTGCAAATGTGGGGCACCTGGGTGGCTTAGTCAGTTAAGCATCCAAGTTCAGCTCAGATTATGATCTCACAGTTCAGGAGTTCAAGCCCCACATCAGGTTCTCTGCTGTCAGGGCAGAATCCTCTTCTGATCCTCTGTTCTCCTCTCTCTGCTCCTCCCCTGTGTTCTCTCTCTCTTAAAAATGAATAAACGTTTTTTTTTTTTTAATTCTGGGGGCAGCCGAGTGGCTCAGTTGGTTAAGCATCCGACTCTTCATTTTGGCCTCGTGGTTCAAGAGTTCAAGCCCTGAGTCGGGCTCCACCCTGCCGGTGTGCGGAGGGCTGCTTGGGATTCTCTCTCTCTCCCTCTCTCACTCTGATCCTCCACCACTTTCTATCTCTCCCCCTCTCTTTCTCTCAAAAACAAATGGATAAACTTAAAAAAATTATCTTCAACAAAAAAAAATTCTGCAAAGGATTCCCATTGCCCTTGGGTAAGAGCCGCAGCCGTAGGCAGACCTCCCTGGCCCTTCGTGATCCGGCCCGGCCTCCCCCCTCAGCCAGAGCCCTGCTCCGCTGTGCTGCCGCCACTCTGGCCTTGTTTCATTTCCTCAAGTCTCCCCAGCTCAGGCCTCTCCTCACGCTCTTTCAGCCCAGCCAACTCCTACTCATCCCCCCAGGGTCGGCTGGCGTGACGTCCTCAGAGCCGCCTTCCCCAACTTCTGGACCAGGAGGGCCCTTCCTTCTCGGTGTTAATCACTGTGATTACAGTTGTATTTGTATGTTTCTAAAGCCCGTGTAGGAACCCGATCTGGAGTTTGTGTGGTACACAAAACATCCCTGGAGCTTGATGTCAGACCCAGCCCACAGCAGC
Source organism: Suricata suricatta (assembly GCF_006229205.1). Lineage (NCBI taxonomy): Eukaryota > Metazoa > Chordata > Mammalia > Carnivora > Herpestidae > Suricata > Suricata suricatta. The sequence goes on from NC_043701.1 coordinate 175,354,334, forward strand.
CACTCAATAAGTAAAGAATGGTGAATGAATGACTGAATGAATGAATGAACAAGTGAACAAATGGGGTGGTGGTCCCTCCGCAGGACCTGACCCCCTTCTGCACCTGCCACTCCGCGGAGTCTGCTTCCCTTCGCCCTCCCTTGCTCTGTGGGGCGGGTGGGGGTGAAGGGCAGGCCGTTGAGGACCCAGTAGGCTGAGGACAGGCTGCCCTGTCCCAAAATCAGAGCAGGAAGTCCCTCGGAGAGGCTGGTCATCTAGTCTCCCCCTCTGTTAATCCTGCCGGTGACTGGGACCTCACTCCTGATGTTAGCAAGTTCTTCCCCGTTTCAACCTCAATTCTGTCTCCTTAAAAGTTCCCACCCACTCATGAGGTTCTTGTTTTCTTCTATGACTTCTGTGTTTTCTGACTTTTATAGAGTGTATGTAAAGTGCTTTTGTCATTAGAGAGAAAACAGTGAATTTTTAAGATTCTGACCACAAAATTTGCTCCTGCCCTTTATCTGAACAAGCAAACTGGGGGCACCAGGGGTTAGTCGGTTAAGTGTCTGACTTTGGCTCAGGTCGTGATCTTGTGGTTCGTGAGTTTGAGCCTCGTGTCAGGCTCTCTGCTGTCAGCAAAGAGTCCACTTTCGATCCTCTGTTCCCCTCTCTCTCTCTGCCCCTCCCCGGTTTGTGCGCATTCTCTTTCTGTCTCTCTCAAAATAAATAAACTTAAAAAAAAAAGAAAACCTACTCCCTGGCCTCCTCTTCCGCATTAGGGGGGGTGACTGAATCCAGCACAAGCAAAGCTTGGCTTCTGTTGTCTTAGGACCTGCTTGCTGTTTGCACCGCAGGCGGCCATTAATCAGCAAATACTTTTCCCAACTTTCAAAGACACCTTTACCAGCCAAGAGCTGTGGGTCTGCAATGCTGTACAGACTCCCAGGGGCCACCCCTGTCCGAGAGGGTACAGGCTTCCAAGCCAGTTTGCAAGTCCGCCCTACCTTCTTGTGGCCCGTATGGCATAGCTTCCTGGGAAATCTGTAGGATCTGAGTGAAATGAATCTGAGACACAGGGGGATTGTGGCAAATCAAAACAGGTTTTTCCCAGGTGCGGGTGGGTTAACCTCTAGCCTATGCCCTATTCGAACGACCCTAAAGAATCCAAAGAAAGTCCAGGTTAGGGCTTATGGTGTGCAATCCTTCATTTATATATGAGTTTAAAATTTAAAACATGTTTGGGGTGCCTGGGTGGCTCAGTCAGTTAAGCATCTGACTTCAGTTCTGGTCATGAACTCACGGTTCGTGGGTTCGAGCCCTGCATCAGTCTCTGGGCTGACAGCTCAGAGCCTGGAGCCTGCTTCGGATTCTGTGTCTGCCCCTCCCCTGCTTATGCTCTGTCTCTCTCTCAAAAATATATAAACATTAAGACAATTTTTTTAATGTTTAAAAAATAAAATAAAATTTAAAACATGTTTCAAACAAGGATATATAAATGCACCTACTTAAAGATCGCTAACATTTAAGACATTCAAACATAAAGGGAATGATCCTAATTATTCCTCTCTATTTACCAAGAATAATGCTTCTTTTTGTTAGTGAAAAGTGATAAAAGTAAACCAGTTTGGCCTGCCAGGGCTCATAGCTTCTGCCCAGAAGAAGGAGGGAGTCGTTAAATGCACATAACAACAGCAGCCAAAAAAAAAAAAAAAAAAAAAAGGAAAAATTCATTGAACTAAGGAAGCTGAGCTTCCGGAGGGATTCAAGGAAGGAAGTAAAAAGGATCCTTCCAATTTAACAACTCATTTTTTTGAAAATGGAAATGGTTTCAGAGAAATGCTCTCAGAGATTTGTTCACCGCAGCCTTGGAAAGGGATAGAAAAACATGTATTCAAGTCCAGCAACAACAAAAGAGCTTGTGTCCAGTAGCCAAGAGGTGGCATAGAAACACTAAAGTCTAGAGAACTTTCTCCAATCAGCTAGACACTCTGAGAAGAAGGTGAGACCGGTGTCTGATTCCTTTACCTTTGTACTCGAGTCCCTAACACGTAATAGTAGGTGGTCAATTAATATCAGAGTTCTGGTTCAAGAGCAAGGAAAGATCTGATAAGGTGGCAATAAAAATAAGGTGTCACATTTTACAGTGAACAGTGATTTAATGCTCCTTCCTTCACATCTTATCTCTGGATAACAGAACTACCAATGTTCTGCTTTCTGTGTTTCTGCATTGTCCGAATTGTTTATGAGTATGTATTTTGTTTTGGTGGGTTTTTTCCACATTATATTTTTAGTTAGAGAGTGCGCACACATGCAGGGGTTGGGGGGAGACAGCGAGGGAGGAGGAAAGAGAATCCCAAGCAGTCTCTGTGCTGCCAGCGCAGAGCCCGACCTGAAGCTCGATCTCAGGAGCCATGGGATCAGGACCTGAGTGGAAATCAGAAGCCAGGTTCTCAACCGACTGAGACACCTAGGTGCCCCAGTGAGTATGTATTTTGGAATGGAAGGAAACAATGATCTCCCCATTGGGAACAAAGTGATTCTTAATGGTCATTGCCAATTTCTTGACCCCTCTGGAACAAGGTAGGGCATTAATGTTGCCCTAGATTATAATTCAATAAGCGTACATGGTGATTTTATTCCTTCCATAAATATTTACTCAACATTGGCTTGTGTTCATGGACTTAGGTGGGCACAGGGAAATAACAGTTTATGGCCTGAGAGGGAAACAGGCATTAAACACATACTCCCATGAACAAGTGTGACCCTTGACAGCCCCCACGGGGGAAAGCACCCCATGCTAAGACCACCTGTGTCTCCAAGGTTGGTCCCCTGCTTGGGCCTAGTTCCACACATTTCTCCTCCCACAGGCCCTTCCTACTTTTCCTACCTATTTAACCTTGCTTTAGAATCCTGCTCAAATCTTCAGTTCCTGTTCAAGGCCTCCCTGATTGCAGGGACCGTCACTTCCTCCCTCCTTTCAGCATCTCTTTCCACCTGTGTTGAGTCACATACCACCTTGAGGCTAATGCCACTCACTAGTCATTGGATTAGTCACAGTCTTCCTGAGAAACAGCACCAACAGTGTGTGTAGGTGAGTGTGTGTGTGCATGTGTGTTGAGAGAGAGATTTATTCTAAAGAATTGGTTCCCATGATTGTGGAGGCACAAGTCCGAGGTCTGCAGGGTAGGCCAGGAGTCTGGGGGTGCAGGGCAGAGTTGCAGTTCCAGTTCAAAGACAATCTGCTGGCAGGACCCCTTCTTGTTCAGGAGACATCAGTCTTTGTTTTCTCTAGGCCTTCGGCTGATTGGATGAGGCCCACCCACATTGTAGAGGGGAATCTGCTTTACTCTAAGTCCACTGGTTAAACCTTCATCTCATCCAGAAAACATCTTTAGAGAAACATCCAGAATAATGTTTCACCAAATGTCTGGGCACTGTGGCCAAGTTGACACCTAAAATTAGCCATCACAGTAGTGTTACCTCCCTAACTAGAGTCTACCATCTTGAAAGGCATGTGTTAGCTCTTGTATGTCTGAATCTTCCCACAGGACCTACTTCAGAGATTATTGTCAGGGAGCGTTCAATAAATCCCCAAAGAGTGGAAGATAGAACAGTGAGACTCACTTGAACAAGTGAGACTTGATATGAGACCTCATGCATCTTCTGAGAACATCAGAGGACGTGTGACCAACATCTGCTTAATCCTGAGTGCATGTCACGGCGCAATAGACGTCCCGAAGCACAGCACCGATCTGTTCTCTGCTCTGAAAATGACTCTTCAGCCATACTCAGTCACACTTTCCAAGACAAATATAGATGTAGATAGAAATGTCAATTCAGGGGTCCCTGGGTGGCTCAGTTGGTTAAGCCTCTGACTTCAGCTCAGGTCATGATCTCACGGTTCGTGGATTCAAGCCCCGTGTCGGGCTCTGTGCTGACAGCTCAGAGCCTGGAGCCTGCTTCAGATTCTGTGTCTCCCTCTCTCTCTGCCCCTCCCTGCTCATGCTCTGTCTCTCTCTGTCTCAAAAATAAATAAAACATTAAAAATATTTTTAATTAAAAAAAAGAAAAGAAATGTCTGTTCAGGGGCATCTGGGTGGCTCAGTCGGTTGGGCATCCAAATTCAGCTCAGATAATGATCTTGTGGCTATTGAGGTCTTGTGCTGTGCTGGGCTCTGTGCTGACAGCTCAGAGTCTGAAGCCTGCTTCGGATTCTGTTTCCCTCTGTCTCTCTGTCTCTCTCTCTCTCTCTCTCTCTCTCTCTCTCTCCAACCCCCCCCCAATATAAACAAACATTAAAAAAATGAAATATCTGTTCACTTGGATTTGAACTCAGCACAGCCCTAGCAAGTGAAGGAAAGACAAAAGAACAATGCAAAAGCTTGTTGTGGCCTCCGAGAGATTTCTGACTTGCATCTTTGACCATCTTTTCATGACATGCGCACCTGTTTTAAGCTTCATCTTTTTCTCGACCCTGTTACTAATCCTATGCAACAAGCTCCACCTCTTATCTGTTCTTCCAACCCCAAAGCTTGGATCAGCCCCCCTGAGGTTAGCCAGGTTCAGAAGAGGGCTAATGCTTTCCCTACCAGTTCATAGGTCAAGCTCAAGTGTTCAGTTCTAAACCCTGAAACCAACTCCCAGGCTTCCCCTTGGTTCCCGAGCAGGCTGCTACTTAGGCTGGAAGAAGGAGGAGGGAGGCCTGGGCCAGAAATCTCAAGCAACTGGGGAGTGGGTAGGTCCTCAAGCCATTTTTTCAATGCCAGCCCCCACCTGCGTATACTTGCAATTATCTGGTTCCCATTTAAAATTCCTTGTGCATCTGTAAAAATCCTTCTCATTCCTCCTCTGTCTCAGTAGAAAAATGGGCAAAAGATAGGTACAGACTGTTCAAAGGGAAGAAATTCCAAATGTCTTTAAACACATGAGAAGCTGCTCAATTACACTCACAATAATAGAAATGCAAATTAAAAGTACAAGGAGACTATATCAGACTGGCAAAGATTGGAACATTAGATAATGCAGTCTGGTAAGCTTGTGGGGACACAGGCCCTGTGGATGCTGCTGATACAAGGCTCACCTTCTCTGACCTCCTTGCAGAGCAATTTGGAAAAACATCTCAAATTTTAAAACGCACTGGTCCGATGACCAAGCACTTCCTCTTCCAGGTATTAATAGATGTACTCATATCTTCACACAAACTGACCTGTGCCCAAGACTATACACTGCGACATTGTAAGAGCAGAAGACTGGGGACTATCTAAATGTCTACTGGTAGAGGGCCAGTTAAATAAATTGACTGCTATGTAGCCATTTAAAGGAATGGAAGGTCTGTGTGGACTGATATGGAAACTTCTGAGCCAGGAGGATTCTGGCACACATGGGGTGCTAACACGTGTGAGGGGGAAGGCATAGGCACATGTATGTTGGTAAATGCACCGAGGACCCCTGGAAGAATGGTCGGGAACCTGGGAACACTGGTCCCTTCTCGAGCAGGGACCTGGGAGGCATCAGAAGGAAGGTTTGTTTTTCTCTCTGTACCTGCCATGGGTTGAATTGTGATACATAAAATTGATACATTGAAGTCCGGACCCTCAGGATCTCAAAATGTAACCCTCTTTGGAAAGAGGGGCACTACTGATGCAATTATTTAAATTGAGGTCGTACAGGGGTGGTGCGGGTCTCTAATCCAATGTGACATGTATCCTTATATGAGGGGGCAATTTGGACCCAGACAGGCACACAGGGAGAGCGCTGCGTGAAAATGAAGGCAGAGATTGAAGTGATTCTCAGCAAATGACGAGAAGCCAGGAGTGAAAGCACGGAACACGTTTTCCCCTTCTTAGAAGGTACAAACGCTGCAGATATCTTGGTTTTGGACTTCTACTTTCCAGAACAGTGAGAACAAATTCCCATTGTTCGAAACCACCCTGTTTGTGGTACTTTGCTGCGGCAGCCTTAGCAAATCAGTACGGTATCCTTCGGTGTCTTGTGTGTTCTGTACCTTGCGTGTGTGTTACCAATTTAAAAAACATTTTTTTTTCCAACATAAATGTTTGTTCCTCCCGGAAACCATGCCAGATTCCCTGGGCTGGGTCAACTGCTCTGTCTTTTGGTCTCTAAGAATATTTTATCTCCAATATCATTTGCCACATTGTAATGTAATTTAACATTTACAGGGTTCTTTCTCACTTCCACAAAAAGAGCCAAATCTACATTTAAAAAATTTTTTAATGTTTTTTAAAATTTATTTTTTTGAGAGAGAGAGAGAGAGACAGCACAAGCAGGGGAGGGTCAGAGAGAGAGGGAGACACAGAATCTGAAGACAGGCTCCAGGCTCTGAGCTAACTACAAGCACAGAGCCTGACACGGGGCTCGAACCCATGAAAGCCAGATCATGTCCTGAGCCAAAGCTGGACGCTCAACCGACTGAGCCACCCAGGCACCCCCAAATCTACATTTTATTCGTCATTATACTCCTAGAGATTGGTCCTCAAATGTTTGCTGGAGTGAATGACTAAACGGATAACTAGACATTTTTCCCTTCCTTCCTACGTTTCCATCACTATTTATTGGTTTGGGGCTTAATAAGCTATTGATTCATTAATACTTTGTCAGGGGGATGTGACTGAAACCTGACCCTGAAGTTTGGAGGGTATTGATTGGTGGAAGGAAAACACATCATGTAAAAACACATTTAAGCCTCAGGGCACCTGGGTGGCTCAGTCAGTTGAGCGTCTGATGTCGGCTCAGGTCATGATCCCGCAGTTTTTGAATTCAATCACATCAGGCTCACTGCTGTCAGCCTGTTAGCACAGAGCCCTCTTCAGATCCTCTGTCTCCCTCTCTCTGTCCCTCCCCCACTTGCACTCTCACAAAAAATAAATACTAAAAAAATAAAAACATATATGCCTCTGCACAGCAAAGAAAACAATCAACAAAACTAAAAGACAATGTATGGAATGGGAGAAGGTATTTGCAAATCATATATCTGATAAAAGGTTAGTATCCAAAATATGTAAAGAACTTACACAACTCAGCACCCAAAAAGTAATCTGATTTTAAAATGTGCAGAAGACATGAACAGATTTTTCTCCAAAGAAGACATCTAGATGGCCAGCAGACACATGAAGAGATGCTCAACATCACTCGTCATCAGGGAATGCAAACCAAAACCACAGTGAGATGTCACCTCACACCTGTCAGAATGGCTAAAATCAAAAACACAAAAACAAGTGCTGGTGCGGATGTGGAGAAAAGAACCCTCGTGCGTTGCTGGTGGGAATGCAAACTGGCATAGCCACTCTGGAAAACAGTATGGAGGTTTCTCGAAAAATTAAATAAGACTACCATACGACTGAGCCCTTCCTAGTGTGTTCCCATTCCTCAGTTTGTGATTCAGTAAAACAGAAATTTGAAAAGACATATGCACCCCTATGTTTTTGCAGCATTATTTACAACAAATTATAGAAGCAAACCAAGTGTTCATCGATACATGAATGGATTAAAAAAATTAGGATATATATATATCCCAATTTTTTTATCCATATATATATTGGAATATTACTCAGCCATAAAAAGAATGAAATCTTGCCATTTGCAACAACATGGATGGATCTAGAATATACTATGCTAAGTGAAATAAGTCAGTCAGAGAAAGGCAAATACCATATGATTCACCCCATGTGGAATTTAAGAAACAAAACAAAGGAACAAAGCAAAAAAAGAGACAAACTAAAAACAGACTCTTAACTCTAGAGAACAAGCAGATGGTTACCGGAGGGTGGTGGTGGGGAGGGACGGGTGAAACACGTGTAGGGGATTAAGAGCACACTTACCGTGAGGCACCTGGGTGGTGCAGTTGGTTAAGTGTCCAACTCCTGAGCTCACCTCAGGTCATCACCTTGTAGTTTTTGAGTTCGAGCCCCACATTGGGCTCTGCGCTGATGGTGTGGAAACTGTTTGGGATTCTAGCTCTCGCACTCTCTGCTTTTCCCTGGCTTGTGCTCTCTCTCAAAATAAATAAATAAACTTGAACAAAAAGAGTACACTTATGATGAACACTGAGTGATGTATATGATTGTTGAATCACTGTATTGTATGCCTGAAACAAATACAACCCTGCATGCTGACTATACTGGAATTAAAATTTTTAAATAAATACATAAGCAAATAAAAACAAAAACATATATAAGAAGCTCACTTCCAATGAGTTGAGAGCTTAATACCCTTCTTCAAACAGGAAGGGGTGATTTTTGTCTGGGGGGGGAGATGAACGGTCGAGAAAGGCTTCCCCCTCACTGTGCCCAGTGAGGGGCAAATGAAACAATTTGTTGGTCATGCTCCAAAGGGTGCTTCTCGCCACGGATCACCGGAGCTACCTTGGAGCTGGGTGACGAAGACTGCTGGCGTGGTCTGCTCTCTGTGTTTTCCAGGCTGCCTTGGCAGAGTACCATGGCGGCCCCCGAGGGGCTCAGCAGGTTACATGTCCGACTTCAGCTCAGGTCATGAGCTCATGGTTTGTGAGATCGAGCACAGAGCCTGGAGCTTGCTTCGTTTGGATTCTGCTTCGTTTGGATTCTGTGTCTCCCTCTCTCTTTGCCCCTACCCCCACTCGAACTCTGTGTGTCTCTCTCAAAAATCAATAAACACTAAAAAAATTAAAATCAACAACAACAAAGTACCACAAAGCAGGAGGCTTAAAACAGCAGAAATGTATTGCCTCCCTGTGTTCCAACTACAAGTTGGGAATCCAACTACAAGTTGGGAGGGCCACGCTCCCTCTGGAAGATTCTAGGGGAGTATCCTTCCTCTTCCATCTTCTGGTGTTTGCTGGAAGTTCTTGGTTCATAGATGCAGCTCTCCAATCTCGGCTCCAGCTTTTACAAGGCCTTCTCCCCGTGTGTCTCTGTGTCCAAATTTTCCTTTTATAAGGATACTGGTCGTCAGACGAGGGCCTGCCTAATCCAGCATGACGTCATCTTAACTTGAGTTCACCTGCAAAGTGTAAGGTCACATTCTGAGGTTCCTGGGAGATGTGACTTTTGGGGGGAACACTATCCAACCTAGTCTGGCTGTTCAGCCTGGACTCACCAAGAATAGAGAAGCAGCAAATGGTCAAGGAGGGTTTAACCTGACAGTTATGCACAGACCCTGGAATCAGACAGACTGAGTTTCAAATCTACCTGCTGATCAGCTGTGTGAATGGGGGCCGATTAGTCAACATCTCTAAGCCTGTTTCTTATCTGTGCAATGGGTTTAATGCCTCCTAGGTTTGCTGGGAAAAATAAGTAAGATCAAGTCCTGACATGCTTAGCACAGCACCTGCTATTTTAAAATTTCAGCTTTCAGGGTGCCAGGCGGGCTCAGTCAGTGGAGCACGTGACTCTTTTTTTTTTTTAAGATTATTTATTTATTTTGAGAGAGACAGGGACAGTACAAATCAGGAAGGGGCACAGAGAGAGAGAGAGAGAGAGAGAGAGAGAGAGGGAATCCCAAGTAGGCTCCGTGCTGGCAGTGCAGAGCCAGGCTCAGGGCTTGAACTCATGAAACTGTGAGATCATGACCTGATCTGAAGCCAGAGTCAGAAGCTCAACTGACTGAGCCATGCAACCACCCCCGAGCATGTGACTCTTGATCTTGGAGTTATAACTTACAGCCCCACATTGGGTGTAGAGATTACTTACAAAATAAAATCTGGGGGTGCCTGTGTGGCTCAGTCAGTTCAGTGTCTGACTTTTGATTTTGGCTCAGGTCATGATCTCACAGTCATGGAGTTGAGCCCCAGGTCCGGCTCCATGCTGAGTGTGCCTGCTTGGGATTCTCTCTCTCCCTCTGCCCCTCTCCTGCACCCATGTTTTCTCTTTCTCTCTCTCTAAATTAAATAAATGTGTAGTTTTTCATCTATTTATTGTTTAAAATTTTATTTATTTATTTTGAGAGAGAGGACAAGCCAGAGAGGGGCAGAGAGAGAAGGGGACAGAGGATCTGAAGTGGGCTCTGTGCTGACAGCAGGGAGCCCGATGTGGGGCTTGAATTCATGAACTGTGAGATTATGATCCGAGGCGAAGTAAGACACTTAACCAAGTGAGCCACCCAGGCTCAGTTTTTTAAAAATGAAATCTCTTTTTGTTTAAGTTTATTGATTTATTTAGAGGAGTGCCTGGGTGGCTCAGTCAGTTGAGCGTCTGACTTTGTCTCAGGTCATGATGTCACAGTTCGTGGGTTCGAACCCTGCATCGGGCTCTGTGCTGACCGCTAGTCAGAGCCTGGAACCTACTTCAGAGTCTGTGTCTCCCTCTTTCTCTGACCTTCCCTGCTCACTCTGTCTCTGTCTCTGAAAATAAAATAAAGACATTAAATTTGTTTTTAAGTTTATTGATTTATTTAGAGAGAGAGTGAGCGTGTGCGCGCATGAGCGGGGGAAGGGCAGAGAAAGAGAGGGAGAAAGAATCCCAAGAGCTTCGCATTGTCAGCACGGAGCCTCATGTGGGGCTTGATCCCATGTCCCTGGGATCATGACCTGAGCCAAAATCAAGAGTCAGATGCTTAACTGACTAAGCCACCTAGGAGCCCCGAAAAAGGACATCTTTTTAAAAAATTTAGCTTTTGATGCTAGAGTCCCCATTCCCACGGCCCCTGCAATCCTTCAGCGGAGTGTGCAGATAAAAAGCAGAGCGTGTGGTTTATGACGAAAGGCCCAGATGCCTGGTGCAGGATGTACCTGCCACAGGAGGTCAGAGAGCACAGGGCAGCCAGACTTGAGCGGGCGGACTTTAACTTTTAATAACAAACAGAGGCAAGGTTAGTGCTGAAATTTGAAATTCTACAGCTAAGCTATACAGCTGACTCTTGAACAACATGAGAGTTCAGGGACCCGCCCCCATGCACAGTTGAAAACCTGTGTGTAACTTTTGACTCCCTCCAACGTAACTACAAATAGCCTACAGCTGAGCAGAAGCCTTACTGATAACGTAAACAGTTAACACGTATTTTATACGCCGTATGTGTTCTATACTGTATCCTTACAATACAGTGAGCTAGAGAAAAGAAAGTGTTAAGTAAATCTTAAGAAAGAGAAAATACATATACAATCCTGTACTGTGTCTCCTGAAAAAAATCTGTGTCTAACTAGACCTACAAAGTTCAAACCCATGTTGTTCAAGAGCAACTGTATCTGTTTTTTTCCCTTCCCCCTCCACTGGGGTATATTTTTAGAGCTCGCCATCAGGGTCTTTATAGCGGAAGGGTGACACTGGGAGGGGTTGGCTGGTACAGATGTGCGTGGCGGCATGGCTTGATTCCTTTTTTTCCCTTTTTTTATAGTTTATTGTCAAGTTGGTTTCCATATAACACCCAGTGCTCATCCCAACAAGTGCCCACCTCCATGCCCATCACCCCCCTTCCCCTTTCCCTATCCCCATCAGCCTTCAGTTTATTCTCGGTATTCGAGTCTCTTATGGTTTGCCTCCTTCCCTCTCCCCAACTATTTTGCCCCTTCCACTTCCCCATGATCCTCTGTTAAGTTTCTCCTGTACTACTCATGAGTGACAACATATGGTATCTGTCCTTCTCTTGACTTATTTCACTTAGCATAACACCCTTGAGTTCCATCCACGTTGCTACAAATGGCCAGATTTCATTCTTTCTCATTGCCATGTAGTATTCCATTGTATATATAAACCACATCTTCTTGATCCATTCTTCAGTTGATGGACATTTAGGCTGTTTCCATGATGTGGCTATTGTTGAAAGTGCTGCTATGAACATTGGGGTACATGTGCTCTTATGCATGAGCACTTCTGTATCCTTTGGGGAAATTCCTAGCCGTGCTATTGCTGGGTCATAGGGGAGTTCTATTGTTAATTATTTTTTTATTTTTTAAATGCCTTTTAATTTTTGTTTTTGAGAGACAGAGAGAGATAGTGCGAGCAGGGGAGGGTCAGAGAGAGAGGGAGATACAGAATCTGAACCAGGCTCCAGGCTCTGAGCTAGCTGTCAGCACAGAGCCCAATGCGGGGCTTGAACCCACAAATCATGAGAACATGACCTGAGCCAAAGCCGGACACTCACCTGACTGAGCCACCCAGGCGCCCCAATTGTTAATTTTTTCAGGAACCTCCACACTGTTTTCCAGAGCAGCTGCACCAGTTTACATTCCCCCCAACAGTGTAGGAGGGTGCCCATTTCTCCACATCCTCATCAGCATCTATAGTCTCCTGATTTGTTCATTTTAGCCACTCTGATCAGTGTGAGGTGGTATCTCAGTGTGGTTTTGATTTGTATTTCCCTGATGATGAGTGACGCTGAGCATCGTTTCATGTGCCTGTAGGCCATCTGAATGTCCTCTTTGGAGAAGTATCTGTTCATGTCTTCTGCCCATTTCTTCACTGGATTATTTGTTTTTTGGGTGTGGAGTTTGGTGAGTTCCTTGTAGATTTTGGATACTAGCCCTTTATCTGATATGTCATTTGCAACTATCTTTTCCCATTCTGTCGGTTGCCTGTTAGTTTTACTGATTGTTTCCTTTGCCTGCATGGCTTGATTTCTGGTAACATCCCAACAGCAAACAAAAATGACTTGGGATGATCAACGTTTTGCACAAATCAGGGAGAAGTGGCTGTCCTCTCATGCTGCTCATGTGTTCCATTAGAAAAGGATTAAATTGTTCAGACACCAAAACCTTCTAGGTGGCATTTGCATTTGGAACTCACCCTTACAGCCAAGCATGTGTCCACCCTCTGTGACCTGCGTTCTGAGTCAGCCAGGCCCCGGCGCCATCATCCGGGGGCCTGACGTGGGGCTACGCTTGTTTCCTCCGCGCTGGGAAAAACTGTGTTACTGAATTGTAGCTTTTTCAATATCTTCCTTGGTGATTCACTTATATTTACTGAGGGCCTGGTTAATGGCATGGGCTCTAGAATCAGTTGCCTGAATTCAAATCCCACCTTTACAAATCACGAGCTTTGTGACACGGAGCAAGTTACCTAAGCATCTCGAAACCTTAACTGCCACATCTGTAAAGGGAGCATCAAACTAATACCCTCCCGCAGGGCTGTGGAGAGGATGGATGGTTCCAGATTGGGTTCCTCTGAAGCGGACTGTGAGAAGTCAGCAGGCAGGGCCTCTCGAGGGAGTCCTTTTGAGAGCAACACCAGGAAAAGGGAAAGCAGGAAGCAGGGATGGGCAGAGGGAGAAGCTGGGCTCTGACGCAGTCCCAAGGAAAGCGGCAGCCAACGCAGAGAACACTCTGGAAATGGGAGAGCTCGTTAGCTGTACCCCAAGTTGAACCAAAAAGGGCGGGCCCCTATGGTCCCTGGGTGCAGTTTGCTTCAGCTAAGTTGATCTCCAGCGGACAAATGAGATTGGTCTTCCTGTTGTGTTCCCAGCATCTGGGGGAGTAAGTTCTTCATTCCCAAAAGGGGGATCACAGTCTCCCCAACAAACGCTGGATGTGAGATTCTGCATAGAGCTCATGACGCAACGACCGGCCTGCAGGAAATACTTAGTAAGTAGGAGCCATGACGTTTACTGTTGTTTTTGTAACTGCTATTTGCCAGGCACTGTGCCAGAGGCTGGGACACGGTGGCTATCAGGATTCTGCTCCTGCCCTCGAGAGGTTCAATCCAGGGGCGCCTGGGTGGCTCAGTCGATTGAGCGTCCGGCTTCCGGCTTCCGGCTTTGGCTCAGGTCATGATCTCACAGTTCGTGGGTTCCAGCCCCGCATCAGGCTCTGTGCTGACGGCTAGCTCAGAGCCTGGAGCCTACTTCGAATTCTGTGTCTCCCTCTTTCTGACCCTCCCCTGCTTGTGCTGTCTCTCTCTGTCTCTCAAAAATAAATAAACAAAACAAAACAAAAAAGAGGCTCAATCCAGACACAGACCAGACCAGCAAACACGCATTTGCAGTGCAACGCACTTGGTGGGGCAGCACAGGACTTACATAAGGGCAGGGGGAAGGGGCACATGGCCCAGCCCGGGAGAGCAAAGGAGGCAGGTGATACCGGGAAATGAAGAGGAGTCAGGCAGGCAAGGGAGCTGCAGGTGCTGGGGGTGGGTAAGGAGGTGGAATAAGCAGCGTGTGTAGACGAGAGAAGCGTGTGCCTGGTTCGCTGCAGCACGGCCCGCGTGGAGGGTGCAGCAGGGAGCGGGGAGAAAGAGGTCTGTGTTCACCAGGCCAGGGAGTGTGGTATCGGATAAAGCGATGGCAGTGGGAGCCATGAGGCCATTCTAATCAGAGAAAGGACATGGTCCATCCGTGCTTGAACAAGGTCACTCTGGCTGCCATGCGGGCAAGGGATTAGACCTGGACAAAATTAGAGGTCATTGCCTGCGTCCGAATGGGAGATGAGGGTGACCTGGGCCACGCTGGTCAGACTGAAGAAATATTGCACGGAGTCAAGGAATATTGAAAGGATGGAATCTACAGGCTTGGTGATGATTGGGCCGTGGTAAGAGAGCAAGAGGAACCCAGGGTCGTGCTTAGGCTTCTGACCGGGGCAACCCACAGAAGGCCTGGTGTCTTAGTCCCTTCAGGCTGCTCTGACAGAATCCCAGAGACTAGGTGCTTAGAAACACCAGAAATTCATTTTTCACTGTTCCGAAGGATGAGACATCCAAGATCAAGGTATCAGCAGAGCTGGTGTCTTGTTCATAGACAGCCACCTTCTCACTGGGTCCTTTGTCCTGACAGCAGAGCAGGGAGCTCTCTGGAGTCTTTCTCTCTCTCTCTCTCAAAAGTTTATTTATTTTGAGAGAGAGAAAAAAAAGTGAGTGGGGGAGGGGCAGAGAGACGGAGAGAGAGAATCCCAAGCAGGCTCCATACTCTCAGTGCAGAGCCGGATGCCACCGCCCATCAGATCATAACTTGAGCCAAAGTCGGATATTTAACTGACTGAGCCACGCAGGTGCCTCCAAAATGGAAGGTTTTTATAAGAAAGAGGGTGGGGCAAGAAAGTTAGAAGCAAAAAGATGAAGAAGAAGCAGCAGAAGCTGAAGAAGAAGAAGAAGAAGAAGAAGAAGAAGAAGAAGAAGAAAAGGAAGAAAAAGAAAGACAAGACTATTTCAGACATGAACATCCTCCCATAGGAGGAAGGTTGGGGGGGGGGGTCTTATGATTTAGATGATTTGATCTTCCTTTGAGAGACAGAGAAGGCCCAAGGGACAGATTGCCTCATTGTGCTTATCAGAAAATTCCTGATTGACAGGTTTAGACTTATATTTCTGGGGGAGGTTGAAACTGAAATTAGGTTAGGTATTAGACCCTGGTTTGGTGACTTGGCCTGGCCCAAGTCATGCCATTTGGGGCCTGTGGATTTCTTTTTAATGAGAGCAACTTCTCAAAATATTTCTGGGGAGGGGGATGAGGCTGCCTGTCTAAGAATCCGAAGCGGGGGCAGCTGGGTGGCTCAGTTGGTTGAGCATCAGACTTCCACTCAGGTCATAGTGCCAAGGTTTGTGGGTTCAAGCCCTGTGTCCGGCTCTGTGCTGAAAGCTCAGAGCCTGGGGTCACCTCAGATTCTGTGTCTACATCTCTCTCTCTCTCTGCCCTTCCCCTCCCCCACTTGTATTGTCTCTTTCTCAAAAATAAATAAAACATTAAAAAAAATTTTTAAAGAGAATCTGAAACAGAATCTTCCCCAAATCCCCCCTCCCCCCAGGGCATATTCTCTCCCATGGAACTGGTTGGTTTAGTTCACAAAAGAAGCCAACATTGAAACAACCGAACGAGTTTTCATGTTTGGATTTGGTCCCTACCTCCCAAGGGTCAAGATTAAAGACAGCAAGAACCAACCTCTACCATAAAAAAGATCCACGCCCAAAACAATGTGATTTTTTCTTTAAAGTTGTTCATTGCAAGGACAGTTTGTATATTTGAGATGCGAGGTTTGGGAGCATAAAACCACAGCTGATGCAATCTTTCTTTAGGCTTCAAAAGAAGCCAGGTGAGTTTCTATTTGCACTTCCATTTTCTCCCTGTCTTTGTTTTCGTGTCAGATCAACATTCCAGAGCTCCTTAAGTCCTTGGGGGAAAAAAGTGATTAAAACGTAATTGAGAGACGCCAGTGTCCCCGAGTATCAGCACGTAAGGGAGCAAAGCAGGCGGTGGGCGAGATTCTCGTTTAAGACCAACAACTTTAAAGGCTAACGATGACTTTGTTTTTATGGGAAGGAGCGGCAGGAGGCACCCAGCAAGCCTAGTCCCAGTCCAGGGAACACCCATTCGGCTCCAAGCTGAGGGGGAGAGTCTGAAAACCGAAACCAGCCCAGCGCACACCGACGACGCCCCTGAGGCTGCCTGCCTGGCCGGCCAGTCTCAGCCCGGGGACACCCGCGCGGGCGGCTGGGCCCGGGGAGGAGGAGGACGACCACGGGGAGGAAGGAGTGGGGGAGGGGCGGGCGGCCGAGGCCCCGCCCACGCCCCGCCCCGCCCCGATTATAGCCGATGACTCAGGGCGGAGCTCCGCATCCAACCCGCTCGCCGCCAACTTCTCTGGATGGGACCAGAAGTTTCTAGCCGGCCAGTTGCTACCTCCCTTTATCTCCTTCCCGGCTGGCAGCGAGGAGGCTATTTCCAGACACTTCCACCCCTCTCGGGCCACGTCACCCCCTCCTTTAATTCATAAAGGTGCCCGGCGCCGGCTTCCCGGACACGTCGGCGGCGCGCACCGCTCTCGAGCCGGCCGCAGTCAGCGAGCGACTCCGCGCCTGGAGGCCCGGCACCCCGCGACCCAGCACCC
>NC_043701.1:175371150-175440868 GCF_006229205.1 Suricata suricatta
GGCGAACGCGGGGCAGGGGGGGCGCTCGTAAGCTTGGGGGTGGTCTTGCTGGTATTTTGCTCCTAAAATTTCTCAACTTGGTCGAGGGGCGTCTTTACTGGCTCAGGCACAGAGTGACTCAGGGAACTGAGGTAAATACACTCCCCCCCTTTTATCTGAAATTAAAATCGTATTATTGTTTGAAACGACTTTCAATAATATATTTTAGTATGATTTGTTGAAAACAAGATGTTCTTCTCCCAGGCCATTTCTGAACTAAGGATGTGAGACTGTCCCATGGTTGACGATTACCTTAAGACGTTGCCTCACGCTGGCGTGACAGAGGATGGTTTTGTTTTTGATGGCATACATTCCCTTCCTTGTTATGGTATTAAAATACGTAGGGCTTGCTTCCAGTAGGTAAATAACTAATACAGAAAGAAATACTTTTGTGAATGCAGCAGAAATATGCCTCACTTACATATATGCAAGAATATATACTCTAATCCACAGGAGCATGAAAATTTGGAAATAGAAAATTGGAATCAATCGGTTAACTTAAAAGATTACAATTCAGTGGGCTACTCTTCCAATTTCCCACAAATTTGCGCTTTTTCAACATGTCTTTTCTTGGCAAAAAGAAATACACTTAAAGAAAGGGTAATGATATACTGTCTGGGCAAAATGAAAAAAAAGCCATAAAGAGTTGGCTGGTTGTTTTGAAGATTAAAAATTAACTAAATTAAAAATGCTTTATAATTATGATAGAAGAAATATTTGTGTGATCCACTTTCATTTCTAAATGACAAATATAGATAAAAATCTGGTAGGGGCATTCAGCAACTTACATTTATAAGAGATGAATTGTATATTTATATCTGGAAAATTAGTACAAGAGTATGTAATTAGCTGAGTTGGGTATAATTATATATACTTTTTTGCATGCCTGTTCAGCCCATTATTGGGTGAAACTAAAGCACATTACAGACCAGCCCTGTTACTGTAGTCGAAAGGATGTTCATCTTTGGTGTGGTGTAAAACTATCATTTTGAGCCCTCCTTCCTAGTGAGACAGGGACTCTCGGAATCTGCCGCACCCTTTATTGTGAGTGAAGGTCAAGTTTGAACACAGCCACTGTAAGTGCAGTGTAAACCCAGAATGCCAAAGCTTTGTTTTTAGCTTGAGACTCACCCAGCAAGTTGAGATCTTTGTGTACCCATACGGTGGATTGGTTAGGCTGTGGTTTCATAAATCCTTTTGAAAAAGGAAAAAACAGGTTAAGTAACTTTCTTTTTTAAGATTTTATTTTTAAGTAATCTCTACACCCAGCATGTGGCTCGAACCCACAGCCTTGAGATCAAGAGTCACATGCTCTACTGACTGAGCCAGCTGCACACCCCAGAGTCACTATAATTTTTTTTTAAGTTTATTTATCTGTAAATAAATGAGACAGAGACAGTGTGAGTTGGGGAGGAGCAGAGAGAGAGGGAGACAGAGAATCCCAAGCACGTGGGGCTTGAGACCACAAAACCACGAGATCATGACCTGAGCTGAAACCAAGAGTTGGCCGCTTAACTGAGCCACCCAGATGCCCCTACCATTCTTTTTTTTTATGTTTTTTTGTTTTTTTGTTTTTTTTATTTTTTTGAGAGACAGAGAGAGATAGTGTGAACAGGGGAGGGTCAGAGAGAGAAGGAGTTACAGGATCTGAAGACAAGCTCCAGGCTCTGTGCTAGCCATCAGCACAGAGCCCAATATGGGGCTCGAACCCACGAACGGTGAGATCATGACCTGAGCTGAAGCCGGACGCTTAACCGACTGAGCGACCCAGGCGCCCCCCTATCATTCTTAACAAATAGAAAATACGGCTCCTGAATCAGAAGTCTGACCCTGGAAAAGTGGATTTGAAAATTAAGTTGGAATTTTAAAATCAAAAGGCCCATGAAGATCTTTTAGCTCAATCTCTTTATTTTGCCCAGACGGTTAATTAAAGTGCATCTCCAAAGGTCACTCTGACAGCAAAGAGAACTACACCAGAAAGTCCTGATAAGAGGCAACGTGTCTGTTCAGAAGAAGGTAGAAGCATCTTGAATTTTTATGAGACTATGAAGTCTCATAAAGGCTGGACTACTTTGTTGTCTCTGTGTCCTCTGGGCCACCAAGTACTGGGTGGCTGACCTCTGTGCTGTGATTATTTGGATGGTGATGACTGGATATGGTAACTCCAGAAAGAAATGAGTTTCCTTTACCAAATTACTTGTGACTTGTCAGCATGGCACAAAACGTAAGGAGAAAGCTAACATTCAGTTTATTAGTTCCTTGGCCTTCATTGCTCTCATACTGTGCTTTGCTAATACACAGAACACCTGGGTGACTAATTCAGCTTCACTTACGTGAATGACACTGTTCCTCCAGACTAAATACAACGGAAAATTTTCAATACTGTTTCATATTAGAAATTGGCTTCTTACTTCGTAATGAAAAAGGGCCCTGGCATAAAAACAAAAGGCATTTTTGGAGGAGCTGAGTGAAGAGGACCCTCCAAGCATCCTTATCTTCAAGAGGAGATGCAATCAATCAGTAAGGAGCTATTTGTTAAGCGTGAAAAACAGGAAGCCCTTTTTGGGGGACAACGGCCTCTGGGTGTTTACGGTCTAACCTTGCTGGTAAAGGAATGGCTTTCATGGAAAGGAAGTGACTAGAACTCTGTTTCATCAAGTCTTGTACTCTGTCATTTAAGATTGGATCCTCCCACATTGCGCTGAAGTAGTTAGAGTGACTCTTTGTCCCTGGTTTTACAGAGGGGGCAAGTAAGAGCAAGCATCGTGCCTTCATTGAAGGGGCAGGGCGGGTGCAGTCTGAGACACTGGGCTTCGCCCAGCTCCGCTCTATGTGCCTGCACCTCCCCACCTGCAGTCTTCCTGGATGTCGATTTTCTGCACACGTGGGCTTGCCGCTCATCTTCTGGCAAGTTCCTTCTGGTCCAGGCCCCTTCCCTGGCAGAGAGGTTGTGCTCCCTCTGGAGTCTGAAGATGTGCAGCTGCCCCTCGCCTGCTCTGTTACTCTCTGACTAAACAGAGAGACCAGATGCTTTGGAGTCTCACGACCCTTCATGGGACAAGGGGGAGCCCCTTCTCCCTCAGTGAGCAGGGCTTTTTCGCTCTGCAGGCTTTTGAGATCACCAGCACAGAATCCCAAAGCCGGCAGTCTCCTGGGAAGCCGTTTCAGAACACGGATTGCCAGTGGCACCATCCTCTATCTGCCCCCCGCCCCCCATGTTTAGTCCACGTTGCCCAGAAATCCGTACATCCGAAAGGCCTCCCTGATCACTCTGAGTTTGCCAGACTGGCATTTCGGAGCCCCTGTGGATGGTAGTCCCATTTTGTAGGGGGAGGGGAGCTGCGATGTACTGTATACTTTCCAGCTGTAGACCCTGGAATCCCTCAAGCTGTGCCTGTCTCACATCTGACCAGCACAGCCTTTGCCTGAGGCCCCATTTTCCTTCCTGGTGACACCGCCTGGTGCTGACTTGTGCGAGTGTGAATATGGGGGCGGCAGTGCCCTGAATCAGACCCCAAGGCAGTCCCAAGACCCTCCTGTGCCCCAGAAAGATGTGAGCCAGAGCATTTCTTTCCTGCTTGGCCCTCCCCCAGAAGCTCACCAGAATAATCTGACAGATGACACTCAGGCGCTGGGAGAGAGATGTAGAAACATCCTCTCAGAGGAAATTGGAAATGGTTTGAGTCATGATTGAAGTAGAGAGACCCATTTATTCTGCTTCACGTTTAGCAGAGCCTCCTGAATTTTCTTAAAGATGAGATCATATTGCTCTTTGCAGATCGATTACAAGCTCTAAGCAGGGCCTCTTAGCAGAGTCAGAGCACCGTCAGGAAACGGAGTGGCCATTCTCCCCTTTGTATTTCCAGCAAGTTGCAGGACGGAGGAGCACATTCCTTTGCGACTGATGAACAGGGATTTGTTGCGGGGAGGATGAAGGACGTGGGTCACATGCCTTAGTGCCCAGCTCAGCCAGGACCTCCATTTTACCCTTTAAAGAACAGGCCGTGTTTGGCTGACACAAGAAGTGAACATAATTCGTCCCCCGTTTTGTAGAGTAGATTTGCCGTTTATGAGGGCAAAGCCGGCACACAGGAACTCTAGCGGCATTTGACGTTAGCCAGGGCCGAGGGAGGCTTAGCTGTTTGATGCTGGTCGTGAGTCAGAGTTTCATGCCACTGGTGAGGCTTGATTAGCACTGTCCTCCTGTCCCCAATTCTGGAATGACACACAGTTGCCTTATATAAGGCACTCCACACGTCTCTTGCTTCCTATTGGCATTTACAAACGGTCTGATGTTTATCATCAAAGGTAGGAAACCACGCATAACCCAAACCTACTCTTCCTCCTTCGCATTTTTGCTGTTGTAATGTTGCTCTTAAATATGTAAGACACTTAATGGAGGAAACACTGGGAGCAGAAGACAGAGGCCTTGCTTGTTAGGAACCTCTGAGGACCTCTGAGTGCTGGTCAGCACTGTCAACCAGATTATGGAATTCTCGAGCCCCTCCGCACTCCCCACTTCTGGTTCATCGAGTCTTCCCTGGGTCGCCTCTTCTGCGTCTGATCTCAGACTCACGGCTGAACTTTGGAAGCTAAGCCCCAAATCGCGTCCTTTGCAAATGTGGATGTTGATGTCCACTGCTTGCTTGGCACTGTGTGACTGTGTGCGATGGTGATGTCACTGAGCCCACTCATCTCTGTGCAGATTTCTCGGGGGCCTTAGAAGCCAGGCAGCTTGCAAAAGCTTCATGAGGGGGAATTTCTTTAGGATAGGATGAACCTAATAGTTTTTGGTCTGCCAACATGTTTGTATAAGCACTCACGTTTATATTTATATGTCAAACACTGGTTAGGTGCCTTACAAACCTTTATTTCTTTAGATCCTCAAAACAGGTCTCTAAGATAGATACTACTCCGTGCATCTGAGACCTGTCAGCTGTGATAAAACAGACAGATTGTTGTAGCCAGAGGTTTACCTTCACCTGGTGGCGGGGGAGGGTTCTGTTGGGTGACAGATGGCCTTGCCCCCACCAGGCCCGGCAGCTTCTCGGAACTCCTTTATCCTCAGAGCTCGCCAGGCACAGCCACACTTGATGAGAGACCCCCCGTTTCTTGAGTCTGGGTCTGACTCAGGAATGGGCCCAAGTCGCCATTCATTCATTCCGTCCGACATCTACAGGGTGCCTGCTCTCTGCCAGTCATGGTGTTCAGTGCCATATGGAGGACAGTTCCATCTCCTTCCATGCCTTTCTCCGTGTGGAGTTTCTTACGTGTAGATGTCTCCAGTGGGGAGCAGCTTATCCCTGCTCTGGACCCTGCATTAATTTGATTTGAATCTTTCTTCCAAAAGGCAGCACTTCTCTGCTTTGCCCTGGGGTCACGTCCCTGTGGACCGAGAGTTCCAGGGGCAGTCTGCGTCTGTCATCTTTCTGTTTCTCAGTGCCTGGCAGGATCTACGATCTCAGTAAATGATTCTGTGCGGGGAAGGGTAAAACACGGGCTGGGATCTGGAGTGGACAGGCTGGTAAAAGAAAAGGCACCCTTACTGAAGGGCAGCCTTGAGCCGGGAGGTACGTGTAAGTTGCCGGAAGCTGTGTGTTGGTCCCTAAGCACCGCAGTGTTGTCCCAGGCTCCCAAATGTCCCCTAGGAGCCAGTTCCTTTTTACAGTATTTCTAAATGGCCTTTTTCTCCACAAAGGACTTAAGTATTGATTTCCTCTTATGAGTCTGGAGAAGCTCTTTTTTGTCCCCACCGGCAGCACAGCATCTTGGAACAGACCTGCTGGAGAGGCTGGGCGCTCAGAGCACCCACACCCAGCTGATGCCCAGCTGCACCGAGAGCAGCGTCAGCACTGTCAAAGGAGTCTCTCTCTTTTTTCTCCATGTGGCTGGCAGCAAGACCAGACACTGCACAGTGACGCTTCTTATTCACTGTCAATTCAGAAAAGCCCAGAATCGCAGATTGCTCAATGCCTACGTCAAGAGCCTGTAAACAGTGCAGCTGCCCGAGAACTCCTCGCGCAGAGCTGTGTCCCCAGTGACTGAGGGGAGACTTGCCGCGGAAAATTCCCTCACATCCTGTTGGAGAACAGCCATTTCCTATTTTGAAATAACTTCCTCAGTGTTCGTTAAGGTAGAATTGTAGGTTTTTGGTTATTTTATTTTTTATTGTTAAATGTTTACTTATTTTTCAGAGAGACAAAGTGTGAGCAGGGGAGGGGCAGAGAGAGAGGGAGACGCAGAATCCGAAACAGGCTCCAGGCTCCAAGCTGTCAGCACAGAGCCCGACGCAGGGCTCGAACCCACAAACCGTGGGATCATTACCTGAGCCAAAGTTGAACACCTAACCGACTGAGCCCCCCAGGCGTTCAGATTTTTTTTTTGTCAGTTATTTTAAAGATTCTTGTTGGACACTGGATGGATGAATAAATAATTTTAAATAATTTTAAAAATCCAGGGGCACCTGAGTGTCTCAGTCAACTGTTGAGCATCTGACTTTGGCTCAGGTCATTATCTCATGGTTCCTGGGTTCGAGCATCGGGCTCTGTGCTGACAGCACACAGACTGTTTCAGATTCTCTGTCTCCCTCTTTCTTTGCCCCTCCTGCATGCATTCTCTCTTTCTCTCTCTCAAAGTAATGAACATTAAAAAAAGTATTTTTAATCCCAACATTAGGAGGCTAGGAAAGATTATATGTGTGCAGGAGACAAGGCAGCCACATCGCTTTTTGACTCTTCTAGATCAGTGCCACAACCCTAAATGTGAGAGTGGGACCAGCTCTCCTCCCCGACAGAGCTGGGTTTTCTCCCTCCAGAAGCCCCATGCTGCACAGGGCTGTGGTGACTCAGAACCGAGCCGAGTGCCCTCCCTCTCGCCTGCCGGCCCTCAGCCAGGCAATGACTCAGCACCAAGCACTGGCTCCCTGGCCCAGAGCACACTTGAACTGAATGTTCCAGGTCTTGAGCCTCAGCCTAGCTCGACTGGGCAAAACTAAATGCTTTCTCCCCTGCTGTGTTTTACCCTGGGAAGACAAAAAGACAAAGCCTTTGAAGACATTAGCCACAATTACCATTACAGAGTGTGCAGCTGTGGCAGGAGTAGGGAAAGGCTTAATACATCCCTGGCCTTGATGCGGGACACACCTGGGTTCTAGTGAGCGCCGACTATCAGGCTTTCCGAGCCTCAGTCTGCCCTTCTGTAAAATGGGAACACAACATTCCCTGTCCAGCAGGGTTGTGAAGATCAGAGGGATAGTGTGTGGAAAGTGATGAGTCAGGGCCTGACCAGACTTGCGTACAACCCGTGGAAACAATCACAACCTCCACCAAGAAGCAGGAGAGGATTCACCGCATGGCAGGCAGATGTCTCCAGACATGGGTCTGTTGGCTCCCGGGTGGGCCTCCAGTCTTGTTTCTCAGAAGCACGGCCTCTTGGCTCCCTTGGACCACCTCAGCGACTCCCTTTCCGCCAGTGTCTGGATGTCCTCAGTACCCTCCCTGGGGTTCCCAGGCCCCTCATAACTGAGGGACACAGCAGGGGAGTCAGATGACGGCTGGCCTCACCCAGACCTACAACCCACAGCCCCAGCCAGCTTCACCCCTGATCCCTCAGCTGAGACAGGCCAGGCGGAACTGCGGTGCAGGCGCTCTGCCACCCGGGGTGGCATGTAAACTCTCAAGCTCCTTTAGGGGCGTGTCTCCCTCTGCATCTCTGCACAGGCCCCAGGACAGGTGCCAGGCAGGAACTAGGTTCCCAGTCAGTGTTGTGGGGAAACTGAGCCACGTTCAAGAGGATCTGGCCATTTCCATTTGCACAGCTGTTCCGGACTCAGCCCGACGGGATGGAAAGGAGGTGGAAGGAGAGGGGGTGGTTTTCTAACTGCCACCACCCTCTTGGGGGAGAGCGACTGTTGGAGGAATGCTTCGAGCAGCTGTTCAGGGTGGGGACGAGAGTCCCCAGGAATTCCCCTCAAGGAAATCACTGAACCAGCTACCCTTGGTTAAAGAGGCCCTTGCCCTTGCTGCTTTGGTGAAGTGGGGGTTGGGGGAGGGGACCGTGCTTTGTACAGCATGCAGCTCTAGCGAGGCCCTGCACCCTGACGCCAACAGACACTTGCATAGTTGAGTGTCCAGCAGATGGTAGAACCCAGGGATTGATCCGTGTTCACCGCAGTGCGGGGCGAATCCTTGAGAGACCCATGGAAATGGACCACGGGGGAGGCTCTTTCTCTACCTTCAGACAGTGTGCTTCCTGCTATGGAAATTTCAGGTACTTTTCCATCTGTGGTTCGTGATTGCAACTTGATTTGAGCAGGTGGCCCTACTCCTTGTTTTTCCTGAAGAGGAACTAGCTAGTTTTTTTCATTCGCTGAAGCCGTGAGTTCAGGAGCTGGGCATCCGGTGACTGGGGTTCTCACCTTGGGTAACTGCTCCTGTGACCTTGGGCCACATCTGCTATGTGGAATCCTTGAGGAGGGCTCCAGGGGGTGGGGGAAATGGGGAAGCTGATGCCCAAATAGCCAGCTGTGGTCCGTGGTGCCTGCCCACTGTGGTGGGGGGGGACACGCTAAGACTGTTGGTGTGATACCAGCAGATAAATTCTGCTCCTGACCAGGTCCTCCCGTCCCAGCCTGGCCTGATTTTTCTCACTAGGTCTTGGGTGGGGGTGCAAGGAGCCACAATCAGTGCCAGTTGAGTGTGGATTTGTCCTCAGGACAGGGCAGGCCCCCTCAAGTAGCTTGACTAGGACTTGCTGGTGGGGGCAGGGGAGGGAGGGGGGGTTAGGGCTCCGGGCCCTAGAGTGTTGGGCTGTGATTGCTTCCAGGTTGTAAAGCATCGATGTGGTTCCCAGCAGAGAAATGGGCACCCTTGCTAATGAGTGTCCTTACGACGCTCAGATAAAGGAGCTTCTAACTCATAACAGGCTTATTACCAACTGGTGAGACTACTGAGGTTTTAGGCCTTGTACACTGTGGGCCCAACCAACTGTTCCTCAGAAAAGCTGCGTCTGCCAGGAACTGTCTGTGGAATGAAGGAACGTGATTGTGTAGCGCTTGGAGCATGTGGTTTACAAAGACTTTCTTGCGCCTTACTCTACTTCTATCTTGCAAAAATCCCTGGGAGTTGTGGGGATTTGGACTGCTGGAGAAACTGAGTCTTGGTGGCAAGGAATCCTGTCTGAGGGCACATAGCCCATGAGCGGCAGGGCCCCTGCGGGTTCACTCCTGCTTGTTTGGACACAGCCATTAAGAAGCGGTGTCAAGTTTCATCCTATAGAAAGTTTTCCCCAGTGGGAACACCTAGGGACACCCCGGTGGTCCCCCGATAAAATAAGACATGCTTTGATCACAGGCAATCAGATAAACCCTGCAGCCACCTGTGGGTGGGTTGCGTCTAGAATTGGTGGTCGGCACAGACTCTTTTCTTACCAGGAGCACCGTACGGGGGTTTCTCTGGAGGTGGATTTTGCTTACTATTCACAATTTACCTGGTGTCCGTTATGTGCCCAAATGGGGTTTGGGCACAGGGAGGGAGACCCTGTATCACAATCCAGTGGGAACTGGAGGAATTTTGAGTTTGGTTGTGAGCCATCGCAAATTGGCAATAATAATATTTAATTCATTTCTATGGCCTGAAATACCAAACAAAGTTTTGGAAGGATGTTGATGCTCCACTATGTGCTCTAGAAGGAAGTTTTCCTTCTCCTCTGTTTCCTGCCTACTGGAAGTGAGCCAGGCTACTTAATTTTGATCCAGGTCCTGGAAATATGGGGAGTTCAGGATTCCTATTTTCCTCCATCATTTTGGAATTTTTCTTTGTTGTAGAAGTTTTGAAGTGTCATTAGTAAAAGTCAAGCCCTGACCATTGCGAAGGCTCTTCTGGCCTAAAAACCCAGTTAATGGATCCGTGTCCTACTTAAGAGTCCAGGCCTGTCAGGGCGGACGCGCTGTGGGGCAGCCCTGAGGGTTCCCTTCGTCACTCTTCCCCTGGTGCCGATGGGAGCCGTGAGGTGCAGGTGCTGAGAACACTTCGAGGACGGCTGTGCCATGGAGTTGAATGTAGGGTTTTCAGGGATCAGAGGCCACTATATACAGGGACTGACTGTGGATAGGTCAAGGCAGACCCTGCTCCCAAGCTGTCCCCAAAGCAGCCGAGGCCATGAAAGTACAGTGTGCCAGCACAGAGGTTGGCATGTGCCTTGTAGGTACCCAAGAACCATTGTTCTTGCCCTGCTTTTAAGGCACAAGGAGTCCTTCGCCGGGGGGTGGGGGGGGGGAAGGAACCTCCTTTTCATGTGGGACATGAAACATTAGGGCACCTTCAATGCCAGTGACTTCTGTTATGACTTATGTTTATCCATTTCATGAGAGAGAAAGCAAGAGCACGAGCGTGGAGGAGGGGCAGAAGGGAGGGAGACGCAGAATCTGAAGCAGGCTCCAGGCTCTGAGCTGTCAGCCCAGAGCCCAGCGCAGGGCTCGAACCCACGAACTGTGAGATCATGCCCTGAGCCAAAGTTGGACGCTTAACCCACTGAGCCACCCAAGCGCCCCGTAATGATTTAAGTGAACACAGATAAGAATGGTCATTTTTAGATTTCCATGACATCGACTTTTCCTTATTTTTGAGCTTTACGTAGATGTTGAGAGGTGGAGGACCCCTTGGCATAAGAGCCATGGAGGACGTCAGGGCTGGAAGAACCTCACCTAGGTCAGTGTTTCTCAGTGCGGTCCTGGTTAGGCTCCACCATACACCTACTGAGTCAGACTTTCTTGGAGTTGGGCTTGGGGTCTGTATTTTTATGCATTTTCTGGGTGCTCCTGACGCCCCCTAGACTCTGAGAACCACTGCTTTACAGGGCATCTGGATTTTAATAGCTGAGGGGATGTGTGAGCTGCTTACATAACAAACACATTTAGGGGCTGATCCAGGATTAGAACCAAGTGCAGTCTCTTTCCACATGCCTTAGCTGCCCCCTTGGCGCACATTGTGATTAAAAACCGGCAAAGCTTAAGGCGTGCTCCTAAGCAGATAAGACTGGTGGAAGTCCAAGGGCTCACCCGAGCTCAGAGTCTGACCCCAGGCTTCTCTAATAATAATACCTTGTATTAGGGCAAATTTTGGCTCATCTGGGGTATTCTTTCCTGCTTTTTATCCTGGCCATCTCCTGGAGCCATTTAGGGCCCTGAGTTATGCCTCAAGATTTTGCTGCAGTGCGAAGCAAGGGAGAAAAATTAACCAATTCAGTTTATAAATGAATGCAGTGCGGTTCCTAATCGGATCTTGTATATAGATGTCTTTGCCCAGGATGCAGGACTTTGAGGGCAGGACCTGCAGTGGCCTGCCGGGTCACGTGACCACAGCTCGCCCCTCTCTCCTCAGAAGACTAACCCCAAGGCGGGTGGTCCCTGGTCCCCACTGAGGTCAGAAGGGGGGCAAGTAGCAAGTCCTGTGTCGAGGTTGCTGGCATTAGCCACAGGCTTTTTCTGGACGTGCTTGAACTTGAAAACTTCTTAGGAGACTGAGGAGGCATGTTCTACTAATCTAGGAGAATCGTAACTGTTACGCATTTGCGTCTTTCACCTTTTTCATTTAAAAAAAACCTTTATATTTTGGGGTACCTGGGTGGCTCATTAGGTTAAGCATCTGACTTCGGCTCAGGTCGCCATCTCACGGTTTGTGGGTTCAAACCCCACATCGGGCTCCACACTGACAGTGCAGAGCCTGCTTGGGATTCTCTCCCTCTCTCTTCTCTCTGCTTCGTGCTTTTTTTCTCTTCTCTCTCAAAATAAATAAACTTAAAATTTTATTTTATTTTTATCTTTTTTTATTACATTGTGACGAAAAACACCATAGAAGACAGGAAGGGCAATATAATTGTTTGAGGTCATGCTTTTTTAGTTAATAAAATGGAAGCATCTGCTATTGACAGGACTCTAACGATAGAGTGGACGTGTGAGGCGATGGATTGGCTTCAGTATTCCTGGTACGGACCTTCCTTCCCTAAAAATAGGAGCTTCATTTTTGCCTTAAATTCTTCATTGATGTAGAGCGTTCAGTTTTCTATTCTGTCAAGTGATATGATTTTTTTACTTCCCTAAACTAGTGTTTTCCTAAACAAAACCCCAATTACCATGGAAGGGGAGCATGTCTTTCTTTCTTTCTTTTTTAAATGTTTATTTTTGAGAGAGAGAATGAGCAGGGGAGGGGCAGAGAGAAGGGAACAGAGGCCCCAAATGGGACTCTGTGCTGACAGCAGAGAGCCCCATGTGGGGCTTGAACTCACGGCTGTGAAATCATGACCGGAGCCACAGTTGGGATGGTCAACCGACTAAGCCACACGAGTGCCCCTCTTTTTACTTTTTATTTTAAGTTTATGTATTTATTTTGAGAGAGAGAAAGTACGCACACATGTGTGAGCAGGGTGGGGGTGGGGGTGGGGACGAATCCCAAGCAGGCTTTGCAGTGTCGGTGCAGAGCCCGACTCGGGGCTCGATTCTGCGAACCGCAAGATCATGGATCATGACCTGCGCTGAAATCCAGGGCTGGAGGCTTAACCAGCTGAGTCCCCCCAGGCACCACAGGGGAGACACTCGAGGCGCACGAAGAGACATGTGGTTTGTTATTTATTGAATGGCATAGATGGGCCGATTCCGACAGAACCCAGAGGGCGGAGCCCCGGGGTCCCCGAGCCGCCCACACCGTCACAGCCTTCCTGCTCGGGCCAGGAAGTGGCAGTGCCGCCCACCTGCCTGCCCGGCAGCCCCAGGCTCAGAACTGGAGTCTTGGTAGCGGCGCTTTCCCTTCGCTCCTGCTGTCCTGCCAGCCATGGAGGCCTTTTCACCCATTCTCCTGCTCGCCCCTCTGGGTCACCCTTCATTTCCGTGCCCTCAGCCCCTGCTTTGCCCTCACTTCCTTGCTCTCGTCTGTGACTCCTCCCCTCATTACCTGCCATGTCCTGGTTTCTTCTTTCGGTTCCTCCTGTCTGGCTGAGGCATCCCTCCTTAACCGCTCTCGGGACGGTGAAGGACAGGCCTCTGGGCCTCCAGCCTTACCTTCTTCAGCTCAGCTCTAACCTTCCTGTGCCGTCCCCTCTCCCTCTGCTGCTCGGATACCGCCTCCTGCCTCCAGTGCCCACAGCTTTCCCCTCCCCACCAAACGTGGCTCTTCTCCCAGACCCAGGCGGGATATCAGCTCCGGGAGGGAGTCTCTGCTCTCCCGCCTCTGGGCCGGCAGAAGTTGTTCTTCCCTCCCTCCTTCCTTTGTCTTCCCTTTTCTCTTTTAGTTGTGCAGAAGGTATTCAGTGAGATGCATAAAATGCACAGCTCCTGGCAGGTGGCTGCAGTGCCAGCTGGATCCAGGGGCTTCCCTAGGAGGAGCTGAGCCTCAGCCAGACCTCTCCTAGGTTTCCAGGCCCTGGAAGGGGCCGAGTTGGAGGCACAGCTAACAGCCAGCCCTGCAGCGGCAGTGGGGTTGGTGGCCCCCACCTGCTGACACTGCAGGCGGACTGTGACGGGATGGGCCGTGATGGGGCAGGGGGTTCAGGGAGTGTATATTTCAGTAGATCTGTACATGGGCATATACCTGTTTACCACCATGCAGAACAAGACCATTTCCATCCTCACGGAAGGTTCCAGACCTTCCCAGCTACCATACCGTTTACTACGGGGCACCTGCTACTCTGAATCTTCTATCAGTTAACTTTGCTCTTCAGTTCTGATTCCTTTGACACTCCGGGGTCTGCGCGGCATGACCGTGTGCCCGTTTGGGGAGGGAACTCGCACGCGTTGCTGCCTTCTGGGCTCCCCCTTTGGATGTGCCCTCGCAAAACCTCACAGCAGCCCTGCGAGACGGGTGTCACTGGCCCCATTTTCTAGGTAAGGGCATCAGAGCTCACAGGCCAAGAAAATTCTCCCAGATCACAGAACTGTTACCATTAGAGATCAGACCGCACTGGCACCCTATCTGGGACAGCCCCATCCTAGCTAGAAGCGCCCATGCATGCCCCCCACCCCCACTCCTTCCCAGAGCCTCCCAGGCTTTCCCAGTAGTTTTGCTTCCTGTTTGTTTTGTGCCGTCTTAAACTGTCTTGAAAGCCCCAAGTCGGCAGGGAAGGAGCCTTGCCGATTTGTTGACCCCCTAGAACCTGGCGCCTGAGTATCAACATGGTCCCCAGGAGGTGGTCAGTGGTCAGTGGATGAGGGCTTCTTAACTGCCCCGCAGGAGGGTTGTGCAGGCAGCTGCGGCTTGTGTGCATGGCTGGGAGGGAACAGGGGGCCCCAGGGCAGCCAGCACAGGAGACACCCAGGCCTTGTCCAGGCCCCGTTTCAGGCGGAAGGAGGGGTGTCCCAGCGAGGGGGTAAGATGCTTAGATGGCGCCATATGAGTCAGCACTGAGTGGGTAGCACTGGGTTCGCTCAGCGTCCCTTGCTGCGTCCCTCTTGGTGCCTGTCTCAGGCAGGAATCGGGTTGTGAATGTGAGGCCTGGACCCGCTCCCTGCTCTTGGGTGACCTGAGCTGCACAGGCTGCAGTCATGTCGCCACCCTGAGCACGTGGGGATTCTAATCTGAGAGTGCCTGTCTGCTGGTGTCCCCAAGGACACAGCGACATCCTTGCCTCTTCTGTGTGCGGGAGGCCCTCCTGGGGGCAGGAGGGAAGCAGTCCATGGGCCTGAAAGAGCCAAGTTCCAGGGTACACCACCACCAACGCTAGTGCACGGACATAGACACAAGGCAAAAATTACAGTGGTCTACGCTCAGAATGCAAATCAGCCCTCAGCTTTCCGGCCTGGGACTGGTTTTGCAGCAGTGAGGATTCCAAGCGACAAGCCCCTGGACCCTCGGTCTTTGCCTTTGTGTGCAGCTCGGCCTCCTTGAGGAAGGGGCGCTCTCCTTAATGGTCGGCCTCCCCAGATGTGTGTGTGTAAGTGGTACAGTCCCGTAGCCTCCTCCTGTGGAAAGGCCCCTCTAGTGTGCCAGGAGATGGTCCAGACTGGAAACCCTGGGGGGTCCCCGACGCCCGTTGCCCATCCTATGTTTGATGAGAAATGACATTGCCCCGTGAGTGACTGACCGGCCTTGTTGTCTGAAACCAGATCTTCCTCTGTGGTACATCTGGAACTTGGCCTTCTCAAGGGTCCCAAAATAGCCAGGCCGCTGAAGGGACAGCTTCATGCAAGAACATGAGAGGGACCCCGGCCGCCTGTCGCCCGAGCAGGCTTTGCTGGCGTCATCAGACCAGCATAATTAGTCCTCGGCTTCCGTTCCCCCACGGGGCTGCCCGTGCGCCCCTCATCATCTCCGGTTCTGGCAGCTTGTTCTGAAGGCTCCCTGAGCAGGCAGCCCCGCCCCACAGCTGCTTCTCTGCAGAGATGTGCAGGCCGTGTCCCGTGGGCCCAGCCCACGTCTGTGTCGCTGGGAAATGCTAGGGCCTCTGAGGAAGGGAGAAGCTGGCCGTGGCGTCGTGAGTTGGACTGAATCACCTTCGCACCTTCTGATCTGGGTCTCTGATTCGGGGGGGCCAGTCAGTGGCTCTCCTACATAACTGCAGCCAGGCTGTCACCCGTATAAGGAACCTGTCTGGCCAGTTTAGGAAATAGGGACCTTTTTGTGCTCAACCTTGGCTCCACTGCTTTGTCTTCAGGCCCCTGATTCTTAATCCACTGGCCATACAGCAGCCTCGTAGGGACACGGAGTACATGGTAGAAACAGAAGGTGCCGATGAGCAGTCTGTGCTCAGCCATCATGGCTGATGCTGGGGATCCCACAGTCAGTCTGAGAGATGGGGACACTTTGCACCATGCTTTTGCCTCTTCGAGGTGTTTTCTTCCCAGTTCCTAAGCAATCCGTTTCTCCTTTTTGTGTTTTAGGAAACCCCATCCTCTGCAAATGGCCCTTCCCAGGAGGGCTCCCGGCCGCTGCCCACTAGGGAGGGCCACGCTGTCTACCCGAAGCTCCGACCGGGCTACATCGCCATTCCCGTCCACCACGAGGGCATGGACGGCCGGCAGCCTCGCCCACCCTTTGTCTGTTCCCAGCCTGGCACACAGCGATTCCGCACCGAGGCGGCCACGGAGGCTCCTCAGAGGTCCCAGTCACCTCTGCGGGGTGTGGCAGAAGCCACCCAGCCAGATAAACAGTGTGGACAGGCGGTGGCAACAGCCGCGGCGGCCCAGCCCCCAGCCCACAGACCTGAGGTAAGGAGAGTGAGCTGCTGTGTTTTGGGGGCTGGCCCTGGACTCTGGGCCAGGCACCTGCTAAAATGCAGGGCATCTGGGCCTGGCCCGCAGCGGCACAGGTCAGCGAGCAAAGACAGCACGACAGCCACACAGCGTCCCCCAGTATGTCACAGGTGTGTTTTTTTTAAGTGGGCAGGGGTCATGGCTTATCTTTGTGGCTAAGGAATTGGGGTTCACAAGGGGAAACAGCTTGGTACAAATGCATAAAGGTAGAAGTGTGGCATTTCTGGGACCGGAAGCCTGGCCTTCTGGCTCCTAGTCCAGTGCTTCCTCCTCCTCCTGGGCTTTCTATGTCAGAACCACACGGAGAGCAATGTGGTCTTTCGTGCAGCTCCCTACTTAGGGCTAAATATTAACTGCTGGGAGCTCTGTTGGTAGAACACAAGGGAGCTTACCTGCCCTCACCGAGTCCCATGGAAACCCAAAATAAAGAGTCTGGAAGTCAGCTGCTTCATGATAGGGTTTTATTTTTAAGCCTGAGGCAATGCTTCAGCGCAGTAATATCTAAAGAGTTCTTAATCTAGTTCTTAGCCAGGGATTTGAGGGCCGGTAGAACCCAGTAGGATTCCTAAGCAGTAAGCCCTTCTGGGTTTCCTGTCGGCAGAGCTTCCGGGTGTATCCACCCGCCCTGTTTGTGAGCCCAGATCCTCGCCCCTTGTCTGTGCCCAGAGTTGGCATTGCCTCCCTTAGCCCTATACTTCCCCTCTCGGAGCAGTGCCTCTACGGGTAATATTTTTGTTGTGAAAATCAAAAGCGATACATCGGTCAGAGAAATCTTACCAAATTCGAGCTGACAGGATGCTATGGAGCTGGCTGAGGAAATGCGCACCTGAGTTTCTAGGTGGTCAGGGGCGGTGGGGGGTGGGGGATGGGGAGGGGATGGGGGAGGGCTGGCCTGCCTCTGGTCCTTCCGGATGTGCTGCTCCTGGCTCTTAGCTGGTTCTCTGTAGATGAGCAGAGAAAGGGTTAAGGAAGGAGGTGACTTGCAGTCACCACAGATGCGGCAAGAGTCAGAACCAGCGCGCTGAGCGCTGCATTCGGCCCAGGTGCCGAAGCATGTCCAAGATGCTCTTACCGAACCTTCTAGTCATCCCAGGGAGGAAGGGGCGTCTGCTCCATACTGTAGATGGGGCTCAGGAGGCCATGGAGCTGGTTAAAATTGGAACCCTTCTGACTCTCCAGAGCCCTGGGTCCTAGCACCGCAGTTTGGAGATGGAAAGGTCTACAGGTGGAAGGTCCTGTTAAACGTGTGCACCCTGAGCAGGCCCACGGCAGAGAGCAGGCTGGAGCCACAGGGCAGAGGGTCGCTCACGGGGCCCTGCCTCTCCCCTTTGTGTCTTGCAGCGATCTCAGTCTCCAGCTGCTTCGGACTGCTCATCCTCGTCCTCCTCGGCCAGCCTGCCCCCCTCCTCCGGCAGGAGTGGCCCCGGCGGCCACCAGCTCCCCCGGGGCTACATCCCCATCCCCGTGATACACGAGCAGAATGTCACCCGGCCGGCAGCCCAGCCTTCCTTCCACCAAGCCCAGAAGACCCACTACCCAGCTCAGCAGGGTGAATACCAGACCTACCAGCCCGTGTACCACAGGGCCCCGGCGGATGACTGGGAGCCCCGGCCAATGCCGGCAGGGTCCCCATTCCGGTCCCCCGCCCGGAGCACATCCAGCCGGGAGGCCTCCCCGGCCAGAAGCAGCACCCCGGTGCACTGCCCTTCGCCTCACCGCGTGCACACCGTGGTTGACAGGCCTCAGGTATGGAGTTGGTGTCAACAGACCGACCGCGGTGGCCCCTGTCCAGGGGCTGAGGAGCTCTGTGCTGGGGCCCTGGGTCCTCCACTGGTCGTGACCCGTTCACACACATGTTACTGGGGGAAAGGGGGATTCTGGAGATGGCTGATTGGCAGCAGAGATGCAGGACAAGTGCTGGGAACTCCCAGGACTTTTGGTAGCTTTTGCTCGTCTCCCATTGCGGCTGCCTTTGGGGCAGGACCTCAGCACCATGATTTGAAAGGGCTGGGCGGTTCTAAAGTGTCAGGGACACGCCTGGGGCCCAGGCGTCTCCGCGCCCCCCACGCTTTGTGAAGGCGCTTCATGCCCTTGCACATGCTCCGGTGCTCCAGACGGCTTGTCTCCTCACGGCCACCCCTTCTCCGCTCCGCAAGCCCTTTCTGTTCCGTTCTTCCCCTCTGTGCCTTTGCTCATGCTGAACCAGCCCCTGAAATGCCGTCACCGTCCAGGCTTTCCCCATCCTCCAAGGGACAAGCCAGTCCTGCGTCTTCATGAAGCCTACTCCTCTTTCCCACGGCACTTGGCTCAGCCTGTGAGCCCTCTGTGCATTTCAGAAGTGCTCATCTTTATTTTCTTTTTATTATGTTTTTAACATTTTTATTTATTATCGAGAGACAGAGAGAGATAGAGCATGAGCCTGGGAGGGGCGGAGAGAGGGGTAGGCACAGAATCCGAAGGAGGGTCCAGGCTCTGACTTATCAGCATAGAGCCCAGCGCAGGGCTCAAAGTCCCAAACCACAAGATCGTGACCTGAGCCAAAGTCGGACACTTAACCAACTGAGCCCCCCCAGGCGACCCCAGCAGTGCTCATCATATCTGTTTAGCTTAGCTCAGAACTTGATGACAAGGATGTGTGTCCCACCTCTCTCCCTTGTGTTAAAGGACCATGTGGCCTGAGTGTTGGGGAGCCGGCCGGTTAGCTGGCTGGGAAACATTCACCAGGGAAACTCCTAGTGATGTTGCAGGCGCAGACCTCCTCGTTCTTCAGGGGCAGCTTGTGGGCACGTCTTGGGGGGAGCGGGTCATTGGTGTCAGCAGCTTGGAGCTCAGCAGAGCCTTGAGCAGCCCTGGGCCCCACCTGGAGCAGCAGAACTAGCTCTCTGCCCCAGTCTGCAGAAGGAAAGCCCCTTGTAGACAAATGCAGGGCGTCCTACTGTAAATGGTGACAGCACCGGCCTATGGTTCTTTTTTTAGCTTCTTTACTTGGGAAGAATTTCAGCCTCACAGGGGAGCTCCAAGAATCCTACAAAGACATTCAGTCTGCCCTTCTTCCATAGTCACTGTTAGCATCTTGCTGTATCTGCTTTGCCATTTCCTCTCCCTGGATGTATTGTCCGTGTGGTTTCTTTGTTGGAGATTTAATTGTAGATATCCTGCCCCTTTACCCACAAATAATTCAGCACACATTTCCCTAAGAAAGACCTTTTCATTCATAACCACAGCACAGTTATCAGAATCGGGAAACAACCTCCTCACAACACTGTTAACCTGATCCACAGTTGGCTTTCAAATCTCCTTAGAGCAGTCTCCCCTGCTTGGGTATCTAATCTAGGATCACAAGCGCTGCATTTAGATGTCCGTTCTCTCCAGTCTCCTGCAGTCTGGAACAGTTCTTTGGCCTTCCTTTGCTTTCATGACCTTGACATTTTCAAAGAGTACAAGCCGTTAGAGCAGTCCCTCTTAGGAGTTTCTAAAGTCATTTTTCTCAGGGTGCCTGGGTGGCTCCGGTGGTTAAGCGTCCGACTCTTGATCCCAGCTCAGGTCATGATCTCACGGTTTGTGAATTTGAGCCCCGCCACCCGGCACTGTGCCGACAGCATGGAGCCTGCTTGGGATTCTGTCTGTCCCTCTCTCTGCCCCTCCCCTGCTCTCCTGCTCTCTTAAGATAAATTCTAAAAAAGAATAGAATAGTTTCTCATACCCAGCCATTTTAAACCCAAAGAGGGATGTGTGGCTGGTTCCTGAATGGTAAGGACCAAATTTGAGGTCATCTGCATTGGCAAAAGGATCTGATGGAAAAGGATGTTGCTGGTGTTCAGTTGGCTAAGTAGCCACCGGATCCTTTCTGGGGCCCGGGAGTCCCAGGAAAGAAGTGCCCATCTGCAGTGCTAGGAAAGCTTCCCCTCATGCCTTTCCCGTGTAGTTCCTGTAATTGGTGAGGTAATATTTAATCCTGTTTTTACTTCCCACAACCTTGTTTGTGGTGCCCTGCCTTTTAGTGCTCGTTCAAAGATTTCTTTTTGAAACTTTGCCAAGATTTGACCTAACTGATCATTATAGTGGAATTTAGTATCTTAAATTGGGAGCCTAACTCTTACTTCCCAGTTCATAGAATTAGGGTGTGTGGGATTTTTTTTTTAAGTTTATTTATTTATTTTGATAGAAAGAACCAGTGGGGGAGAGGGGCGGAGAGAGATGGAGGGAGGGGAAGAGAGAGAGAGCAACCAAGAGAGCACACCCAAGTAGGCTCCACACTGTCAATGCAGAGCCCGATGTGGGGCTGGATCCCACAACCCGTGAGATTGTGACCTGAGCCAAAGTCAAGAGTCAGACACTTAACTGACTAAGCCACCCAGGCGCCCCTAAGGTGTGTGAGATTTTTAAAGGGGTTTGGCAAAAAGACGACCTCAAAAAGCTATGTGTATTGAAACATTACTTATGATAGCCAAGATACGGAAGCAGCCCAAGGGTCCATTTGATAGATGAATGGATAAAGAAGGTATGTCATGCACACATACATGTGTACACACACACACACACACACACACACACACACACACTGGAATGTTACTCAGCCGTGAAAAGAAATGGAGTCTTGCCTTTCGCAACAACATGGATGAACTTAGAGGGTATTATGCGAAGTGAAGTAAGTCAGATGGAGAAAGGTAAATATGATGGAATTTCGCTTCTGTGTGGAATCTGAAAACCAAAAGAGCAAACAAAAAGCCAAACCACCTCTTAAATGCAGAGAGCAAACTGATGGTTGGCAGGGGCGTGGTGCATGGGGGACGGGCAAAGTAGGTAAAGGCGGTTAAGAGGTGCAAACTTCCAGGTATAAAAGAAACCACAGAGATGACGAGTACAGTGTAGGGACTGTTGTGACGACGTGTGGTGACAGCTGCGGGCTCCACTTACTGTGGTGAGCACCGCATAACGTGGGGAGTTGTCGGATCGCTGTGCTGGATGCCGGGAACAGTGTGACGCTGGATGTCAGCTACACATCCATAATAAAGAGCGGGCTGAGATACTCACCTAGATGCTCGGAGAGCTAAGGTACTCATTTTAAACATCGTCCATTTTCAAAAATACTGCTTGTGGTCACATTAAAAAATATCTCAGCCTGGGAGGCCAGAAGTCCACGCAGAGACGTGCAGCTGAGTGTTGGCTCTGGGCACAGATGTGCCCCGCAAAATCCTCGGAGTTAACTATTTTGGGCATCTTGCTTATTCTCAGAAAAACACATCAGTCTGGGCAGAAACCAGTAGGCTGTCTTAAGTTTAAAAAAAAAAAAAAAGATGACCACTCTTCTGAAACAGGGGATGGGACTATCACACCCCGTACGGAGACTGTCCACACAGTGTAAGGAGGGGGACAGGTGGCAATTATTCCTCCATGGCTGCGTCACTGAGATTCTGAGTCACCCTGGACTTTGCTTTGGGCAAAACTAGCTCAGCAGTCTGTGAGTTTTTTGGGATTTTCATTTTTGAAAACTACATTGGTTTTCTTTTTGTTGCCCCAAGAAATAGCATCTGCAGAAAAATTCAGTGAGCGGTAGCAGACCCACGGTCCAAGGTGGTGAATGGAAACAAACGGTTTGGTCACATTACAGGATCAATATGTTTTTCCTTTATAACAGTATTTAGTGGACTTTGAAAATCTCTTATACGTTAAAGCCATTCCCCATTCGTCTTTATGGTCTGTATGTACTCACTGCAAACAACTGCTTTCAACTCTCAGCCAGTTATTAAAAATGTCTTGTGTCCTTGCCTCCTCTCAGCAGCCCATGACTCATCGAGAACCTTCACCTGTTCCTCAAACTGAAAACAAACCCGAAAGCAAGCCAGGCCCAGTTGGACCAGATCTCCTTCCTGGACACATCCCGATTCAGGTGATCCGCAAGGAGGCAGATTCTCAGCCTGTTTCCCCGAAGCCCCCGCCCGCCTCTGAGAGGGTGGAAGTGAAGGTCCCCGCTGCTCCGGTCCCCCATCCTCCCAGCCCCGCTCCTGCTGCTGTCCCCTCGTCCCCCAAGAATGTGGCTGCAGAAGAGAGGGCAGCCCCCAGCCCCGCCCCTGCTGAGGCTGCACCTCCCAAATCCGGAGAAGCTGAGGTGCCCCCAAAGCACCCAGGTGTGCTCAAGGTGGAGGCCATCCTGCAAAACGTGCAGGGGCTCGAGCAGGCCGTGGACAACTTCGAAGGCAAGAAGACGGACAAAAAGTACCTGATGATAGAAGAGTATCTGACCAAAGAGCTGCTGGCCCTGGATTCGGTCGACCCCGAAGGACGAGCCGATGTCCGTCAGGCCAGGAGAGATGGCGTCCGCAAGGTTCAGACCATCCTGGAAAAACTTGAACAGAAAGCAATAGATGTCCCGGGTCAAGTCCAGGTTTATGAACTCCAGCCTAGCTCCCTTGAAAGCGATCGGCCACTGCAGGAAATCATGGAGATGGGTGCCATGGCCACAGACAAGGCTAAGAAAACTGCTGGAAACGGAGGAGATCCCCACACGGAAACCCAGCAGCCGCCGGAAGCCAAGGCGGCAGCGGCGGCAAACCCCGGCAGCACGACAGACACAGCCGGTGACCCCGCGGCGCCGTAGTCTCCACGAGAACACACATCAGACCCGGGGACTGGGACCTGGTGGTGTGCGTTAGGGAATTTTAAGTTGCATGCATTTCAGGGACTTCCAATCCGTTTGTTTTTACTTTTCATAGGCGCTTGGTACGCAGTAACCTGGGTGGAGGCCCAACACACTAATTAAAGGGCTACAAGGAAAATGATGCTCTTCTGTATTCTTACTCTGTACAAATGCAGCAGTTGCCCGTTTCAGAACATCCCCCCGTTGCTTGGTGTTGGGGCCCCATCTGTGCGCGGGCAGCACGTGTGAGCCACGCTTGTCCTCCCCGTCTTCGTGCAGCTCTGCCTGAAGGAGGCGTCTGGCTGGTGGATGGGCCACCGATTTCCCACCACACAAACACGGAACCCAATTTTCAGAGATGTTGCCTCTTTATTGGGATGATCCCCTTCATCTCCTAGCTAAAATACCTAACTTCAGAGAGAATAAAATGTGCGAGGAGCACAGGAGTATCTGTATGCTGGATGACTTTAATGCAACATTAAACAAAACAGTAAAATAAAGTAATAATCTAACTCAACATGGTTTTTTTTGTGATTTCTAAAGTGTTGAGGAGTGGCAGCATCAAGGTTGTGTCTCCCCAGCTTCAGTAACTGTCCGTGGCAGACGAATTTACCAGCTGACTCTGGGATCCACGGCCTGGATCCTGGCCTGGCTCATGACAGAATGAGGGTCCGCCACTTTTTCATCCTCAGATGGCCGCTGTTCTGTGGGAAGACGCAGGGCCGTGCACCCAGGTAATGGACCTGGACTGCCACACCTCTCCGGGTCCCTTGGGCAGCAAGCACCTCAGCTCACCTGGCCTTGGGCCACCCTCAAGCCTCAGGGAAGGGCTGGGCTGGTTCAAAAGGGCACAGGAAAACCGTGTTCTTCGGGGTCCAGGTCAGGAGCCCAGGTCACCAGGGGCGGGGAATGTGTTCTGTGAGAGCATTGGGGTCATCTTTATCTGACACTTCTGAGTCACTGAGCCAGGCTGGGCGTACCTTCCCAGATTGGGTTCCTAGAAGCTGCTGGGTAGAGGATCCCTCTCCTGTGCCCGTGTGTTTTGAGAGCTTGGGAAGGACCACAGCCCCTGAATGGGCTAGATTCTGGTGTTTTGAACCAAACTGGAAGAGAAGGGTAGCCCTGAGACCTTGAACTCCCGTTGCAGGCCGACGTAGGAGCCCCTGTGCCGAATTCCTCATGACTGTATCGAGGTTAATATTGGTGCCTGACGATAGGCACAAAAATACATGCTGGTGTCGTCGCCACTCTTAGCTCGCTGGGAAAGGTTGACGTCATTCCGGTGGGAACCTGCCGCCATCGTTCCTGGGCGAACTCATCTGGGAGCACAAACCGCTGATGACACACCATTGATTCTAGAAACTTGTGTGTGTAAATAGGAAAACAGGCCTCCCAGACTGTTTTTAAAATGAACCACAGATAAAAGAATGGGACCATTTCCTTTTGGGACTCGGGCATCCATTCTCAGTGGACCGTGACATTAAGTTTCCTTGGGTGATTATGAATTGGACTGATGTTATTTTTATCACTAAACACCGACACACCGGTACATAGCCCTTCACTGTAGTTAGAATATATTTTCAATCATCCAAATTAGATGGTACCTGGGTCTCAGGACAGGAATCATCTGGCCCGTGTTGGTGGTCCCCGAGTCTTGGAAGGGGGCAACAGACCCTGGAGAGCTGGCTGCAGGGTTCTTGCTAACGTGATGTCTCGGCCTCTGTAGGAGTCGGGACCGATATCCACGGAGTCTCTGCTTAGTGTCGGGATTTCTGCTTATGTAATCACCCAAGTGCCCTTCAGAGGACATCACTGTTCGGGCTTGAATCGGAACTCTTGGGTTCAATTACAGCTTCTTGGAATAGCCTTGGGACAATGGACGAGTCACATAGCCTTTTCCTTCTCTGTTTTCTCACTTGTAAAACTGTGCAGGGAGGGCGGCAGGAATGATTACATTGAATTCAGACACGCGAAACAAGTGGAAGATGTGCCTGGCCTGTCACAACTGTAGGCTGTGGGTGAGGAGGCCAGAGGTAACTGGCCCACAGAGCCGGCAGCAGAGGCAGGATCCGAATCCAGTCCCGGAAGACAGGCCACGTTAGTCTCATTACAGTGCGCCGTCTTCTCTAGCGCCAAGTGGGCAGTGGTGGCCAAGAGGAGCAGGACTATCGAAGGACCACAGAAATTTGAAAATAACCTCTCGCCTCTTCCTAGCACAGAGCATCTAAAAATATATATATTGTGTCAAAATACTGTGAAATTATTCATGTCGCCTGGATGAAGCAAGCGACTTGGGAATAGCAAGTAATAGTGTCCGCAGTGAAAGCCACTCGCGGCCTCAGTGCTGGTGGCCCAGGCTCCTGGGTTTGGTGTCCAGAGCTTTCTAGTGCACCCCCCGTCCATTTCCTCCCACCTCAGGGTCCGCACCGCTCCAGCCCATTCCCACCTGTGAGACTGCCCTCGCCACTCTACCCTCTGGTCAGGGTCTTGCTCACCCTTGAGCCCACCATTTTGTGAATCCCTCCCTACTTGGACAGTACCTTCCTTCTCAGACTTTCCTTCCTCCAAACTGCATGCCTTCTGCCCGTTTGCCAGGGCCCCATTGTCTCCCAACTGTTTGAACGTCTCCAGTCATTTCCTGACCGAAACTCAATTCCCTGTTGCGGTCCATTTTGAAACCTCCTACTTCCCCCATTGTTGTCCAGACCAGGCATGGAGGCACCCTTGATGGACTTGGAGACCTTTTGATTTAAGAGCTTATGATTCCAAGGCTGACCCAACATTCCAAAATAAGCATCAGTATTAGCTGATGAGAGTGTGGGTCCCCAGACGTGCAAAGTGTGGGCAAGTTTCCTTTCTCCAGGGCTTTCTCTCCCCATATGAAAGGTGGGCATTGCCCAAGGCCCCTCGCGGTGACCTGGATGGT
Source organism: Suricata suricatta (assembly GCF_006229205.1). NCBI lineage: Eukaryota > Metazoa > Chordata > Mammalia > Carnivora > Herpestidae > Suricata > Suricata suricatta. The sequence continues at coordinate 175,396,990 of NC_043701.1, forward strand.
TCCAGTGAGTCCATACTTCTCACTGTCACAGGCTCTATGCTTATGTTTGTGTCTCCACAGCATGGAGCTCCATTCGGGGCTGTGCATTCCACAGCTCCTGTGTGAGCCTGGCCACTCTGCCCACTGTTCTGTAACATTATACAAATGTGCTCATATGCCAAGGAACAGGATCCGGAGTTGCAGTTATTTTGGGAGACGCAGGAGCCTGTGGGAAAATGCTGGAACATATCTGAGTCACTCAGGCAAATACCTTTCTTTTCCGTGTTCCAGCCTGTTGTGAACTTCCAGGCAGCACAGAAAAGCTCTAGCGGGCGCACACGCCCCTTGTGTTGGGCCTGCCCTTCCTGACCAGCACTCCCTGTTTCTTGGCTGTGCTGCCACATTGTCTGAGGTCTGGAAAGTTAGCGCAGAGGGGTGAGAGGCAGGGCTCGATTAAACCCTTGGAGGCCTTAAGGGTGGGAAACATTGTGGTGAATCTCCCCATAAGTGATTCAAAATAGGGGCACCTGGGTGGCTCAATTGGTTATGTGTCTGACTTCAGCTCAGGTCATGATCTTGCGCTTCATGAGTTCGAGTCACCCATCGGGCTTTTGTGCTGACAGCTCAGAGCCTGGAGCTTGCTCAGATTTGTGTCTCCCTCTCTCTCTGCCTCTCCCTCCCTCGTGCTCTGTCTCCCTCTCTCTTAAAAATGAATAAACATTAAAAATTTTTTTAATTTAAAATAAAAACAATAGTAAGCCCAAGTAAGTGGAGGGATGATCTGAACTTGCCATGTTCTGCTCTGTTGCTTTTGTAAAAAAGGGAGATTAGGTTCTTCTAGGTGTGTGTGTGGACACTTGGGTGTGTTCCTGCTCCCCTGGTACTCGGTTGGCCTGCTGTCCCGCGCTGCCCACTGGGAACCAGTGGGGATCAGAAGGAGTTGCTTCAGCCCAGGGGAGGGCTCTGAGCAGGGGGAGCAGGGACCCGGAGCAGAGGACAGAGCAGGGAAAGCCAGCGATGCTCCCGTGCCGCTTTCAGGGAGAGGGAAGTGAAGCAGCCACAGCCCTGTAGACGTCAGGGGCCCAGATCAACGGCGCCAGAGCTCTGGGTGCAGGGAGGTCGAGACGGGGGTGGAAAACGCTTTCTAGGTAGCACACTCCCTTTCTGCCCCTGCCTGCTGTAGCCAGAGCTTGCCCTGATGCCCTCAGTGGCCCGTGTGCAGGCTGGGCCTTGTCCACAGCCCCGTTCCTGAGGAAGGAGGTCTTCTGTAGTCCGAACAGGAGTCTGAGCATCCGTCTTCCCCTGGTTTTCTTCCGCTTCATCTCTCTTTTCTCTCTACAGGCGCCTTCCTCTGCCTCTGCCTCTGCCTACAAAAAGCATGAACCAGAAGGAAACCTTTCCTCCTTGCTCCTCAGTTTACCCCTTTATTATGAAACACCTTGAAGGAACCAAAGTCACCACCTGATCTCCCGCACACCGCATTCCCCACCTTATTTGCCCACCCCCACCACCCTGTGGACCCAGAGCTACACATGCTCATTGGTGCCACACCCCCCTGTGCTCCTCCCCCTCAGAACTGCCGTACTCCCCTTCCTCCCTCCCCACCCCTCACTCCTGAACAGTGAGGTCTCCCACACTCCCTTCCTCCAGCTGCTCTTAACACTGTGTGATGGTTACCTTCGTGTCAACCTGGCCAGCTGACAGCACCTAGACACTTAAAACACTGGCCGAAGAGTCACTGTGGAGGAGTTTTGTAGATGTGCTTAATATCTACAGTCAGTTGACTTAAAGGAGATTACCCTCGGGTAATGGGGGTGGGCCTCATACAATCTGTTGAAGGCCTTAAGAGCAAAAACAGTTTTCCTGGAAACGGAGAAATTCTGCCTCCAAACTGCAGCATCAGCTCCTGCCTGAGTTTCCAGGCTGCCTGCCTGACCCACAGATTTCAGAGCTGCCTGTCCCCACAGTCGTGTGAGCCAAAAGTTGCCTGTCCCCACAGTCGTGTGAGCCAATTCCTTAAAATAAATCTCTTTCACACACACAAACACACACACACACACACACACACACACACACATACACACACTATATTTGCTCTGGACAATCCTGACTGAAATACACTGCTTACGCTCTCGCTGGGTCACTGGCTTCCACTCTCCAGACCCCAGTCACTTCCGGGTGTATGTGTCTGACACCCTCTTTCTCCTGCACACGAAACTTCCATGCACAGTTGCCTACAAGATACACAGGCAAGATGAAGAGAAGTCAAATTCCAGGGTTTCCTCGGCACCAAATCAGATCTGCTCCAGCACACGCCTTCCTGGGGGCGGGATCTCAAATACTCACAGAGGTCACCTGGTGGAGGAGTGACAGAGCCAGCTGTCCCAGTGGGAGGCTGGGGCGGGGGGGGGGGGGGGGGGGGGGGGGGGGGGGGGGGGGGGGGGGGGGGGGGGGGGGGGGGGGGGGGGGGGGGGCGGCGGTTAGACACAGGCTGCTGCTCAGCCGTGGCCAGTAGTTGTGTAGGAACATGGGTCTACTGTTGTAAAGGTTTCCAGTGTTCAAGAAAGGCCAGAATCTGTTCATGTGAAATCTCTCAATTTTTAAATATTTTTAAATGTTTTTCCAAACCCAGCAGGCCCAACAAACCCATCTGCAGGCCAGCTCTGGCTTTTGGGCTGCCAGTTAGCAAGTCCCAAGTCCCACTGTGCTGTAAACACTTAATTCTTTTATTTATTTATTTATTTATTTATTTATTGGTTTGTTTATTTATTTATTTTAAAAAATCATTTTAGGTAGGCTCCACACCCAACACGGGGCTTGAACTCACAGCCCCGAGATCAGGGGTCACATGCTCTACTGACTGAGCCAGCCAGGTGCCCCTGTTAAATACTCAATTCTGTCCCCAGTTCCTTCTGTGCCTCCTCTTCTGTGAAGTGAGAAGGTGAGGACTGAGGCCCTTGGCCCTTGGACCCCGCTGTAGCCCGCTTGGATGAAGTGAGTCAACAGGAGGAGTGGTGGCCCATGGAGGGCACTGGCTCCCTGCTGCCTCTCCTCCATCTTGCCGACCTCCATTTTCATCCACCCGCACCCACACCCAGCCCAGGCTTTCACTCTGTCGCTCTAAGACTGCCAATGGCACCTTGTTAGCTGGTTCAGAGCTGCCGTCCAGGTGCCCCACCCTCAGTCCTCCATTCCAGAGAAGTCAGGGGACGCCTCCAGCCCCCCTCACCCCCCGTCTAAGCAAAACTCACACTCATCCCAGTCCTACTGCCTGCACTGGTCACCGACATATTGAAGGCAATGGAGTCAGATCAGCTGGGCATTCCAGTCCCAGCTTCCTCACTCAGTACCTCTGCGAACTTCGGCAGGCTCCTCAGCTTTCTGAGCCTCAGTTTCTCCCTTAGTTAGTGGTGATGGTGAGAGTGCCAGCCTCCTCCTGAGTCCCACGTTTCATCCTGAGATGAACTTGCCTGAGCTGGTCAGTGACTGGGACCAATCTCCCACCATTCTTCCCTCCATACCACCTGGTGCCGAGGGGAAAGGGGCCGAGGGACGGGTCCACGGCGTTGGTCCTTCTGTTCTCCCGCCTCAAGATGGTGTCTGAACAGAGCCCAGGGGAGGAGCCATCACACCCCATGCCAGTTTCTTCCCTCCCTCTCCACCTCTGTAACCCTCCAGTTCAAGTGTGGATGACATCTCTGTAGTGCATTCCAGGCAGGGAGTTTATGGTTGCAAGAAACAGGGAACAGAGACCCCACCCCCACCCCTCCAAAGGACCTCAGGCAACGGGGTTTACAGCAAAGCTCTCTGAGCCCTGGAACATAGGAAACCCCCAGGCCAGGCCTCAAGAGGAGCAGGTGCTGAAGGGAGGCACAGATCCGGTGGCCCGGGGTCGGCCATTGAGCTAAACCACCAGCTCGTCCTAAAGTGCCCTTCTCTCCCTACCAGTGATTAGGACATCAGAGTCAGGGCACGTGATGCCATCAGGGGAGCACTCAAGGTGCTGACCACTGGCCATTCCAGAGATGGGCCTTCAGGGAGAATGGGCTCAGCAAAGGGAGATCAGGAGGCAGCGTGGTTCCCAGGAGCCAGAACCACTGTGGGGAAACACAAAAGAATATAGAAGCAAGGGTTGTAAGGGCACACTGGCGGTTAGCACTCCTGGCAGTTGGTGCCTGACGTGACAGTTCCTCTTTAGGGCCACTCAGCAGTGTGTACATGGTCATGATGGAGGAGGACAGTCCCACTCCAAAATGGAGGCATGAAGAAGGATGCCCCTTTGTACGTCTGTAAATACAATGGAAGCAAATGTAACCCTAGGTGGTGGGGTGTTGAGCTAGACAGAGCAGATGTGAGGGCCGGCCCCCGACCTGGAGGCCTGAAGGCGTCCGTGCTCAGCGGCACCAAACCCACAGGCCTGCCCTCCTACCTGCCCCCCCACTGATCCAGGACGGGCGGGACATAGTAGACAAACTCCCGGCAAAAAAGGACCAGGTTGAGAATCAGTCATGTGGAAACTCACAGTGGACAAGCTCCAGGACTGCAGCCCTAAAGTTATGAGCTACAGATTCTGGAAATTTCTTACTTTCAAATGACCGCTGCAGTGTGGGAACAATATGAACAGAGGAGTTAACTCTCAAGGCTTTGTCAGAGCTGATGTGTTGCATTCTGGAAGACATGGAGGCGCTTCCGTCCGCTTATAGCTGTGTGAAGCAGAGAGTTCTGGAAAGTTATAGAAGAGTCTTCAGAGATGGTGGCAACCGCATTGGTGGCAGTGAAATCGTCTAGCTTTAGAAGGGCTTCTTATCCCCCGTGTCCTTCAATCCCTCCCGCGACACCACTTCTGTAGACGTGGAACTCTGGCTCACACGGGCTCCCCGCCGTCACATGGCCTCTCCTTATCTCTGAACCTTTTAGTTTTCTCTCCCACTGCTCACTGTTTCATTCTCTGTTGTTTGTTTTTAATTTCAGCCTCCTTGAGATATAATTCACATACCATACAACATTTAAAGAATATGATTTAATGTTTTTTAGTAGATTCCTAGAGCTGTGCACCCAAAAGCACAGTCAACTTTAGAGCATTTTCATCATGCCAAGGGGAACCCCCAAACTCATGAGCATTTCCTCCCCAGTCCCCCTAACCCTCCCCACACCCCCAGACCCTGGCAACCAATAAGGTGCTTTATGTCTGTACAGGCTGGACTCTATTCCACTCATTTCATATAAATGGAGTTATGTAATGTGTGGTCTTCCGTGACTGGCTTCTTTCACTTAGCATAATGTATCCAAGGTACATCCCTGTTACAGTATGTGTTAGTACTTCACTCCTTTTTATTGTTGAAAAAATCTATTGTGTGGATGGACCGCATTTTATTTATCCCTTCATCAGTTGATGGACTGACTATAAAGTAGGCTGCTATGAATATGCATGTACAAATTTCGTGGGGACACATGTTTTTATTTCACCAGGGAACATACCTAGGAGTGGAATTGCTGGGTCACATGTTAACTCTATGTTTCACTTTTCGAGGAACTGCCAGACCCATTTTCCAAAGTGACCACACCATCTTCCATTCCTACCGGCAGTGTGGGAAGGTTCTTACTTCTCCGCATCTCATCCTCAACATAGCTCAATGAAAACGTTTGAGAGCGTAGATTCGACTGACCGCTCATCTCTTAGCATCAGATGATACAGTTCACTGACTAGATCAATGTCTGCCTCGCGCCAGGTACTCCCCACTGGTCAAATCAGCGAGGGCCAGAGTGATGAAGCAGAGTAACACGGTTCGACACATGGCTACCAGATGCCCATCCCCTCTGCAGAGTCTGAGAAAGAGATGAGGTCTGAACAACATCATTTCCTGAAGACGCAGTACTGGAAGGTGGCACCAGCCTCATCCCAGTCCCAGGGCCATGTGTGCAAAGGGCAGCGGGCTAAGAAAGAAACAGGTGTTGCTTTTCTTGGGTCTCGAAATGAGGCAGCTTAGGAGACCTAGGTACTAGTTTGATCTGCTTCAACCAACACTTCGGAGCTAGCAGAGTCAGGTCTAATTTTTCCAAGTAGTTGCTCGAGCACCCGCATCCCCTTAGGAGCAGGAAGTCTAGTGTCTTCATTTATTTGTTTGGTTTTTTAACTGCAGAGTCCCAGGACTGCTACTGGGGGCCCGAAGAGCCAAGAGGCATAGGAGGGGGTCTGAGCCTCGGGCCTTGAAGGTCTGAGGACAACAAAAGACTAGGGTTTTCTCCCTTCCTCCCTGAGTTGTCCAAGGACCGCAGGGGTGCACTCAGGTCAGTGGGAGTCAATCCTGCCGCAGGTGCAGGGAGAGAGAGAGAGCAGCATGTGTGACTCGTTCACCAGCTAGTGCCTCAGAGGCACTCTCCATTTTGCTGTTGAAAGGGGGCCCTTCCTTGTTGGATAGACACTTGCTCCTTTTGCAGAGGCCTGGCCTGGATCCCTAAGGCCTCCACTTAGGGCCGCTCCAGGCTCCAAGTTCAAAGACTTCCTGGATCACAAGGATACACCTAGCTGATAGATCCAGAGCTTCCTCCTCGACCTTGCCCTGTGCAAGAGCCAGCAGCATCTGATCTTCATGAAGACTCCTCCCAGGCTCGAGCCCCAGGAGGAATGGATATGGACCTTTCCAGTCCATTGAATTGCAAACTCACATACCTCTTAGTATAAGAACATAAAGTTTACTTAGCATAAACAATATGGCTGCTCAGAGGGGCAATAAGAAGATGTGCAAACAGAGGAGTCTATAAATCCATGTCATTTGTCAAGTGGTAAAACCAGGAGGGGCCCTGAGAAGCCCTCCGCTGGGGGCACGTTGACCTTTACATCCCCGCTACAGGTGATGCCAGGGAGGTACCTGTCATGACAACAAGATCCTTCTGAAACCTTCCTCCGAACAAGAGTCTACGTCAACCTTAACAGAACACAGCCGAATACAGCCAACCAATTTTTACCCGTGGCCTCCAAGTGTGACCTCCCACGAGTCCTCACTCAGCTCCCTTCCCACTTCCCACCCCCAATCCCCCTGGTGTCCATTTTGGATTTCTCCCATAGAGCTTCCCTGGGGCAAGGGGGAGGAGAGGGGAGGTGCCCAGTATTCCTTTCTGTCAGTGACCTTGCATCCATCCCAGACAGCTTTTCTGATCTTTGAACCTGAGCGAAGGGGCTGGGATCTGGAGAGCCCACCTCCAGAAGGTTGACTATTGGACACTTTCCCACTCTTCCTCCCTTGCAACCAGATTTGTGCGTCAAGAGGCATGAAGGGTGGGGGCAGGTTTCCTCAACTCTTAAAAAGCTTTCTACCACGTTCCACTCAAGGCAATGAAGGCCTATTTGCCCTACATTTTCATAATCAAAAGAATCCACCCAAAGATTCTTACTTGAATAATGAAAGTTCTGAGATGGCATTGGGCCTACCCTCGGACACAGAAGCAGCTGGCATAATTTAGAAATTTCTCCCAACAAGTATCTAGTTATATTAACATTTTTTGGAGATAATTTTGACAAATTATTGGATCATAAAGTTCTTTCAGGCAAAAAAGATCATTATCCTAAACACGTGTTTAAACCCTCAGGATTTAAAAATATTAAAACTATGGTAAGTCTTCCACTTTGATTTTTTGTTCATTATGTTGCACCCTCATGATCAATATATCAGAAATATATAGTTTAAAAATAAAATGACACTTCGTGGGGCACCTGGGTGGCTCAGTTAAGCGACTGATGCTTGGTTTTGGCTCAGGTCATGATCTCATAGTTCATGGGATCGAGCCCCACGTCAGGGTCGGTGCTGACAGCTCAGAGCCTGCTTGGGATTCTGTCTCCCTCTGTCTCTGCCCCTTAACCCCCACTCCCTTCAGAGTGCACACTCTGGCTCTCGAAGTAAATAAATAAATAAACTTAAAATAAAAGACATTTCATAATTATTTCATGAACAATTTTAAGGATAAATTTTCTTAGAATGACATAAAAGAGAGAGAGAAAGAGGAGGGGACAGGTAGAAAGGAAGTGGGTCCCAAGAATAACTCATTAATTAGTACAAGATATATGCCTGAAATGGTTGATTTAGGATTAATGTGATTTCTTAATGAACTATTGGAATGTGAAATTCGAAAATCTTTCTTTATAGCTAAGGCTTTACCAAAGCTATTTAAAGTTTTGAAATCCCCGGGGGCGGTGGAAAAGTGGGGGGTGGGGAATTAATTTACGGGACAGTTAAGGCTGGTGCAAGCTCTGGTCTCAGTGGACTGTGGCTGTTGAATTGGCCCCATGGAGTCCTCAGATCCTGGATCTTCACCCCAGAACCCCGCATAACCCACTGGGTTTTTAGCAAGCCACTTCCCCTTGGAGTCATGAAATTCTGCTTCAGTTCTGTGATTCTTAAATACAATTCAGCCACACAAATTATTAAAATCTGAGGTGAGGTCGTCCCTCTTGACCAGTAGGGGGCGACTGATGACTATGCCTTCCATTTTTACCCTAACACCCCTCCCCCCCCACCCCCACCAACCTTTCCCACTTTCTCTAAAAGTCATTCCTATGATTGGGGTCTCCATTTCAGAATGAATTACCACTTTCATTATTTTTTATTTCTGATAATGCAAATGATACCCTAACAGAGACTAAGGCTTATTTAAAAGCCAAGTTTAAGGAAGCAAGTATGGGGATGAGGTGCTGGTCTAAAGATTAGAGCACGGGTGTGCATTCATTCACTCTTTCATTTCATTTCATGAATGAAACACCACCACCCCCACTTTCTCAAACTGGGGAGATTTGCAAATCAGAGATACTTGAATTCACAATCTGATTAACATTCCATTCAAAAAATGGAAACTGACCGCACCCGTCTGAGATCTGGCCCAGTCACCACTGGGTTGGTTTTCTAGCAATGGAAACCAGACTTTGGGGGGAAAGGCAAATGTTCTCAAGCACTGTAATGCCAGGTTTATTCTTTCTTAAGGAGTGGGGTCAAAATAATGTTGACAAGAAAAAGCAGGATTTCCTTGTATGAGACTGGACTGTTTCACCCGTGTATGAGAATGGAAAAATTAACAATAGGACATGTTTGTTTCTTTGATAACTAGTAAGCAAAATGAGCCCCCCTGTAACACCACCACCACCTTGTCTCCCAAAGCACATGCTGGTGGCAACAACTCTGGGAAAGCAGAGCACCCACCATCGTGCCCCATCTTAGGACTAGAGTTGCCTCCCTCTAGGCAGAGCGAGCAAAGTATGGGCAGAGAAGAAACTGAAGACTATGATAAAGCCTAAAGCCTGCATTTGACAGACACAAGAAAAGAGGGAGAGCAACATCTTTCCAATGGGGTTGACTGGCCGTCTAACCCTCCTATCAAGAACAGCTAGAAAAACTGGACCAAACATACAAGACACGTCTTGGAAAGTGAGCTACTAAGGTGGTGAGGGTTTGAGGGTCGAGATCCTGGAGAGAAGGGTGAGCTCTCAGAGAGATTAACTTTGAGGCATTTGCCCATTCTCAAGAGGCAGAGAAACCAACAATGTTTTATGTTAAAGAGACAAAAATTAGATTTCAGGACCACAACCACCAAGGAGGAAGAGCCTAAGTAAACCTCTCCGGCTTTCAGCTGGGACACCCCAAGAGGAAGACGTGACAATAGAAAAACCCTCACAAAGACTGAAGATCTGTTTCCAATCAACTCAACTTATTATTATTATTAATTTATTATTGTTGTTACTGATAATTTAACCTCAGGGCTATTGTCATTTTGTGCCAGCTAATTCTCTGTAGTGGGGACTGTCCCACCCCGTGCACTGTAGAATGTTCAGCAGCACCCCTGGCCTCTACCCAGTAGATGCAATAGCACCCCCACACACCCACCAAGTTCAGGCAACCCAACCGGTCTCCAGACATTGCCAAATGTCTCCTGGAGGGCAAAATTGCCTCTGTTTGTTTGTTTAGAATTTTTAAAGTGTAACTGTCTGTTTTGACAGCACGCATAAGTGGGGGAGGGACAGAGAAAGAGGGAGGAGAAAGAGAATCCCAAGCAGGCTCCACATTATCAGTGCAGAGCCTGACATGGGGCTTGAACCCATAAACCATGAGATCATGACCTGAGCTGAAATCAAGAGTTGACACTTAACCAACTGAGCCACCCGGGCACCCACAATTGCCTGTTTTAAAACCAGAGTTTGCAGGGGTGGCTCAGTCGGTTGAACATCTGACTCCTGATTTTGGCTCAGGTCATGATCCCAGAGTCATAGGATCAAGCCCAACATTGGGCTCTGAGCTGAGCATGGAGCCTGCTTGAGATTCTCTCTTTCTACCTCTGCACTTCTTTCCTGCTCACACTTTCTCTCTAAAACCAAACCAAACAAACAAACTCAAGTTTAAGGATACCTGCCCAGACTGCCTGGGCAGAAGCAAAATTAGTCTTGCTAGAACCTCAAATTATATCCATAGTTTTTCATTCATGATATCCAGCACCTAATAAATAAATCCCTTCTAAAGAGTTGACAAAATTGACAGACATAAAAAGACAAACCCACAATCACAGTGGGGGATTTTAGGACACATTTTTCAGGAAGTGATGGAAAAAGCCAAAAACAAAAAAATCAACCAGATCTGGACAACCGCCTTCAACTGTGAAGCGGGGAGTCTCTGGCAAGGACATCAGGTCTAGTTGTGTGAGAGAGGGGGTTCTGGGAGAAAGAGGCAATGATATTATGATTTATTATAAGAAATACATATTTGGTCTTGGACTCTGTTCCTGCCACAGTGAGTTCTGAAACACTTGAAATTTTCTTCAGTGTTGAGAAGATAAGGTGTCTTTTGTGATGTGAACAAGGTGACTTTTGGAAAGCCCCTAGGTCACCTAAGGATGGGGACTGGTCACCAGAGGAACCAACCATGTAATAAGGGAAGTGGAACTTTCAGACCTGCTCCCAGACCTCTAGGGAGGGGAGAGGGGCTGGAGACTGCATTGAGTCACCAATGGCCAGTGATTTCATTGCTCGTGCCAACCTAAGGAAGCCTCCATAAAAACCCAAAAGGAGGCGATCTGGGGAGCTTCTCAGCTGGTGAACTTGCGGAGATTCGGGGGAGGGGGGAGCGTCGCACTTGGAGAGTGCACAGAAGTTTCCCCATACCTTCTCCTGTGTCCCTCTTCCACCTGGGTATTTCTGAGTTATACCCCTTTACTAAACCAGTAATCTAGTAAGTAAAATGTTAAGTCTCTGAGCTCTGTGAGCCACTCTAGCAAATTAACTGAACCCAAGGAGGGGTCGTGGGAACCTCCAATCTATAGCTCTTGGCCAGAAGCACTGTTGATAATCTGGACTTGTGATTGGTATCTGAAGGGTGGGGCGGGTGGTGAAGGCAGCCTTGTAAGACTGAATCCTTGACCTGTGGAATCTGACGCCCTCTCCAGGTCATAGTATCAGGATTGAGTTGAATTAAGGACAGCTAGCTGCTGTGGGAGAATTACTTGGTGGTATGGACAAAACCCACACATTGGAATCGGGTGTGGCGGTAAAAATAGGGGCATTGTGGGGAGATGGACACAGATGGGGAGAAAAGGAATGTCTCTGTGGGTCCCCTCTTTCTGGAGGCCTAGTGTGATAAGACTTCTTTTCTATGGGGGGCACAAGTTGGCCGTATTGGTACAGATATTTCCTTGTTGTTCCTTCCCAGACTATACCGGCGGCCTCCAAGACCCTCCATCATAACTTGGTCATGTTTGGGTCAGCAAAGACTAGTAAGGCCGGTGGAAAGCACCTTCTGATCAACTGCGAGGTGTCTCCAAGAGCCGAAGTCCTCTCCCGCTCCTGCCATTAAGGTACCACCAGGTACCACCAGACTTGAAGAGTCTAATATCTGAGGGCAGTCACTGAATTGGGAGAAAGTAGGACTGAATATCTGATTCCTGTCTCCGCTCTCCCCTCAATATTTTAGCAAGAAGGACTCCAGCAGCAGAAGAGGGGCCTGTATCCTTGATACCTACAACATGGCAGACATTACCCTGATTGTGGCTAAGACACAGAGAGGGTAGGATTGGGTTGCGAGATGGAGAAGACGTAGTCTTTGCCTTCAGGGAAGGGGGAGGGGGTGGTTGGCAATAAAACAAGTAAAGTAGTAGTTGGAATACAGCGTGCCGGGGAAAATCCCAGCGGAACATAATTTCCTGATAAGATGCAGATGTGATCGGGACTCTTATAAGTGGCTCATGGGGAGGACTTTAGATTAGAATCTAATCAAGGCTTTGAGCATCTTCTGGGGAAGCAGGGTTAACATGAACAGAAAAGCCTGCAGGGGAAAAAGTATGAAGCGTATTCAGGAAAAATTGTATCCAATGGTGATGGAGAGCCTACTCTATAGCAGGCCCCGTGCTAAGAGCCTGATGTCCGTCAGCGAACAAGACTCAGTCCGTTCCCCCATGCTCCTTTGCACTGATCTAGTAGGCAGGTTGAAAAAGAAAGGAGCAATTTCAGGGTCTTGATGGGGAGAAGTTCCCCAGCGAGCTGTCTGGAGTAACTGGGACACAGAGTACAGGAGAACCTGGGATTGTGAGTAACTGGTTCTGGAAGTGTCCGCAAGACAGACAAACATTTCTTTTTTTTTTATGTTTATTTATTTTTTAAATATTTTTTCTGGTTTTTTTTTTTTTTTTTTTGAAAGACAGAGAGAGACACGCAAGCAGGGGAAGGTCAGAGAGAGGGAGACACAGAATCCGAAATGGGCTTCAGGCTCTGAGCTAGCGGTCAGCACAGAACCCGATGTGAGGCTTGAACCCATGAACTGTGAGATCATGACCTGAGCTGAAACCGACGCTTAACTGACTGAGCCACCCAGGCACCCCGATGTTTATTTATTTTTGAGAGAGAAACAGAGTGCAGGCAGGAGAGGGGCAGAGAAAGAGGGAGACACAGGATCTGAAGCCGGCTCCAGCCTCTGAGCTGTCAGTACACCACCCGTTGCAAGGCTCGAATCATGAACCGTGAGATCATGACTTGAGCCCAAGTCAGATGCTTACCCGACTGAGCCACCCAGGCACCCTGACAAGCAGACATTTCTGATAAAATTTGTTTTTCATTAATTTGTTCTTTCTTTTTTTATATATTTCTTTTTTCTTCCTTCTTTTTAATGTTCATTTTTTACTTTTGAGAGACAGAGGGAGACAGAGCATGAGCAGGGGAGGGGGGAGAGAGAGAGAGAAGAGAGAGAATCTGAAGCAGGCTCCAGGCTCTGACCTGCCAGCACAGAGCCCGATGCGGGGCTCGAACTCACGAATCGCGAGATCATGACCTGACCCAAAGTTGGACACTCAACCAACTGAGCCACCCAGGCGCCCCTCTGATAAACTTTAACTTGACAAATGAGCGGTGTCTTGCAACACGAGTAGTACGTGACACCAAATGTCACATGATCACAACTGAGCCAACGGTTCTTCTCTGGCTCGCTCACTGGCTCCCTGCGGATTGTGGTTGGTCACCAATGCAATGTCACATTTCCACAAAATCCTCCAAAGGAGGCAAAAGCAAGTGTCATTGGACAGTTCCTTGCTAAAGTTGCATGAAAAGAAAGATTCCATCGAGCCAATAGATAGCAGTGAATCTGTTAGTGAGAGTGAAAGTCGTCTGCACAGTAACCCTCCTCTCTCTTCTCTCCCTCACACCAGCCACGAAGGTTTTCAAGGGTAAGTGCAGGTGAATTTATCTTTTAAAATATTTTGTATTTTCTTCACTATTTTGTATTATATTACAGTGTCATAAACGTTTTTATAGGGATATTTTGGGGTTGTGAAATGAATCATCTGAGTTTCCATTATTTCTTATGGGGAAATTCTCATTGATCTACAAGTGCTTTGGGTTACAAGCATGTGTCCAGAATGAATTATGCTCACAAACCAAAATTTTACTGTATATTTATACATATACATATGTATTCTGATTTTAGAAGTAATGTACCTCCATTGAAAAAAAATTTAGAATACAGAACATGTATATAAAGAAAAAACTTTTCAATACTGTTAATACCCCCAAGATAATTGTTATTGGCATTATATTTCCTTTCATTATTTTTTTCTATGCATATATACCTTACAAAATTATTAGGCCACATATTCAGTTTTGAGTATGGTTCAATGAAAAGGCAAAGTGTAGGGGCAGACATTTCTGATAAACTTTTTTTTTCATTACTTTGTTCTTTCTTTTTTTTAATTAAAAAATTTTTTTTAAATGGGTGGCTCAGTTGGTTAAGCATCTGACTTCAGCTTAGCTCATGATCTCATGGCTCATGAGTTCGAGCCCTGCTTTGGGCTCTGTGCTGACCGCACAGAGCCTGGAGCCTGCTTCAGATTCTGTGTTTCCCTCTCTTTCTGCCCTTCCCCCGTTCACGCTCTGTCTCTCTCTCAAAAATAAATAAACGTAAAAAATTTTAAAAAAAAGCAAAGAAGAGGCAAGCTGTAGAAGACAGGTTGAATGAGAGCATGTGGGTTGCATTTATGTATATACCGTCTGTTAGTCCTCTCAGGTCTGGGAATCATAGGTCATAATATAAATAGACATTTTCTCTGGAAACGAAATACAGAAAACTGTAAGACCTACATCTTAGTACTCTTTCGAACTTTTTGGGGAATCTACGGGTTTCTTTGCAATCTGAATAAAGATGAGGGGCAATTTCCTTAGCATCAATTCCTCACTCCCGTGTAATATATACACAGATGAACGTTGCTATTTATTCCCCAGTTCATCTGTCAAAACCAGTGTTCATAAAGTTTGAGTAAGCTGTATGATAGAGCACAGAGGTTGACTGAAGCAGCTAGAAACAGCCAGAAATATAGCACTCTATCCCTGAAGCTTGGTATTAGAGTCAGGTGCTACTTAAGTCCAATGGTAAGTGGTCATTTACAGCAGTTGAATGCCTGCAGGTAGTGACTTAGCAAGGCTGTGAGGCCTTTGACATGATATACATCGAACCCAAGCTGCAAAATGCCTGGAAAAATGTACCATGGACTAAGGCAGAGCAACATGGTCGTTGCAGCTGCCCTCTTACCAAGCAGGCATGGGCAGAAGGGCAGATGGGAGGAGACCCGCCCTGTCCTGGGGGGCCCAGGGCTCCATGCATTGGTGCCCAGGACACCGAGCTCAGAGGCTCTGTTTGAGGATGATCTCACTGCCTACCTCTTCTGAGACCCTGCTTTAACCATCATCTCGGCTCTCTTACGTGTTCAACGTCCGCCTCTCTTGATTTTCCCAGCAGCATAAAACTTACTCTCACCACTGCATCTAGTTATTGTGCCATCTCTCTCCTCCCTTGCAAAACCAAATTTCTTAAAGAAGTTTTCTACACTTGCTGCCTCTGCTTTCTTACTTCCTGTTTTGCTCAAGTTTCTTTGGAGCAGAGACACATCGGGCTGGCTCAAGGGAACTGACTCTTGCAGGGACACGTTGGAAACCGTGTGTAAGTCTGGAGATGGCCTCATAGGAACTTGGAATGGGGACTGTAAGCCCATCAGGATCAGATCCACCTCATCTCCCCTTCCCTCCCCTCCTTTTCTCGCTCTCTGTTTCTCTCTGGACATTCATTCTCCCCCGCTCTCTGCTTCTCATCTAGCACCATGCCATAATGACCACTCCAACGCCAGTCAACCTCAGGACCTTCAGCTCCCACTGTCAACAGAGGCCCGAGAGAGATGGACCTTAATTAATCTGGGTAATTCCCTCTCTTGAGGACACAAGTCATAGGTCACTGGCCTCATATTACAGGACACAGCCATTTCAGGGCCACAGGATCATGGACAGAGCAACCTCCTTAAAAGGGACTGTGGAGAGAAGAGCAGACCTTGAGAAGCATCTTTGTTTTCCTCCCATTCACTCTTTAACCCAAGGCAATTGGTTTATGTGCTTGGCAGCCTGGAAGCTACTCTCACTGGGGTCACAGACAATGTCTTTGTTGTTGAGTCCAGTGGATAGTTTCATTTCTTTCTGTGCATGGATGTTCAGCGGCTTTTGAAACGGTTGACCCTTCTCCTGCTCCTTTGTCTATGACTTTCATGAAATACACACTCGTCTTAGTTCTCTTCCTGCTTTTCTGTGTCCTTCTGGCCTGGCTTGAGGGCTCCTGTTTCTCTGCGTCTCCTCTCAAAGCTGGCCTTCCTCCGGGCCCATATTTTCCTTTCCTTTCCAGAGTCCTCTCTTCCTTCCCTTTCAGAGTCGCTCTCCAGGCCATCTCACAATCATCTGCTGGATCCTAATAGGTTCTAACTTTATATGTCTGCCTGACCTCCTGCCAGACTCCTTCACCAACTGGACAGCGCTCCCTGGATGTCCTGCAGAAACATCAAAGTCATCATGTGTACATTTGAACTCACCACCTTCTTCCACCAACTTTCTCCTCCTCTGTTGTTTCCTACTTCTGCAGCTGGCAGCACCCGCTTGCCTGGGCCGGAAACTGGGCACCATATTCAATGCCTATCTTTCTGTCACTCTCTGCATCCAAACAAACACCCGACACTAAAGAACTGACAATAATTTCTTAACGTACCCGACCCCCAGTGGTCCACTCTCTGAAGCATCCATCTTTTCTTTCTTTCGCCTGCCATCACTGTCATTCCTGGGTTCTCCAAACAGCCTCCAAACTGGGCTCTGTACTTTTAGCTTTTCAAACTTTAACCCAGTCACCTCACAATGGCCCATGTATTTTTTCTCCTCCTTTTTTATTGTTTGTTGATTATTTTTAAGCAAGCTCAATGCCCAAAGTGGGGCTTGGACTCACAACCTCAAAATAGAGTCACATGCTCTACCAACTGAGCCAGCCAGGCACCCCTCCTTCCTCCTTTTTTTTTTAACTTTAATGTTTATTCTTGAGAGAGAGCAAGTATGAGTGGGGGGGAGCAGAGAGAGAGAGAGGGAGACACAGAATCTGAAGCAGGCTTCAGGCTCTGAGCTGTTAGCACAGAGCCTGACGTGAGGCTCGAACCCATGAACCATGAAATCATGACCTGAGTTGAAGTGGAAGGCTTAACTGACGGAGCCATCCAGGCTCCCCTCCTTCCTCCTTTTTAAAAGAAATATAGTTTAGTATTTTTATGTATACATAAAAAAGACCCAAATCACTACCAAACAATGAAGACAGGACAGCTTTCTTTTTTTTCAAGTTTGTTTACTTTGGGGGTGCCTGGTTGGCTCAATTGGGTAAGCGTCTGACTTTGGCTCAGGTCATGATCTCATGGTTAATAGATTCAAGCCCCGCATTGGGCTCTTTGCCGACAGCTCAGAGCCTGGAGCCTGCTTTGGATACTGTGTCCCCCTCTCTCTCTGCCCCTCCACTGTTCATGCACTCTCTCTCTCTCTCTCTCTCTCTCTCTCTCTCTCTCTCTCTCTCAGAAATAAATAAACATTAAAAAATTATGTTTGTTTATTTTTGAGAGAGAGAGAAAACAAGTCAGGGGAAGAGCAGAGAGAAAGGAGACAGAGAATCCCAAGCAGGCTCCCACTGCCAGTGCAGAGGCCAATGTGGGGCTTGAACCCACAATCTGCAAGATCATGATCTGAGAGAAAGAGTTGGATGCTTAACTCACTGAGCCTCCCAGGGGCCCTAAGACAGTTCGATATAACTATTAAACTGTAACACTAAGGGAGACATATTTTTTTTAATTTATCTATTTATTTTGAGAAAGAAACAGAGGGCAAAGTGGGGGAAGGGCAAAGAGAGAGGGACAAAGAAAATCCCAAGCAGGCTCTGCACCATCATCTCAGAACCCAACATGGGGCTCAAACTCATGAACTGTGAAATCATGACCTGAGCCTAAATCAAGAGTAGGACACTTAACCAACTGAACCACCCAGGCACCCCTAAAGGAGACAGATGTTAATATTCTTAGGTCCCCGCCCCTGCAGCTCCAATAACCATTAACCCAGGCTAGGCCTGCCCCATCCCTATCCCAGCCCACTGTCCCCCCATAATATTTTGAAACAAAGCCCATATATCCTCTCATTTCATTCATAAATATTTCAGTATGGATTTATAAAAGATCAAGATTTTAAAAATACCATTATCACACCTAAAAAGAATTCATAATTCTTTACATCATTAAATACCTACTCTTCAGATTTCCAGGTGTCTCATAAATGTCATACATTTTTTAAAACTTAGGACCTACATAACGTGCATACATTGTAATTGGTTGCGTGTCTTTAAATGTCTTTTATTCTGCTGGTTATCCCATCTCTTTTTTTTCCTTGCAGTTTATTTACTGAAAGAAAACCAGAAACATGTTGTCTGTCCTGTAGAGTTTGCCTGGGTTTTTATGGATTGCATCCCCATGGTGTCACTGAGCTAGATCCTGGCTTCTGCATTTTCTATATATTGGTAATTGGACTTGGAGACTATCTAGCCAGGCTGAGCCGCTATAACAGAATACTGTGGATTAACCAATAGAAACTCACTTCTCATAGTTCTGGAGGCTGGAAAGTCCAAGCACAGGGTGCCGCCATCACTGGGTTCTATGAAGACTCTCTCCCTGGCTTGTTCTTACGTGGTGGAGAATAGCCGTGAGCTCTCTTCCTCTTCTTGTAAGGACATTGATCCCATCATGGGGGCCCCACTTTTACAACCTTATCTAAACCTAATTACCTCCCCAGGGCCCCCCCCCCCCAAACATCATCACATGGTAGGGAGTTAGGGCTTCAACATATGAGTTCTGGGGGACGCAAACATTCACTTCGTAACAAAACACCTTTTTTTTTTTTTTTTAAATTAGTAGCATCATTGCATCAGACTCTTAATATACTGGGTCTTAAGGTTGATT
The DNA here is from genome assembly GCF_006229205.1 of Suricata suricatta. Lineage (NCBI taxonomy): Eukaryota > Metazoa > Chordata > Mammalia > Carnivora > Herpestidae > Suricata > Suricata suricatta. Next base: position 175,415,767 of record NC_043701.1, read on the forward strand.
GATTTTCCTTAGCAATTCAAACGATTAGTGCAAGTAAATATTTCTAAATCTGATTATGTCTTCTCCTATGTAAAATCCTATAACAACTCCCCATTTTTCTTAGGCTAAAGTTCACAGGAGTGATCATGTGACTATCCCCTGGGCACTGTGATTGACCAAAAGGTGAACCTGTGACCCACGGTGGGCCAATCAGAGCCCTTTACCAGCTTTTCCTGCTGGAGCTGGGGGCTCTCTCTTTCGCTGCGGACTGACCCTAAGGGCAGTGCAGAGGAATTCCTCTGGAAGGTGTCTGGTTTTCATGAGAGGATTTCTGCTAACACAGTCGTGTTTAACCCTGGCCACGCGGAAAGAGAGATTTAAATAAAACACACACACACACAAAGCCAGACACAAAAGGCCATGTATTGTATGACTCCATTTATATGAATGTCCTGCACAGGCAAATCTATAGAGAAAGAAAGTAAACTGATGGTTGCCGGAGTTCCAGGGGAAGGAGGAATGGAGACTGACTGCCGAGGGGTGTGCGACTTCTTTCTGGGATGATGAAAATGTTCTGGAATCGATATCAGTGATAATTGTGCAACGTTAAAAAGGCACATTTTATGGTACGTGAAGTACATCTCAATTTTAAAAGGTACCCAAGACCAGACTCCCCTAGATCAGTTAACTAAAAAATTCTGCGGGTGGGGCTCAGGAGCAGGTAAAGCTCCCCAAATTATTCTAAGGAGCACCGGCCTTGAGAACCACTGTTAGATCAACACATCTGCTCTCTTTCTTCCCGCACTCACTCCTCCCAGGGATAAGGAGGGGAAATGGGGAGGGAGTCCTTAGCATGTTTGCTTGAATTGTAACTCTGTCTCTCTCCCTTTCTCTTCCCTCTGTTAGATCAGTTCAGAAGAGAAGACATCTAGAAGCTCCGTTATGACCACAGAGCTTAGTCTCTATTATTAACTGAATTGCGTTTCCCCAGAATTCATACATCGAAGCCCTAATCTTCAGTGTGACTGTATTTGGGCACACACAGAGATGCTTAAGGTAAATGAAGTCATAAGGGCTACACCCTGTCTTCATAAGAAGTGTAAGGGACCCCAGGGATGAGCTCACACAGAGAAAAGGCCATGTGAGGACACAGAGGGAAGGCACCCAGGGCAAGAGGCCTCAGGAAAATTGAATATGGATGTCCAGCCTCCAAAATAAATTTCTTTTGTTGAAGCCAGCAGCCTCTGGTATTTTGTTACAGCAGCACAAGCTGACTGATACAGTCTCCAATTCAGCTGTTTCTGTAACAGAGCAAGAGAAAGGCAATCATACTGTAAATGATGAGACGTTTGTCTCATTTTTTCCAATTGTTATGCCTCCTATTCTTTTCTTATTGTGTTCGTGCATTGTCTAGAACCTCCAGAAAAATGCTCAATATCGGGAATAACAGACTTCCTTGTCCTATTCCTTAAGTTAATGAGAATGCCTCTGGTATTTTGTGGATAAATATGATGTTTGCTTTTCATTTTTGATCCCTGTCTCGGTCCACCCAGGCTGCTATGATAAAGTACCACAGACTGGGTAGCTTTTAATTCACAGAATTTTATTTCTCCCAGGTGTGGAGGCCAGGAGTCCTAAATCAGGGCACCAGCAGGGTTGGATGAGCACCCTCCTCTGGGTTACAGACTTTGCTCACATGGTGGAAAGGGCTGGGGATCTCTCTGGGGCTTCTCCTACCAGGGTGCTAATCCCCTGCGTGAGGGCCACACCTCCTGACCTAATCCCTCCTCAAAACCCCACTCCGATACCATGTTTGCACTCATAGGTCTAACAGGAGAAACCTAATGGAGGACCATGGGGGAGGGGAAGGGGGAAAGAAAGCTGGGGAGAGAGAGGGACACGAATCATGAGAGACTATTGAATACTGAAAATGAGGGCTGAAGGGGGAGGGAGAGGGGGGAAGAGGGTGATGGTAATTTGTTCAAATTAGTAAGTCTTTTTTTTTTTTAGTTTTTTAAAAAATGTTTATTTATTATTAGGAACAGAGAGAGACAGCATGAGCTGGGGAGGGGCAGAGAGAGAGGGAGACACAGAATCTGAAGCAGGCGCCAGGCTATGAGCTGTCAGCACAGAGCCCGACACGGGGCTCAAACTCACAAACCACGAGATCATGCCCTGAGCCAAAGCCAGTCGCCCAACCAACTGAGCCCCCCCCTCTCAAATTAGTAAGTCTTGACAAACCGTCTTGTTCCTACTCCCTGTCTAGATACTTCTGCTGCTTCCTCTGCACACTCACTGTGCTTTACACAAAATTGACTACTGACTAATTTTCTGGACTTGCCATGTTTTTCATGGCTCCCTAACTTTGCACAGCCCCTTTTTCAGCTAGGGACACCCTCCCCAACCTTCCAAGGCCTGGCGGCTTAGAACCAGATACAACTGTAGTTCCTCTTGAGATCCAGGACATAGGGAAGAAGATTCTTGCTTCTCTCCCCATTTAGGAGAATATCAGAGGACAGAATCCAGGACTCTCTTCCTCTCCTTTAATTGGAGAGGTGGCTAGGCTGACTCACAGCACGGGGGCGGGGTAATTGGTCTTAAAGGCTGGGCCCCAGGCTCCACTCTTCTTTCACTTCCTGAATTCACATAAGATGCTCTTGTGTGGTTAGTGCTCCTTTACCGGGTCACCCTCCCGGGGAAGTGGGAAGTGGGAATCTGTCATTCTCTCTTTCCAAACACCTCCTCTGTAACTGGGTGGGTAGGTCCAGTGACCCTGGCCCTGTGGACCCTGCCCACTCAGTTCAGTGGAGAGAGAGGAGGGCCTATATCCCCCTTAGACCTAGGTCCAGGCCAGGTTCCAATCCAGCTTTTAGTGGAGCTTTTGCATGAAGTTTGGCTTTTAGTTTTCCATTTGGCTAGAGATTCTCGGACATAGATTCTATATGTGTGCACGCCAGAGGAGAGGCAGGGTGAGTGGCTCTGTTACACACTCACTTGGTGCTCTCGTCAAATATTTGCCGGATAAATGAGTGAACTGATTTCTGTGCCCCAGCCCTTCCCTCCTCTTGTAGTAGGTGCTATTGACTGGGTACCTTTTTTTTTTTTTAATGTTTTTTACTTATTTTTGAGAGACAGAGAGAGAGACAGCGTGAGCAGGGGGAGGGTCAGAGAGAGGGGGAGACACAGAATCGGCAGATAGGCTCCAGGCTCTGAGCTGTCAGCACAGAGCCCGACGCGGGACTCAAACTCACAAACCATGAGATCATGCCCTGAGCCAAAGCTGGTTGCCCAACCAACTGAGCCCCCCCCCCCAAATTAGTAAGTCTGGCTGTCAGCACAGAGCCCAACGCAGGGCTCTAACCCACGAACCCTGAGATCATGACCTGAGCCAAAGCTGGATTCTCAACTGACTGAGCCACCCAGGTGCCCCTTGACTGGTACTTTTTATGATCTCATTGCATCTACCCAACATTCTACCAAGCATGTATCATTATTTTCATTATAAAGGAGGAAGTCCTATATACCACTGCCATACTAACTTTTAAAAAAACATGTTTATTTATTTTTTTATTTTTAGAGAAGGGGGAGCAGGCAGAGAGAGAGGGAAAGAGACAATCCCAAGCAGGTTCCATGCTGCCAGCGCAGAGCCCAATGTGGGGCTTGATCTCACCAACCGTGAGATCATGACCTAAGCCGAAACCAAGAGTTGGATGCGTAGCCGGCTGAGCCACTTAGGTGTCCCTACCATATTAATTAGTATTAAATAATAATTAAATAATAGTAAATACTATTAGTATTTAAAGTAAATCTCTGCTTTAGAAAAAGTAGCAGATCCCATTCTTCACAAAATCTGGCCCTAGTCTCTAGTTAGTCTTCATTCTGGCTCACTTCTTGATGTGCCTCTGTATTGGTCATTTGCGTTACTGATCTTATTGAAATATGTACTCTCCTACCTTAGTTCCTGCATTAATTCAGTCACAAATATTTGTTGAGCACCTACTGTGTGCTAGGGACTGAACCAGGTGCTGGGGACATGGCGAATGATGAGGGCGGACACAGTCTTTGGCCCTGACGAGTTTTCCTTTAGCAGGTCAACAGACTTGGAGAACTTTAGGCTGATGGGTGTGGGACAGAGGGATGTAACCTAATTTGGGGAGCTAGGGAAGGCTTTCCTGAAAAGTGATTAATTTAAGCTGAGATCTCTGTGTGGTAGCTCAGGCTGCCTCTTGGGCTGGCATGTTTTCCCTACTGATTTTCTCTGGCCCTCGTCCATTATTCAACTTCCAGATCCAGTGAAATTTCTGGAAGTCTGTGCCTAATATTTTGGTTAAAATATAAAATAAGGGGTACCTGGGTGGCTCGGTCACTTGAGCATCCAACTCTTGATTTTGGCTCAGGTCATGATCTCGTAGTTCGTGAGTTCAAGTCCTGCATTGGGCTCTGTGCCAGGCATATGGAGCCTGCTTGGGGTTCCCTCTCTCTCCCTCCCTTCCTGTCCCTCTCCTGATCTCTCTCTCTCTCTCTCTCTCTCTCATAAAGGAATAAAAAAACTTAATAAAATAAAATAAAAAATAAGATGCTAAGAAGTAAACAAACAAAAACCCAAAACCTTTAGATATATTTCATCACAGAGGTAGGGATCTGTTCTTTGTCTACCCTTATCTTTGGTAATAGAAACCTAAATTTTAGCTGAACCTTTGTCCACTCAGAATAAAGACTGTTTCCCTACCTCTTTTGCAGCGAGGCTTGACTGTGGTATGTAAGCCTAAGTGGTGGGTGCTGCTAGAAGGTATGGCCTTGAAAGGAGGCAGTGAGCTCCCTTTTCCCTCCTTATCACCCCATTGCTCAGTGGACATGAAGACTGAAGATCCACCTTGGACCATGCTGATGAGGGCCACCTCCTGGGGGTGGTGGAAAGGAAGCTGAAAGTAGACTGGGTCCCAGATGCCCCGAGAAACACCGTATTAGTTTCCTGGCCATTCATCACCAATTGTGTGGCTCAAAATAAATCACCACTAACTGTGTGGCTCGAAACAACAGAAATTTGTTCTTTCATAGTTCTGGGATCTAGAAGTCCAAAATCTAGGTGTTAGCAAGGCCATGCTCCCTCTGAAGACTCTGGGGAAGGGTGGATCTTTCCTTGTCTCTTCCTGCTTCTAGAGTCCCCGCTGTTCCTTGGGTTGAAGTGGCATTGCTCCAGTCTCTGCCCCATTGTCACATGGCTCCTTTTCTGTGTGTCTCCCTCTGTCCTCTCCTTTTCTTAAAAGACACCAGTCATTGTATGTGGGGCTCACTTTAAATTAAGGATAATTTTGGGGCACCTGCATGGCTCAGTCGGTTAAGCATCCAACTTTGTCTCAGGTCATGATCTCATAGTTCGTGGGATCGAGCCCCAAATCGGGTTCTGTGCTGACAGCTCAGAGCCTGGAGCAGGCTTCAGATTCTATGTCCCCCTCTCTCTTTGCCCCTCTTTTGTTTGCACTCTGTCTCTCTCTCTGTCTCAAAAATAAATAAACACTAAAAATTTTTTAAATAAAATAAAATAAATTAAGGATGATTTCATCTACAAAGACAAATTACATTCACAAAGACTCTATTTCCAAATAAGGTCACATTCTGAGGGTCCATGTGGACATGAATTTTGGGGAGACACTATTCAACTTACTACACCCACTATACAAATTCTAAAATGCCTCTATCAGCTTTTCAAGGGCTGGGAAAAGACTGTTTTCTCTTGTTTATGCCATTAATATTTTGGATCTCTGAACCTATACCCCAGCCAGCCATCAAAGGCACTCAGCATGGCATGTCTTATGCAATCTGCTGGGGACCGCTCTTCGGTGACCTGCCCTAATCACGACAGGGGCTAGAGGGTGACAGGATCCTCCCCCAGTGACCATATTATTGGACTATGAATGGACACCTGACCCAAGCCAAGCGAATAACATTCCCTCTTCCAGGAATTTAGAATAGGACTGAGAAATAACCATGTCTGAACTTGTCTCTTGATTGGAGGAAAGATAAACGTATGAATTGTGGGGTAGTTCTCTTCTGTTTATCATGTGCAGAGAGAAACAGAGAAAACTGGTTTCTACATGGAAAAAACAGAACAAGACAAAACAGATGTTTGAAGAGAGGAAGATCGATGAGTCTCACAAGAAGTCTGAATTGTTCCCATTCAGTCTTGGTTCTGGGGCTACTAGGAGACTTGGCTGTATTTGTGCCCTAAAGTTAAAAATACTACTAGCAGCAAGTCCTGGGAGCTTTGCACGGTCCAGAGCATCCCACAGCATCTGACACATTGGTCAGGGCACTCTGTCCTAGTTTGTGCAGTGCTTTGGTGGCTTAACCCAACACAAGGTTTTTCTTGCCTCCCATGGAAGCCCTTAGTGGCCAGGCAGCTCCTTCTCTTCTACCTTAGTCGTCTGGAAGAGGTGAACTGCCAAGTTTGCTGGAGCAGAAGGAGACATTGGTGGGGGAGGTACAGCAAATTTTTTTTTGAATTGTTTATTTTGTTTTATAATTAGGTAGTATATTTACAGAGGTTCAAAATCCAATCTATGAAGCAAGTATATCTAGATAAATTTAGATAAATATATTTAGATAAACCTAGTTTATTGCCCAGTTCCCTCTACCCTATTCCCTCCTTTCTACGAAAGTTAACAATGAAAAAAATTATGTTTTTTCCTTTTAAAAAATAAGCAATTATGCACATAGTTTCCCCTCCCTCCTTATTCAATTCCATATGCGTTATCTTTACCTTGCTTTTTTATTTGACAGGGTTTCTTTTCATTATTGTTGATAAGATATACATAACATAAAACTCACCATCCTAACCATGATTAGGTATACAGCCCAGTGGCATTGACACATTCACATTGTTATATGACCACCACCACTGCCTCTAGAACTTTCCTCATGTTCCCAAACTGAAAGCCTGCACCCATTAAAAAATAACTCCCCATTTCCCCTCCTTCCACCCCCTAGCAACCAAATATTGACTACTCTAGGTACTCCATAGAAGTGGAATCATACATGGGGCACCTGGGTGGCTCAGTCGGTTAAACATCCGGCTTTGGCTCAGGTCATGATCTCGAGGTTCGTGGGTTTGAGCCCCGCCTTGGGCTCTGTGCTGACAGCTAGCTTAGAGCCTGGAGCCTGCTTCGGATTCTGTATCTCGTTCTCTCTGTGACCCTCCCCTGTTCCCACTGTCTCTCTCTGTCTCTCAAAAATAAAAAAAGAACATAAAATATTTTTTAAAAAAAAGAAGTGGAATCATACAATATTTGTCCCCTTTTGACTGGCCTATTTCACTAACATAATGTCTTCAAGTAAGTAAGGTCACTCATAACTGCCTTGGTCCCAAAGTGACACATGTCACAGTCCATTGGCTGGTCTAGACACATGATCCCAAATGAACTGCAATGGAAGCTGGGAAATGTGGAGGAACACAGGGAATAGTTGGCAAGTGCTAGGTTTCATGAGACAACACTTGCGTCACATGATAGATTCTCTTTTTTGCTTAAGCTAGCTTGAGTTGGTTGCTATTGCTTGCACCCAAGGAATTCAAATCATATCCATTATATATGTTTGTTTCAATGTGCGATAAATGGAGGAAGCTCAAAACTGAGGATTCTTCATTACTAACTGGTAATCTTTTTGTGCTGCTTTTCAAAATTAGAGTTATGGGATCTTGGTGTTAAAAGACTCCTGTAGGGGCACCTGGGTGGCTCAGTCGGTTAAGCGTCCGGCTTCAGCTCAGGTCATGATCTCATGGTTCGTGGGTTCAAGCCTTGTGTCAGGCTCTGTCCTGACAGCTAGCTCAGAGCCTGGAGCCTGCTTCAGATTCTGTGTCTCCCTCTCTCTCTGACCCTCCCCTGCTCATGCTGTCTCTCTCTGTCTCTCAAAAATAAATATAAAAATAAAAGAACCCTGTAGACCACATATCTAGTTTGAACAGCATTTATTAGACAAGTGCATTGAGCGCTTAGGAGGCATCATGAATTGTGGGGGTCATCGGGGACACAACATTGAATAAAATTTGGTCCCATTCTAGTTTATGGAAAGCGTTGTCTGTTGATTCTCATTACTTGTTTGACCTATGACCTAAATGCGTATTATTAGCTTGTGCTTATGAGGGAAATTTATGAGTCTACCATGAGTATATTTTTGAGTTGTATAATTTCACTTCCTCTTACTTTCTCAACACTTTTGCTGTTGGTAGTGCTGTATCCAAATTTCCCCATTTTCTTCTTCTTCGTATTTCTCTTTTTTGTAAAGTTAAATAATAAGGATCCCACATTTTACAAATTTTTATGAAATCTTCTGCCATCCATCTAGGAATGGCTCAGAAATGTTAAGCACAGACTAACTTTAAAAAATCTGTGCTTAATAACCCAGAGCTTATGGTGTGACATTATTGCACAGCAGTAAACATGGCAGGGAAATGAAGATTTCTTATATGAATGTGGAATAAGGTATGAAGAAAGCATCAGCGCTGTGTGGTGATAAACAGGACTATCTGGATTATAGTCCTAGGTCTTCCCACAAATTAACTGCATCACTTTGGGCAAATCCCTTAAGTTCCCTAGACCTTAGCCCTTCATCTGTAAAACGATGCCATCAAACTACCTGAAATTTTCTGTTTTCCTTAAGTTCTATGCTCTTATGATTCTACCAAGAACCACAAGGAGGAGAGAGTCAGACATCCCGCACACCTAGGAAACTGAAGAAAGAAAAAAGAAAATGAGATTAACGGGAAAATTCCAAGGACAAAGAAGGCAATATAAAATAATTCAGAAAAGCAGAAAGTAAAGAAGTGAAGTGAAACAACTTAAAAAGGAAGAAATGGAAGGTAAAAAATTTTTTTTGTAATTGCAAGGATAAACCCAGTGAAATTTCGCATTGAAGCTTGAAGAGAATGTAGAAATCTGGTTAGCTGTACTTCTCTTGCATTAAGATGAACTCTTCAGAAGCCATTCGGACTTGCATCGCCAAGGTTTAACAATTCTAAAGAAAGAAAAGGAGGTTATATACATTAGGTGCTTTAAGCTATCAGCTTGCTAAAACCAGCATGTTGTGGAGTGAATAAATGCTTTTAAGGAGAAGGTGGAAAAGAACGTTGCAGGGTAAAAATGAAACAATGTGAGGTCGCCCATGAAGGAGTCATTCAGTTTTGCGGGTTGGCCTCCGGAACTCAGAAAGAATGATTACATTTCATGATTCCCTCCAGCCTCACAACAAAGCATGGTACAGTTGAGGACAGAAATGCCTGGCTCGCTGTCACATGACTCACAGGACAACGGGCCCCTGTTGAAGGGCGTTACGTGGGTGGCTCACTTGGATTCTTTTGGTCAGTCAGTGGCATCAACTGCACAGACAGAAAGAGCAGCTCCTCGACGACCATTTTGCTTGGTTCAGAGGGAAGGAAGGAAGCTTCCATGCCAGGCTCTTCCCACCCCATCCTCTCCCCTCCTGTCTCTAGCCCCAGTTGTCTTGCTCTTGGGGGTCAAAGAAGGATGCACCTGTCTTTAACTCACTCTTTACCCTCTTAGGGCCTGTGAGACCTTGACAACTTTTTGTGTGGTCTGCCTCTCATCCGCCACATCCCTAAACGGGGACAATGTTGTTTGTACATGGCATTAAATGACTAATGGTGCCCGTCACAGAGTCTTAGGCAAAATGGAAACTCAAAATGTCGTTTTTATTATGTTTTCCCCTCCGTGGACATCCTTCTCTGTTCAGTCTAAAGAACAGATGAATCCTTGAGAGCAGGTGATCTCATTTTGGAAAAAATTTCCTCTAAAAGACACTGTTACCAGCTTTAGGGAATAGGAATGCGGAGTTTTTATGGTAGAGAAGGCACCTAAGACATTACAGATGGAGAGATGGGTAGCTGGGTGGCTCAGTGGGGTAAGTGTCCAACTCTGGATTTCGGCTCAGATCATGATATCAGGGTCACGGGACGGAGCCCCGTGTCAGGCGCTGTGCTGAGTGTGGAGCCTGCTTGGGATTCTCTCTTTCTCTCTCTCTTTCTCTGTCTCTCTCTCCCTCTGCCCCTCTCCCGCTCACACATGTTCTCTCTCCCTCAAAATAAGTAAATAAACATTTTCTAAAAAGACATTATAGATAGAGTCTGTGGGACAATATGTTCCCAGTCACAGGATCGTGAATCCCAGAGACGGGAATAACTCCTAAAGAGCTTCTTGAGAGAGAACTGCTGGGTCATTTCGCCGGTAAGCGTGGCGTTGTCTCCCTTTCCGCCTGGAGAGGCATGGCTTTTGGGGGTTCTCAGTATACTTACTTCTGCGCGGCAATATCCTGTTCGTAAAATGACTGCTGTGGGTTGAATTGTGTCCCCTCAGAAGACATATCCAAGCCCTGGTCTCTGGTACAGGTGAATATGACCTTACTTGGAAATAGGGTCTTCACAGAGGTAATAGTTAAGATGAGGTCATACTAAAGCCCTAATCCAATGCCTGGTGTCTACATAAGAAGAAGAAAATTTGGACACAGACTCACAGAGAGAGTACCTTGTGACAACGGCGGCAGAGAGGGGGGTGACCCATCTTACAAGCCAGGAGCATCGAGGATTGCCAGCAACCCCAGAAGCCAAAAGAGGCAAGGAAGGCTAGAGCCTTCAGGGGGAGTATGGCCTTGTCAGCACCTTGAATTTGAACCCTAGGCTTCAGAAGTTGGGAGAGAATACATTTCTGTTGTTTTAAGCAACCCAGCGTGTGGTACTTCGGCAGCCCTAGGAAACTAATCCACTGACCCAATGACCACATCTTTCTGTCCCCTTTCTTATTTTAACCTACAGAATAGGACTAATCCTTGTTCTCAATAGCTCTGAGATTTCTGGTGGAAATTTTAACATATAGTATTTTATACAGTATTTTTATATTAAAATAATATATATTTGAATTGGGGGAAGCTCCCTGGGAAAGAGAGACAGTCTCTCCACAGATTCTCTTCTGTGCTGCTCCATGCAGGCCTGGGGACCCTACCAGGGGGACGCAGGCAGCACAGAATCATCTGTAAATGCTGGTTTACTTACCTCCCACGACCTCAGAATAAAAATATGCTTTTAAGTATTAAAAAAATATTTTCCAGTGTTTATCACTTTTTTGAGAGAGAGTGTGAGAGAGACAGACAGACTATGCATAGGGGAGGGGCAAAGAGAGAGGAAGACCCAGGCTCCAGGCTCTGAGCTGTGAGCACAGAGCCCCACACAGGGCTTGAACTCATGAACTGTGTTTATGACTTGAGCCGAAGTCAGATTCTTAACTGAGCAACCCAGGTGCCCTTAAGTATTTTTTAAAGTGTGTTTTTAGAGGACTTTATTTTATTTTATTTTATTTTGAGAGAGAGGGAAAGATTGCATGAGGGAGGGGCAGAGAGGTAATACCAAGCAGACGCCACACTCACTACAGAGCCTGACGCAGGGCTCGAACCCACAAACTGTGAGATCGTGACCTAAGCTGAAATCAAGAGGCAGATGCTTAACCCACTTAACCACCCAGACACCCATGTCTTTTAAGCCTTTTGAGCTCTCGGAGCTGCTGTGGAAAATTAGAGGCAGCATTATTACCTTCCTTCGTCTCCACTTTAATTTTTCCTTAAACTGACTTTCCTGAGGGGCGCCTGGGTGGTTCAGTCGGTTAAGCGTCAACTTCGGCTCAGGTCATGATATCACGGTTCATGGGTTTGAGCCCCATGTTGAGCTCTGTGCTGACAGCTCAGAGCCTGGAGCCTGCTTCGGATTCTGTGTCTCCCTCGCTCTCTGCCCCTCCCCCACTCACATTCTGTCTCTCTCTCCCTCAAAATAAATAAACATTAAAGGAGAAAAAGAATTTAAACTGACCTTCCTCAGAACTTGTTTGTGTTTTCCCTTAAGACATCGTCACTTAGGTACACGATAATTCTTGTTCTGGTGTCACTGGTGGTTCCTCACCGGCGTAGAATGTCTCCCCATCCTATCTGGAACTCAGCTACTTATTTCAATCTATGCACAGACTTCTAGCCCAGAAGGATATTTGGATTGACTATATTCCCTTACTTGTCAGACTGTAAAGATGACTGTAAATAGCATGCATGTCTAGCATTGTGGGGTGTATTAAATTAAGTTTTTAATTTTAATTCCAGTATAGTCAAAATACAATGTTATATTAGTTTCAGGTGTACAATATAGTGATTCAACAATTCTATAGATTATTGGTTTTGTTGTTTAATATGTGAAATCAATATAAATCCTGTTGGGGTGTCTGAGTGGCTCAGTCGGTTAAGCATCCAACTTCGGCTCAGGTCATGATCTCCTGGTTTGTGAGTTGGAGCCCCACGTCAGGCTCTGTGCTGACAGCTCGGAGCCTGGAGCCTGCTTCTGATTCTGCATCTCCCTCTCTCTCTGCCCCACCTCCACTTGCACTCTGTCTCTCAAAATGAATAAACATTTTAAAAAATGTAAAAAAACAATATAAATCCTGTCGACCTCATGCTCTTTTCTCTTTCTTTCTTTCTTTCTTTCTTTCTTTCTTTCTTTCTTTCTTTCTTTCTTTCTTTCCTTCCTTCCTTCCTTCCTTCCTTCCTTCTTTCCTTCCCTCCCTCCCTCCCTCTCTTTCTTTCCTTCCTTCCTTCCTTCTTTCCTTCCCTCCCTCCCTCCCTTTCTTTCTTCCTTCCTTCCTTCCTTCCTTCCTTCCTTCCTTCCTTCCTTTCTCTTTCTTCCTTTCTTTCTTTCTCTCTTTCACAACTTTTCCTGTTACAGAGAACCACCTGGAGCCTGGAACAGACACCAAGCTGATGACCTGAAAAAGGGTCCATTGCTTCATTATATCATCATTAGTGATAAGCTTGCTGGTCTCATACTTCTTAACTCAAAACAAGGTTTTCTTTTACCTGTTGAAAGAGGAATCCTTTGTCCTGTGCCAGGGATATTTTTTGCATGCTTACTTTGCAACTTCAGTGTTAACTCTTTTCTAGAACATTGCCAACGTTTTTTTCTTATCAGGCCCTAAAGAAAAATCCAAATAACTGTTTCGTCTTACTCTTCTATGTAAACAATCCTTTGGCTCCCATTCTGTCTCTGAAATTTAGCCTTTTTGTTGCCCATTGTTCACCTTTTCTGTTGTGCTTTAAGAAGATCTTTCTCAAATTAGGTCTTAGTTGTGATTGAGATTTTTAGGATTTTTCTAAAAAAACCATAAATATTCTCAGTCATCTGGCTCAGACACTCGGCACTATTTTTAGCACACAGCAAACCTGTTGTTTTCAATTAGATGAATAATGGAGCTAAATTTCCTGGCTGTTTTTTCCCATTTTCTCAGTTAATATTTGCTATGTGTCTCTGAAATGATCATTTTTAGTAGGTGCTCTTAATGATCCAAGAACCTCACAGAATGGATCAGACACGGGTAGATTGCTACAAGTATCTTATATATGTCTATATTATTTAATAGATTTCACATTGTGCTGAGAGAAAAGATTCCTTCCTCATCTTGTAAGCTGATTGGATGGACCCCCAAGGGTGGGGAGGGGGTGATGGGAATAAGAGTCACTAAGCTGAAGAGATCTTTGACCGTTACTATGAGCTGAATTGTGTCCCCCTACAATTCTTATGTTGAAGTTCTCAGACTGTGACTGTATTTAGAGATAGGGTCTTTAAAGAGGTAATTAAGAGGCCCCTGGATGGCTCAATCTGTTAAGTGTCCAACTTTGGCTCAGGATCTGATCATGCAGTTGTGGGTTCAAGACCCATGTGGGCTCTGTGCTGACAGCTCATAGCTTGGAGCCTGCTTCACATTCTGTGTCTCCCTCTCTCTCTGCCCTTCCCACATTTGTGCTCTGTTTCTCTCTCTTAAAACTAAATAAAAAAGGTTTAAAAAAATAAGAAGAGGAGATTAGGGGCTCCTGGGTGGCTCAGTCAGTTAAGCATCTGACTTCGGCTCAGGTCATGATCTCACAATTTGTAGGTTTGGCTTCGCGTCAGCCTCTGTGCTGACAGCTCAGATCCTGGAACCTGCTTCAGATTCTGTGTCTCCCTCTCTCTCTGCCCCTCCCCTGCTCACACTCTGTCTTTCCCTGTCTTTCTCTCAAAAATGAATAAACATTTTAAAAAATTAAAAAACAGGAAGAGGTTAAGACACAACTAACACATGACAGAGAAATAATCATGTGAGGACACAGTGTGAAGATGGTCAACTGCAAGCCAGGGAGAGGGAAATAAACTTTGATGACATGTCGATCGTTAATGTTTACTCATTTTTGAGAGAGAGACAGAGACAGAATGTGAGTGGCAGAGGGGCAGAGAGAGAGAGGGAGACACAGAATTCAAAGCAGGCTTTCGGCTCTGAGGCTGTCAGCACAGAGCCTGATGTGGAGCTCGAACCCTGAGATCATGACCTGAGCCAAAGCTGGATGCCTAACTGACTGAGCCACCCGGGTACCCCTATGGCTTTTTTTCCCAAGTGACATAAGAAATTGGTGTATTAAAAGAGGGCAGTGAAAGAAAATGAAGCCATCCAAAGAGACCTACAAATGTTCCCTCGGGCAAGTGTACTTGGCTGAATAGTGTCCCCCCAAAATCCATGTCCTTGAGGAACCTATGAATGTAACCTTATTTGGAAATAGGGCTTTTGGCAGATGGAATTAGCTGTTAAGATGACGTCATGCTGGATTAGAGAGGGGGAAGGGCCATGTGACAATGGAGGCAGAAACTGCAGTAACGCAGCTGCCTGCCCAGAAGTGCCAAGATGGCCTAAAGTCGCCAGAAGCCAGGAAGGGGCAGGCAAGCTCCTCCCCTGCAGCCTCCAGAGAGACATGGTCCTGCCAACACCCTGATTTTGGACTTCGAACCTCTAGAACTGTGAGAGGATGGATTTTGGTTGTTTTCAGCCGCTAGTTTGTAGGACCTGTTCACAGCAGCCCCATGAAACTGACACAGGAAGTGAACAGGGCAGGGGCGAGCACAGCTCTGGCCAAGTGCTTGCGGACTTGTAAGTGTCGTGCAGTAGCCACTGGCCCGAACGAGAGATTTCAAACCTGTGGGGCCGGGGGTGGGTATTATCTCACAAGATAATACATACAACAAGCTTTAAACTAGAAAACGCCTTGTGAACCATGAGGTGATTATCAGACCTCCAGGATGAAGCATCATCTATATTCTGAAACGTCAGAATAGCTCCTTTGGGTGTAACAGCAGCTAACTTTTAAAGAAATCTTTCCCTTTATGAGAAGCATTATCATCTAGCAACAGGTACAGAAAGGGAAGTATCAGAACTGCAATGTTGTTGCTGTTGTGTTGTTTTTTTAAAGTAGGCTCTATGCCCACCAAGGTCTACACTAGAACTCACAACCCTGAGATCAAAAGTCGCATGCTCTACTGACTGAGCCAGCCAGGCGCCCCAGAAACTGCAATGTTTTCTTTCTTCCTTTCTTTCTTCCTTCCTTCTTTATTTTTTATTTTTTTTATCTCATTTTTTTTTTTACTTTATTTTTGAAAGAGAGAGAGGGAGAGAGAGAGAGTGTGAGTAGGGGAGGAGCAGAGAGAGGGAGACACAGAATCTGAAGCAGGCTCCAGGCTCTGAGCTGTCAGCACAGAGCCCGATGCGGGGCTGGAACTCACAAACTGTAGGATCATGACTAGGGCCGAAGTTGGACACTTTACCGACTGAGCCACCCAGGTGCCCCTCTTTTTTTTTTTTAATTAAAGTTTATTTATTTATTTTGGGAGAGAGAGAGAGAGAGACAGAGCACATGCATGGGAGAGACAGAGAGAGCGAGAGAGAGAATTCCAAGCAGATTCTGAGGTGGGGCTCAGAACTCTGAACTCACAAACCGAACTGTGAGATTGTGACCTAAGCCAAAACCAAGAGTTGGAGGCTCAACTGACTAAGCCACCCAGGCACCTCTGCAATGTTTTCTTAAATGTAAACTTGAAATATGAGACCCTGGTTTTAATGTTTAGTGTTTGATATGCTTATCTTTTCTGCCAAAAGGAGACGTGTGAAGATGAATGAGGTATATGTATTTGAAGCTAATTGTAAATGAAAGCATTCCTAGGCAGGGAATTCCCAAGAGGCTGGGTAGCATGTTGGGAATCACGCAGGATTAGAAATTTAAGTTTGGTTTCTATGAGGTCTCAGGTCAGAAATTCTTGCCTGATCCTAGACAAGCTGCTACATTTTGCCGAGTCTTTATTTAGCTGGATGATTGCTAGAGTTCTCTAGAATTCCCCCACCCAATGGGAAAGCAGGGCCGTTGGCCTCTGTAGTCGGTCGAATAGTGTCCCTGCAAAAGATATGTCCAAATCCTACCACTCAGCACTTGAGACTCTGACCTTCTTTGGAAATGTAATTAATTTAAAGACGTCTGGATGAGTTCATACAGGATTAGGGAGAGCCCTAGATCCGGTGACCCGAGCCCTTACAAAAGACAGAAAAGGAGGAGGAAAAAGAGTTGCAGGAGGGCACACCATCCAGGGATCTGCGTGAAGACAGAGGAAGAGACCGGAGGTAGGCAGCTGCCAGCCAAGGATACCAAGGATCCCAGAAGCCGCCAGAAAGCAGGAGAGAGGCAGAAAGCGGATGTTCTCTCAGAGCCTTCAGAAGAAAGCAATCCTGCCAACACTGACTTTGTTCTTCTGGCCTCCAGAACTGTGACAGAATAAATCTCTGTTGCTTTGAGCCGATGAGTTTGTGGTGGTTTGTAAGGCAGCCCCAGCAAACTCGCCCAGTTCCCTCGGGTCAGGAGGGCCCTGGCACAACAGGCCTCTCTACTAGCGACACATGAGTCAGCGTTGCCACATCTGATGATCAGAAATTAGTGCTGCCCATCTTTGCCAGACCGAACACCTGTGTTATTCTAGTAGGACTTTTTGTATTAATTTCCAATGGTGACTTAAAATAACGCACTTTATTCTCTGATAGTTCTGGAGCTCAAAAGTCCAAAGTCAGCCTCACGGGGCCCAAATCAGGCGCCAGCAGGGCCCTGCCTCCGTCAGAGGCTCCTAGCACAATCGGTTCCTTGCCTCACAGAGCTTCCGGTGGCGACCAGCGTCCTTTGACGGGTGGACACACCACTTCCGTCTTCAAGGCTGCCATTTTTAAGTGCCGTTTTTCCTTCATGTCACTTTCTTTCTGTGTGTAAAGTCTCCCGTAACCTTTTTTTTCTTCTTAAATTGAGCTATAATAGATATACAAGATCGCTATTAGTTTTAGGTGTACAACATAAAGAGATGATTTGGGACATAACCTATCATATATACATGATTACCACAATGGTGTAGTTAACATTCATCACTTCCCATAGTTACTGTTTTTTTTTTTTCTTGCTATGAGACCTTTTAAGATCTTCCCCGGCCCTCCTTCTTATAAGGGTACGTGTGATTGCATTTAGAGTTAATCCAGGATAAGACCCTTAATCATAGCTCAAGATCCTTAATCATATTGGCAGAAATACTTTTTCCCTATAAGGCAAAATGTTCCTGGATTTGGATCTGACATCTTTGAGGGCTATTATTCAGCTGTGTCTGGGGGTTTCAACTGGCTTTCATTATTTATTTATTTATTTAATGTTTTTTATTTATGTTTGAGAGGGAAAGAGAGTGGGGGAGGGGCAGACAGAGAGGGAGACAGAAGATCTGAAGCCGGCTATGTGCTGTCAGCAGAGAGCCCCATGAGGGGCTCGAACCCACAAACCATGAGATCACGACCTGAGCCGAAGTCAGCCGCTTAACCACTGAGCCGCCCAGGTGCCCCTCAGCTGGCTTTTAGTGAAATGTCAGGCAAGCCACCCAAAGCCGTCCAGTGGAAGGGCTAGAAGCTCTCCCTTCATCTGACTTCGGTCCTTTCCTCAGGGCACTTCGGGGTGGGTGGGGGTGGGGTGAAGTCCGGGCCTTCAGAGAATATTCTGAATGGATACTACCTGTGTCCTCAGTTCTCTTTCTCCAGTTTTTGAGTATCTGCCTCCCACCTTTATTTAATCCTCTTCTGGGTCTGATGTCTCCCACCCCATTTGAACATTCCAACCCTTCCGGCAGGCTGGGACCCCCTCTCAGGTATTTACCACTTTGGGCTTCAGCCTGATGTTCCTAAGGATGTCCCTCCGTTGGCTCTGGACTGTGTGTGTTTGCGTGTTTGCGTTGGGGGTTGGGGACTGAGCTTGGGTTCCTAAGAATCGGGAGAGGACTGTGTGCCTTCCTTAATTCCAGAGAGTTCCTTGACCAGGAAACGATGTGGCCAGGTTCCTTCTGAATCACTCAGGGGTAAGTTCATCTTGCCCAAGGAGTGTTCCATTTCTTCCTGAGACAACCTAGCCTGATACCACACGATGAGAACACTTGCTTCCTATTAACTGTACTTATGAATCCTCTCCTGGAAAATCTATAAGCCTAGCATTTTCGAATCAAAGAACTCTTCCTAGCTCCATTTTTACCAGAAAGACTCCGTGTTAACTGGGAATAGCTCTCTCTGAGTCATTTGGAATGAATGGTGCTATTCTTGAACACACTGTTTCCGATCTTCACATTTATCTCTTGAGAGAAGTGAGTGTGTGGGTGTGTGTGTACATGTGTTCCCCCAGCTACGTGATTGTTAGTGGATTAAAGGATTGGAGGTAGCAGAAAGTAAATCTGAGTTTAGGAAGGGGTAGGGGCTAAAATGATATCAGAGAATGATCTGAAGAGGGAGGGACAAATCACGAGAACACAAAGAGCAGGCACAAAATTCTCCTGGAATGTAGAAGCTCAGAATGTTCTTTTATGCTAGTGTGTTGGGAGCCAGGTTTTATGGCTCCTGACGCTTTTTAAAATATAGAGGGTCCTCTTACAAAGGAAAACACAGTCCGACTTCGGCTCAGGTCATGATCTCATGGTTCATGGTTCGAGCCCCACTTCGGGCTCTGTGCTGACAGCTAGCTCAGAGCCTGGAACCTGCTTCAGATTCTGTGTCTCCCTCTCTCTCTGACCCTCCCCTGCTTGTGCTGTCTTTATCTCTCAAAAATAAATAAACATTAAAATCTGAATTGTCGGGGCGCCTGGGTGGCTCAGTCGGTTAAGCTTCCAGCTTTGGCTCAGGTCATGATCTCACGATTCGTGGGTTCGAGTTCTGTGCTGACAGCCAGCTCAGAGCCTGGAACCTTCTTCAGATTCTGTGTCTCCCTCTCTCTCTGACCCTCTCCTGCTCACGCTGTCTCTCTCTGTCTCAAAAATAAATAAAAACATTAAAAAAAAAAAAAGCAAGGAAAATGCAGGATGAGTACCGAATTTGGTGCAGGGCTTTGGATGACATCCAACAGTCCTGAAGCTTATGTGTCATTAGCCTCAGGGCAAATCCTCTGTCTTTAATTTGAATCCAGGCCAACATCCACCTTCCAGTTCTGTGATTAATATCATTTGCTCCTATTTCCCAGTGATGTGATTTGAGCTAAAAGCATCCGAATCACATAGACTAACATATTTCTTCTTTAATATATATTAACATAATGTATATGTATATATTTGAAACATGTTAGGAATCTATGAAATAATCCGAAATCTAGTGGAGACCCTTTCTACGTAAAGTAGATTTTTACAAAAATATAAAATGACATTTCTGTAACACTTTATAGGTCAGAACTTGCTTTCAAAGACTTTACCTCATTGAATCCTGCTGAGGAACTTGAAAAAAAAATTTTATATTTTCTCCGCATTTTACATGAGGGAAGCCGGCCTTGGAGAGAATTGGGAGATTTGTCGGCCCACATGGCTTTGGTGAATGGAGGAGGTGGCCAGTCGGGGGCTCCCCACTGGCCAGCGCTGATGGGGTCACAGGCAACTGGTAAACACTTCTGTTTACTGGGGGGGAGGGGGGAGGAGTGCAGGGCCAGCAGGGGGGTGGGCAGGGGAGAACCAGAGATTGCATTGGAACTGCCTGCCTCACGCTACTGTTTCCTACCTGTCTTTCTCCATGCCCCCTGGATTTCTTGGCTCTAAACTCAACAGGCAGAATAGCAGGTAATGCTATTATATCATATGATCTCATAGTCAGGGCCTGCAGGAAACAAGGGGCTGCTGGCCTGCTGCGGGGGTGCTTTCAGATCCGGAGCTGGTCTGTTTCTGCAGGTGAACACCAGTCCCTCAAGCCTCCTTGGAGCCAAATTCTCCACTTCTCATCATGAACTCACAAGGGGAGAAAAGTCCAGAATGGAAGACCCCCCCCCTCCCTCAACCCCCAAATTGTTTACAGGGCACATTTTTCTTCTATTCAAAATGAAAATAGTTATACTGCATCCCAAGGGAGTAACAGGCTCCCACTGAAGCAATGGGACAGCCAGTGTAGTTCATGTCTCGGTGTTTCCGGCCAGCCCCCTTTGCCCCACAGCTGGAGAGCTTTCTGGCTTAGCTTCCTGCTATTTCTCTCCCTCTTCCATCCTCCAGCAAAGGCCTGGAGATTTCACAGCAAAGAGCTAAAAAAGAGGAAGGAGCCTGGAAAGGTTTAGGAGTATCTTCGCTGTATGAGGACAGTGGTGAGAAGAACAGTGAGATTAAAAAAACAACTTACAGTTGAGAAATAAACACAAAGGACTTGCATTTCCTTAAATTATTTTTAATTGTGTGGAATGGGTCCTTTGTTACCTTCAGTGCTACCCTGGACTGAGCCCCTTGGGCTACAGCTTTATAAGCATCACACCTAGAACCTGGAATCTTGATGAAATCAGAGAAGAGCAATGGGAAAAAACCATGAGAAGCAAGGCACTGCTTACAGGCAACAGAAATATTAGGATTTCGCCATATTCAAAAAGCAGCAGCATTACTCTGATACTAAAATGAAAATGAGAGCCAAATTTTGAAATATGTTTGGCACATCTGCAGCTGGTCTCTGGTTACTCACCACGAGCCCTGTTAAAAGGTCACTGTGGAGGGGCGCCTGGGTGGCTCAGTCGGTTGAGTGTCTGACTTCAGCTCAGGTCATGATCTCACAGTTCGTGGGTTCGAGTCCTGCATCAGGCTCTGTGCTGGCAGCTCAGAGCCTGGAGCCTGCTTCTGATTCTGTGTGTCCCTCTGTCTCTCTGCCCTTCCCCTGCTCATGATCTGTCTCTCTCTCAAAAATAAATAAATGTTAAAAAAAAATTTAAAAGATCACCGTGGAGACTTTGCAAACCCTGTTCCACTCCTCACTTCCCCCAGAGGGGTACCCCACGCCCTTGCCCATCCTGTCTGGAGCAGTCCAGAGACCCCTCCCCCAACACACACCCCTGTGCTTCCTCAGGCTCCTTGAAGAATTGCTGGAAAAGAGAGGGAAAAGGATGGACCCCTAGTAGGAAAACTGAAATCCTGTATTTCCTTGTCGCTAAGTGCCACCCTTACAAAATGGTGAAACACAGAGAGATGTTCTTTCTTTAACTAGAAGAAGAAACAAGGGATTTAAAATCTACTGGGCAGCCTTTCAAAGATGCAAGTTTCTGCAGGAGCAAGCCCCCCTGCTGTTTTCTGGTGCAGTAGGAAGCAGTCCTTAAAAAGTCTCTGCCACCTGGGAGGCTCAGTCAGTTAAGCTTCTGACTTTAGCTCAGGTCACAGTCTCATGGTTAGTGGGTTCCAGCCCCGCCTTGAACTCTCTGCTGACAGCTGGGAGCCTGGAACCTACGTCAGATTCTGTCTCCCTCTCTCTCTGCCCCTCCCCTGCATTTTCTCTCTCTCTCTCTCTCTCCCTCTCTCTCTCTCTCAAGAGTCTCAAGAGTAAATAAACATCTCAAGAGTAAATAAACGTTGAGTATCCAACTTTAGCTCAGGTCATGATCTCACCGTTCATGAGTTTGAGCCCCATGTCGGACTCTGTGCTGACAGCTCAGAGCCTGGAGCCTGTTTCCAATTGTGTCTCCCTCTCTCTGCCCCTCCCTCTCTCTGCCCCTCCCCTGCTCATGTTCTCTCTCTCTCAAAAAAAAAAAACCATTTAAAAAATTAAAATATAAATAAACATAGAAAAGATTTAAGAAATCTCTAACACGATTATTTAACAGATAGCATTTTGACAATTATTACTGATAAATGATGGTATTGACCCCAACAGGCCGTCCCCAGAGAGTTATAATTGGCCGAGAGGAAGAACAAGCCACAGTTGTTGTTGTGGTTTAGAAAATGTGCCTGAGAACAAAACTCTGTTCCTTATGCTCCATTTAAAAAAGTATACAGGGGCTCCTGGGTGGCTCAGTTGGTTAAGTGGCCGACTTCAGCTCAGGTCGTGATCTCATAGTTCGTGAGTTCAAGCTCTGCTTCCACCTCTGTGCTGAGCGCTCAGAGCCTGCCTAGGATCCTGTGTCTCCCTCTCTCTCTGCCCCTCCCCTCCCTTGCACTCTGTGTCTCAAATAATGAATAAATAGGGGCACCTGGGTGGCTCAGGTGGTTAAGCGTCCAACTTTGGCTCAGGTCATGATCTCGCAGATTGTGGGTTCGAGCCCCACGTTGGACTCTGTGCTGACAGCTCAGAGCCTGGAGCCTGCTTCCGATTCTGTGTGTCCCTCTCTCTCTGTCCCTCCCCTGCTCATGATCTCTCTCTCTCTCTGTCTCTCAAAAATAAATAAATGTTAAAAAAAAAACCCACTGGGTTAAAAAAACAAACTGTACAGGAATACATTGTGAAAAAAAGTTTCTGCCCTCCTTACATTTCTGATCTCCCCTCCCCATTGATGGGATTTGGGGGTAATGGTAGGGTACGGAGCTGACGGCCAAGAAAGAATTCTTGAAGACATCTTTGATGCAAAAAGGTCATTACATTGAAGCACAGAGACAAGACTGTGGGCAGAAAGAGCTGGGCCAGGATTGTGAACAGTGGCTGGTCACATACCTGCGGGTCGGGAGGGGGTTAGGGACAGCATAAGTCTCTAAGGAGTTTTGGAAGCAAGGTTTCGAGGACCTTGAGGGACGAGCTGTTCTTAGGAAAACGTCATTTATTACTCTTAAGTAAAACCTCAGTCGTGAGACCCTTCAGATGTATATCACGGGGCCTTAACCTCGGAGTATAATTGCCAACGTATACTTGGGGGTTAAAGATAAAGGAGGTTTGCAAAGGAATTTTTTATGTGTTTAAGGAGACTCATAGGATCTTAGGGAGTCAGGATAATATTAAGCCAAGATTCCTTTTTCTTTGCCCCCAGCAAAGTGTCACCATCGGGGCAGCGGAGCTCATAGAGGGCGGTCACTCTGCCTGTTTCAAGGACTCGTCAGTGGGCTGCAGGCAGTCCGGGAATTTATTTTTCATTTGCCTTTTTTCCCACATCACCAGGGCAAGCACTTAAACCCCTTTTCATCTTGATCGGTCATATTAGGGCTCCAGGAAACGGAGTCTGTAGGTTCCTGGGGATTAGGCTATGGATAAGATGGCCTTTTCCTTGCAATTTACTAAGTTATTCGTAAACTGAAGGGGACTCCTGATCTGCATGACTGTGATCTCTATCCGTCAACCTTCTGCTTTCTTTCCCTTCCCCTGTCCTTGGGCAGCCAGGAGGGTCCGAGGAATATCACACACATCCCACCTTTGTGGGGGCCGAGGGGTTGTCAGCCTGTACTTTGCCCTCACCTTGCCGCCTACCCCCCGACCCGCTCCCCCCTTCATCATCATTCCTCTCAAGTAACCATACTTTTTTGGTTTTATTTCAGAAATGTTCTGGGCTTGTAAAAACATATCTCTCCCATTCTCCCAAATTAAAAACCCAAATGTGATACTTTAAAATACTATTTTGCTCTTTGGACTTTGTGTAACAGTATATCTTGGGCAGTTTTTTCAAATTAGCTTTTTAAGAACTATCTAATTTAACTATTTTTTTAATTGAAAAGTAAATGCATAACAGAAAGGAAGTGAGAGACAGCTGGCTATAGACAAGTATGAAATCAGCACTGTGAAGGCTAATTATCTTCCCTCTCTAGGAGATTAGATGCAGAAAGAATAGATTCCTTTTTTCTCTTTCAAACACACACACAAATTATTATAGGTGGTTAAACAATAATTTAGGTAGAAAATTTTATCAGGCCATACAACTAAACAACGAGCTTTTTAAAAAATGCTTATTTGTTTTGAGAGAGAGAGAGAGAGAGGATGCACAGAGAGAGAGGGAGGGAGAATCCCAAGCAGGCTCTGCACTGTCAGCACAGAGCCCGTTGCAGGGCTCGAACTCATGAACTGTGAGGTCATAACCTGAACCGAAATCAAGAGTCAGATGCTTAACTGATTGAGCCACCCAAGCACCCTAACAATGAGTACCTTTTAGTCCCCCAAAGTATAGAAATGAAGGAGATGGTATCCTCCAGTGAACGGAGTGATCTCTTTCTTTTAGATAAATATGACAGTCTTCTGACTTTCCCCTTTTTCCTTCTGTGGTGCTTCTCAAGCAGTTTTATATATGTCAAAGTGCTCTAAAATAGTTGTTACAATTTCCATTTGTCCCTGATGAAGTATGGAAGGAGGTAACATAAGTTTACTGGCAGGCAAATCCATGAGAAATTGGCTGAGGATTGGTCAAAAGTAAACGTTTGGCTTGCGAGTGCCTTGCGCCTTTAACCACTTGCCCTGCTGACCTAAGAATTAGCAACCTCCTGGCAGGCAGAACATGTATTTTTAAAAATCCCTCCTTTGGGAGATTTCTCATACACAAACCAGCCTGAAGAAAGTTCTCATAGACACACAACATACACCATCATTTCCTGTGGGCAAGTACACAGGAAATGATGTTAAAAGTCACATTTCACCAGTGGACACTAGGTCCACTAGTTCTAATCAGAACCCAAAAATCTCAGAGTCAAATAATAAACTTGACACTGAAGGCCAAATCAATAACCAGAATTAAGTCATTTACCATCATTATTTGCGTAGGTTTAACTATGTGGACACATTTCCTCACATTGATTTCAGGGCTGGAAGAACCTTAGTGATCATCTCTTTTAATGTATAAAGAAACAGACTGAAAAAGATTAACTTGCCGGAAATCACTCAGAGCTGGCTAGCACAGCTAACTCCCTAGGAGATATACTAAATGGTATAAGGATACCATACACAGAAGACATGTAACAGGCATGATGGCTATTCCTGTTTAAAAACAGCCTCACATGGACTTTCCAGTACAACCTGGATAACACTATTCAAGGGCAAGAGGATTTTTTTTT
>NC_043701.1:175440968-175442035 GCF_006229205.1 Suricata suricatta
GTGGAATTCTTGCTGCTTTGGGGCCTTCTCACTTTAAGCAGAAGGTTAAAAGTATTGCCTTCCTGTCTCCTACCTCATTTTTTTTTCTTCTTTCCATCTAAAGCATTAAAGAATGTAGGAGATAGGACTAGCAAGACTCAGATATTTATAAAACAGAAAGGGAAAAAAATACCAGAAAGGGGGGCCTGGGTGGCTCAGTCGGTTAAGTGCCCAACTTTGGCTCAGGTCATGATCTCACAGTCTGTGGGTTCAAGCCCCGTGTCAGACTCTGTGTTGACAGCTTAGAGCCTGGAACCTGTTTCAGATTCTGTGTCTCCCTTTCTCTCTGCCCCTTCCCTGCTCACTCTCTGTCTCTGTCTCTCAAAATAAAATAAAGACATAAAAAATTTAAAAAACCAGAACGTAATTAAAAGTCATTTAGTTCAGGGGTGCCTGGGTGGCTCAGTTGGTTAAGCAATTGACTCTTGATTTCAGCTGAGGTCATGATCTCACAGTTTCACAGGTTCCAACCCCACGTAGGGCTCTGCTCTGACCTTGCAGAGCCTGCTTGGGATTCTTTCTCTCTGCCCCTCCCCTGCTTTCTCTCAAAATAAATGGATAAACTTAAAAAAAAAAAAAGTCATTAGGTCCATCTACCGTCTGAGACCAAGAGACTTCGCCAAGATCACACACTAGATCACGCCTGGAGCTGGACCTAGACCTGGACACCTGACACCCAAGCCGCATTGGGTTCAAGATACCACCTGACGTTTCAAAACTGACCGCTCACAGATATTCTGGAGGGCTTCCACCTTCCACTAGACATCTTATCTTGATCCCATCAAACTAGATCCCTCTCACTTCACTGATCGACTTATTCTTTGATATCTTCTCAGGCCCGCTGCTTAATTCGGGACATGATTACTTCTGAACTTTACTGCCTTCTTCCTCGCTATTTAGAGCCCTGTGCTAATACTTGTGCATTTTCTATTGTTACAGGCTCCTGCTTGATGTGCATTTATTGGATACCTGCTGTTGTCAAACGTCACAAGGTACTGAAAGTAAATAAAAAATAGAGAAAGGCGCTG
>NC_043701.1:175442135-175443200 GCF_006229205.1 Suricata suricatta
GTGGAATTCTTGCTGCTTTGGGGCCTTCTCACTTTAAGCAGAAGGTTAAAAGTATTGCCTTCCTGTCTCCTACCTCATTTTTTTTTCTTCTTTCCATCTAAAGCATTAAAGAATGTAGGAGACAGGACTAGCAAGACTCACAGATTTATAAAACAGAAAGGGAAAAAAAAAACAGAAAGGGGGGGCCTGGGTGGCTCAGTCGGTTAAGTGCCCAACTTTGGCTCAGGTCATGATCTCACAGTCTGTGGGTTCAAGCCCCGTGTCAGACTCTGTGTTGACAGCTTAGAGCCTGGAACCTGTTTCAGATTCTGTGTCTCCCTTTCTCTCTGCCCCTTCCCTGCTCACTCTCTGTCTCTGTCTCTCAAAATAAAATAAAGACATAAAAAATTTAAAAAACCAGAACGTAATTAAAAGTCATTTAGTTCAGGGGTGCCTGGGTGGCTCAGTTGGTTAAGCAATTGACTCTTGATTTCAGCTGAGGTCATGATCTCACAGTTTCACGGGTTCCAACCCCACGTAGGGCTCTGCTCTGACCTTGCAGAGCCTGCTTGGGATTCTTTCTCTCTGCCCCTCCTCTGCTTTCTCTCAAAATAAATGGATAAACTTAAAAAAAAAAGTCATTAGGTCCATCTACCGTCTGAGACCAAGAGACTTCGCCAAGATCACACACTAGATCACGCCTGGAGCTGGACCTAGACCTGGACACCTGACACCCAAGCCGCATTGGGTTCAAGATACCACCTGACGTTTCAAAACTGACCGCTCACAGATATTCTGGAGGGCTTCCACCTTCCACTAGACATCTTATCTTGATCCCATCAAACTAGATCCCTCTCACTTCACTGATCGACTTATTCTTTGATATTTTCTCAGGCCCGCTGCTTAATTCGGGACATGATTACTTCTGAACTTTACTGCCTTCTTCCTCGCTATTTAGAGCCCTGTGCTAATACTTGTGCATTTTCTATTGTTACAGGCTCCTGCTTGATGTGCATTTATTGGATACCTGCTGTTGTCAAACGTCACAAGGTACTGAAAGTAAATAAAAAATAGAGAAAGGCGCTG
>NC_043701.1:175443300-175477664 GCF_006229205.1 Suricata suricatta
GGGGCGGGGCGGGCGCGAGGGGAGGCGCACGAGCTGTCATTATTTCCTGACGGGTGGGAGCGCTCGCCTCTCCCCTGCCCCTCTTCGGGGGACAAAGGGCCTGCGACCCTCGTCCCTCCGAGCGCGCCTCCGCGTCGAGATCCGCTCCGCTGCCGGAGGGGAGCGGACCACGGGCTGAGCCGCGGGGTCGGAAAGTTCGGGCGAGGGGCGCCTGGCTTCAGAGGCCTCTTCCACTCTGGAGCGGCTCTGGCACGTCCTCCGAGACAAGTTCTGGGTTCGAGTTCCGTCCCGATCTCAGACCAGAACCGTTCGCGCCGGTTCAGTGGAACGTCCTGCCGGGGAGCTTCACTCCCTGTTGACATCTGTGTGTTTCTGGTCCTTTATTGTTAAAGGTGTGACTTCC
Source organism: Suricata suricatta (assembly GCF_006229205.1). Lineage (NCBI taxonomy): Eukaryota > Metazoa > Chordata > Mammalia > Carnivora > Herpestidae > Suricata > Suricata suricatta. The sequence continues at coordinate 175,443,704 of NC_043701.1, forward strand.
TCCTGCATACCTCATAAGCACCCGGTTTAAAGCACCCTTTCTTTGATTTTAGTGTCACAATCAAACTGCATCATAATGTCAAACTTCTAATACTTTTGTGTGACTCAGTATTGTGTGATACCGGATGTGTCGTGGGGCCACATGTGGGTGTCATGTAAGCTGATGGGAGATTTCTAAGTCTGCAACGATTAGTTTGTGTTTTTTGTGTTAGGGAAGTTAGTTGACAGTGGGGAGGTAAATAGAGCAGTCCCTGCCCTCAGAGAGCTGACAGTCCGGGTCGCGGTTTCCTTGATGGGGGGAGGGGGACTCAGTTAACCTCCCTCTCTGAGGTTGCCAGTTATTTTTCCTGAGAACCTCTGAGAGCTCTCATTTTAGAACTGAGAGGACAGTGTTCTTTAAAGAAATGGTCAGAGCATTTAAATATTATTTGTAATTCTGCGTGTAATGGAGACAGGATCACATGGTATGAATTGAGAAGTTCGGTCCAAATGAGCTTTTCACATCACAGCTGTTCCCGTTTATAAAATGGTTTCCAAGGACCTTTTCCCTTAATTATCCCCAGTCCCCACGACAGCCTTACAAAAGCAGGTGGTGGTATCCTCTTTTTCAGGTGAGAAGATGACACGTGTGAAACTTGAGTCACTTGCCTGGGCTCACGGAGCCTGCCAGAAGACTTTCCGGCAGCTTCCACTGCTTCCTTACGGGGGCCTGCTAGTCGATTTGTGAGAGCAGTGGAGAAATTATTTTTTCCTGGGCTCTGGCTGTATTTTTCTTGCTATAATGGTTTATTTCCTCGATTAAAGAAGAGAAATTACTGCACCCAGATAAGGTTCCTGATCTTGGGACAGAAGTTGTTGTAGACAGGTTAAGTTTGGCCAGTCTCCAGTCATTCTGTTCCGTGTGTTTCCCGATTTGACCATTTGCCTAGCACCTCGCACCCCTCTGTCCCCCAGTTGGAGTAAGGCTTCAAATGCCCCTTGAAGAAAGTAGATTGCAAAATTCTCCAGGCTTTCTGAGAGCCGACTCTTTAGATTCTTAGGGCTCGACTTTTCTGTGAACACTTTGGCGAATTTCCTCCACCATAAAGTGAGGGTTGGGCTTTTGAGCCCTTGCACCTAAAATGTTTTGAAAACAGTACCGAATTATTTGTTCTATGGTTGTTCAGTATACATACATCTCGGAGGACAAGAATTAATGTGTCTCTTAAAAAACCAGATCGCTAGGTGGTCCCCTGTGAACTTGGGCAGTGGAGTGAGACCTATATAAATAGGGTGGGCTTGGTTCTTTCCATTTCTAGGGCTAGTCTCTCCCTTCTCTTGGCCTCTAAGATTGACAGAGGTGAGCCAAGCTGGTGGAATTCCATGCAATGCAGTGAGGGCACGGAAGTCTTCAGAAGAGGAAGGGTTTTAAGCGAATTATTTGTCTTTTCTTTGGTTTGTGTTTGTTTCTTGTATGCAAGAGGCGCCCCAAACCTAATGGTTGCCTGGGCATAAATTACTCCCCTCGTGTGAAGTGAGTCCACTCTGCTTGCGTGTAGCTGGTGACTTCCGTTTCAGCGGAAGGCCACTGAGACACCACTGCTGAGCTAAAGAAGCTCAGTGAGTCACAGGCGAAATCCTTTAAGGACTGTTCACAGGGTAATCTGGGCCTAGAGTTTGTATTAAGCCATGTGGTTTGAATTACTGTTTATATATCCAAAGTCCATATCAGAAGGCAAATTAAACGTTTTTTTCCCCCTGAATAAAATAACCGTAGTCTTTGCAATTAAGTTCATATCCCTTCTGAGGATCTAGCAGACCACAGAAAGAAGTAGACAAAAAATCTAGAGGAAGGAAGAGGCCATTATGTTTCTGAAGTAAGAGCCTGTTTTGATCTTCAGGTGTTCAAGGGGATGAAGAAGTGAATAAAGTGAATAAAGAATCCCATGCACTAAACCTTCCCAAGTAGTTTTTCTTATCCAATGCTCAAAGAATAGCTATTAATAATGGTATTTTAATGGGATAAGTGCTTTTCAGATCTTTTTCTATAGAATCATTTAATAGTGTCTTCATTTTATTGGCTCTTTTCCCTCTGGTGTTCTGGACAGCTTTGCTATTGTTCCTCATGACCGCATTTAAAATCTTTCATTGCTTCCTATTGGCTATCTAACTGAATAGGTTACTAACCAAGTCCTTTTCTTTTCCAAAGGGCAGTATTATAAAACCAAAAAAAGCCTGTGGGCATTGTGGTTTTTGTTTGTGGCTATTGAACAACCTGAAACAGGACTTTCCTTTTTTCTAGAGACATCAAAAGAATCAGTATTGATATTTAAAGTTAAAATGACCATTTCCTTAGCCTGAAATGCTTGTGGGCCCCTTTTCCTGCCTAATTTATTCTCTTAAGTCCCTGCTCATATACCACCTGCCCCTGTGGTCACCCTGGCCCACATCCCTGGGGCAGAATTCCTGGTCACCTTTATTGTGTTTCTAGGTGCTTTATACATTCAATACACACCGATTATAGCTCACACTGCATCACATGGTAGTAGTTTGCTTGCTTCTTTCCTAGTGGACAGCACATTCCCCAAGGCAAGGACTTCACTCCTCTTGGTATTGGGCTTTAGAGCGGTCAGGATGAAGCAGGCATTTTTGGTTGAGTTGAGCTAAGATCCGAGTTTTCTCTCAGTAATATCATTGTCATAAAAATAGGATGTTGTGTTATGCTTAATATTCATTTCAGGCCCTGTTTTGAATATCTTCTAATTGGGGCAGAAAATCTCTGTCCAGCAGGGTGAGGAAATAACTCTGAGGAAAGGTGTATTTCCGCTTGTGTTATTTTACTACCTGATTTAGCATCACCTTTTTTTTTGAAATCTTTTTTTTTGAAATTGTGGTAGTATTCTTTATTTTCTTAACATGGTTTAAATTTTTCAGTTTTTTCTTCTGGATAAACACTTGAGTACTGTTACTTTTTTCTGGTGTTTCCACTTTCTTAAGGGTAGCAAGGAGTCTGTATTCATATATAGCTACTACCGCTTTTAGGTGGATGCTTCTGTCCTACAAGGTAATGACTCCCAGAGATTGTTTTATTTTCTGCCAGGGAAAATGATAAAGCTCCGTGTGAATATTCAGTAATCTGCGAGTGGTGGTGTACTATCTGAGAATAAGGATTATAATTTAAAGACTTAAGAAAAGGAATAGAAAACAGTCTACTGTTGGGAAAGGGTGATATAGTCTTATCTCTTTCGTCTTCAAAATTGCTCCTGCTAGCTTTGTGGCTTTGTCTGATATGATGGTGTTATGTAATTTCCTGCTGAGTATTGGTTCATTCTATTCCAAGACTGACCATGAAAAGACGACAGAGCATCTGTCGTATACATGACATTCATAAGCATGTAAACTGTACTTACAGTTGTGATGCTCTGATGAACACCAGAGAACGTTTTTTTGGAGGGTCTAGTGGCTCTCAGTTAGAATTCACAGAAACCTTAAAAAGTATTCCTGTTCCTCTTAGAGTTATTTTTTATGAAAATTATTTTTAGTATGTCATATGATGTTAATTTTTTTCTTGAATGAGAAATTGTCATTATGGAATTGAAATCCACATAGAACTTTTATCTTTTTTCAGGAATCGTACTTTATGAAACTACATTCAGTTTGTTCAGAGGGTTTTTTTTTAATTTTTAATATTTTATTTATTTTTGAGAGACAGAGAGAGACAGCGTGAGCAGGGGAGAGTCAGAGAGAAAGGGAGATACAGAATCTGAAGTAGGCTCCAGGCTCTGAGCTAGCTGTCAGCACAGAGCCTGACATGGGGCTCGAACTCACGAACCGTGAGATCATGACCTGAGCCAAAGCCAGACGCTCAACTGACTGAGCCACCCAGGCGCCCCTATTCAGAGTTTTTTAGTGTCATTTGGTGTTTACTTGGGGAAAAAAAGATTTTGAACTTTATCTCTTGTAAAAATCATGCTTACTAAAAGTTCACAAATTACCATGATAAAATATAATTGGGCATTTTGATTTAAAATGATTAAATCTATTGTAAAAAATATTTTAACCATTTTGTTGAATAACTAGGTTTTTCCCTGATGTCTTTAGTCTTCAGTTTCCTTTAAGTAGTTTGTCAGTTTTGTACCCCAAATCACTTTCCCCCATATTTTATATTTCTAACAAGCTAGCAGTTATATTGATTGTACATTTATTTTTATGAACACTGATGCATGCAAGATAGAAGAGATCCCTATTTCTAAAGTACCCCCCTTCTTTAGCTTAAAAAAAACACAGTTTTTCTAAGGTGACCGATGACCTTTACAATCAAGTTTTACAGATTGTGGGAGTTTTTGTGCGTATTTTGTCTACATTGTCAACTGAGATTAATCATAGTAACAGCTTTTATTTATTGAACATTTTTCTGAGTCAGTTACTGTTCTGAGCCCGTAATACTCACTATTTTATTTCATCCCCACAATAAACATCAGGAGGAGGGTTTATTATTATCCTCATCTTATAGGTGAGGAAACTGAGGCATAGAGAATTAATTCATCCAAGTTCACAGAGTAAAAGAGTCAGGCTCCTAACCCAGTATATGACTCTAAAGCCAAATTTTCCCCAATATTGTCAACAATGTTTTAAGAACCTTTCTACCTTCTTGACTACAGTTAGAGAATTTATGTTTTTATGGTAATGTCTGACATGTATCTTCAGCTGTCATCATTCTAGGTTAGAGACTGAAGGAGCCTCTCAGTCAAAGCGTGCACATTGAGAAAGGGATGTAGAATGAAAGGCTGCTGCTGGGGCTGCTGGTCCATCTCTGACCCTACCCCTGCCCTGACTCCTTGTTCCAAAATTAGTTCATGTAGTTACAGGGAACCCTGTTCTATAATTGACTGATGGTTTTTCCAGTTACGGTCAGTTTATCAGGTTTCTCTTCTTCGGTTTTGAGAACATCTGCAGTTTGGGAAGGGAATAGATACAGGGTAGATCTTGGCGCAGAAACATCGATATGTACTGGATGGGAACTGTTTCAGCCAGTGATTAGCAACCTGAAGCCTTTCCCAGTCTCCCTTCAGGACCCCTAGATCCCATTTCACAGGCATCCTTTCAGAGCTCATAGAGCAGAGAGGGAGTCGAGGGGAAAAGGTCTTCGGAGCCACCACCTTCAAAGAGGGGAAGAACCTCTGTAGAGTCCTTGGTTCCTAGATGCTTGGGTTGTGACCAAGGCCTTAGCCAGCAGAGGCCAGGACTTGCCAAAGGCTGGCTTCAGAGGAGAGACAGTCTCCAGGCCCTTTAGGCTACAGCATTCGGGTGCCAGAAACCAGGGAGCCCGGATAGCTTGGGTTTTCAGTAGTTTGGTTGCATTGGTGCTGCTCCCCGATGCTCAGCAGCTTGACTCCCCTTTGTCCTAACTTCTCGGGCTAACTCCACCCAAGGAAGGAGAAGGACTTCTCTGAGGCACCTGGAGTGGCTCAGTTGCCTAAATGTCCGACTTCTGCTCAGGTCATGATCTCGCAGTTTGTGAGTTCGAGCCCCACATCAGGCTCGCTGCTGTCAGCCTGTCAGCACAGAGCCCACTTCGGATCCTGTGCCCCATCTCTTCTGATCTTTCCCTACTTGTGCTCTCCCAAAAAAAAATACTAAAAGGAAAAAAAGGAGGTATAGATTTATTGCCATTTCTCTAGCACCTGGCCCATCACAGGTTCTTCTGTAAAAATTATATTGAATGAATTGAAAGGATTCTAGTCCCTGGTCAACGCTATGTACCTCAAGCAGCAAAGGGGGCTGTTGGGAGGATGAACTGGAGAATATAGGAACAGAAGACTAGAATACTGCCTCTCTTGCCAACAACAACAAAAAGTGCTAATTTCTCATTGTCATTTTATTCATTGAAGGGAGGAATCGCACTATTAAGTCTAGGATTCAATCTCTTCTGTTTATGAATGAAAATAAATGGGATGCAAGGACATTTTAATTTTCTCGAACTGACCCTTGTGCAAAAGCCACACATCGCTTGTTGCTGATTTTGGTGCTTGTGATTTATGACAAAATTGGGTTGTGCTCGCTTCGGCAGCACATCTCTGACAAAATTAGGTGATGTGTTTGCAGACAGATGCTAGACTATTAGAAAATCAAACTAGTTTGTGCTGTTGAGTGGATTCTTGGAGACATAGTTTGGTTTCATGGGGATTTAAGTGAGTTAGGTCTTTGTAAGCAGTATTCTCTATGAATAAACTGTAAACTGTTCTATTTCTGTTCAAAAAAATTTTTTTAATGTCTATTTTTGAGAGAGATAGAGTCAGAGCATGAGCAGGGGAGGGACACAGAGGGAGACACAGAACTCTAAGCAGGCATCAGCCTCTGAGCTGTCAGGCCCGACACAGGGCTTGAACCCATGAACCGTGAAATCATGACCTGAGCTGAAGTTGGATACTTAACCAACTGAGCTAGCAAGGAGCCCCTGTTCAAATGTTTTAAAGTATAGCCTTTAAAAATCTAGTCTTGCAAACACAAGCCCTGAGAAGTAAGAGCAGTGTCCTAGAACCTCTAACAAACAACTACTTGTTATTAAGTCTAAGGTATAATCATTATGTATTAACTGACCATAACTGAGCTGAGAAGAACATTTGGAGTATGTCTAACAAAATAGAGATATAATACATTTTTAAAATTATCATCTATTGATAGTAAATAATAATGCATAAATAGTATTTTTTAACTGATTATAAACCCTGAACATTTAGCATTATAGTACTATCACAACACATACCGGTAAGATCTTAATTAAATCTCTTGCTCTGTTAGGATGACTCATTTTCCAGTTGCTGTGAGACCCTTAAAAGAAACTGTTCTCATTCACAAAAAAAGCATCCACTCCTGGCTGCTTTCTGTGGTAAGCCTGGTTGAATGAAATACAGGTTGATTTTAGGTCAGCATTTCTCGTTGTTTTTTCTTTTAAGGTAATTCATTTTATTTCAGGTCGATTCAACTTTAATCATGCATTTCTTTAACTTGATAGTAGGATACTTAATACATTTTCTTTATGAATCTTATTCTTTGAAACAGCTTGTCAATTACAGCAAACTTCAAATTTCACAGTTTCTGCCATGGTCAATGTCTATCTACAGTTTGCAACAGTCAGAATCTGAAACATTAGGAAATTTTAAACATTGCCATAATGCTTTTAATTTGAGTAGTTTCATGTATGGTATAACGATGCTTCTGAGTATCATTATGCATTGTTTTTATGACAAGTACAAACATTCTTCTCCCTATTTCAGACCCTCTGGGGACAGACAAGATTGTTGAGTTGAGTAATAGTTTGCTACTGACCCTTCTGGGCACCTGTACTTCCTGACCTCCAGGATCCGATTCTTTCCAGTCACTATTACAATTATCCATCTTTACTTCTTTACAGCACACATCTCCCTTGGTTTACTATGGGGTTATGTCCCGATCACCCCTTGTAAGCTGAAAATACTGTAAGCCAAAAGTTCATTTAATACACCTAGCCTACCAGACGTAGCCCAGTCTACCTTGAACATGCGCTGAACACTTCAGTCCAGCCTAGAGTTGGGCTCAAATCCTCTAACGCAAAGCCTAGTTTATGATCAGGTGTTGACTGTTGAATACTGTACTGAAAGTGAAGACAGAGGGCTTCATGGGTCCAGGCTGGTTGTTGGTGTGGGGGTTGTTTACCCGTGGGGTCACATGGCTGACTGGAAGCTACAGGTGTGGCTGCCCAGCCATGGGAGGGTGTGGTGTTGCATAACACTAGCTGGCGCGGGGGAATCAAAATTCAAAATTCGAAATACAGTTTCTACCGCGTGTATATTGCTTTTGCACCATTGTAAAGTCAGAGTCGTAAATTGGGCCATCGTGAGCGGGGGACCATCTGTATTCTCTTTGGAGGAAAGCAGCCTCACTTTCCTTTCTCTAATTTAGCATTCTGTTTCTGTCTCCTTCCAAATTATATTAAGTCTGAAATTCCATGAAGTTATTTATTCTCTCAACGTTTATTGAAGACCTGTCTATTGGGCACTGTGCCAAAGAAAAAGGTGGATAAAATGCTGTACCCTAGCTGAGGGTGTGGTCCCATGAGGGCGCACACACACACACACACACACACACACACACACACATATAGGATTCTAGAGTGACAGGTGCTGTGACAGCTATACGGCCCAGCTCTGTGAGAGGTATGAATTGGGTATTGAAGTTTGAGGTTTTAGTGTTGTTTTTTTTCCAAGGTGGTGAAAATCTGTTTTTTCTTCCTAGTATAGGAAATGGGAAGAAAGGTGCTCTTTTATTTGATTCTGTGAAGTTTCTTCCAGCTGTAAGTAGTCTGATTGTATCTCTCCTAGAAGAGTGGAAAGCCCTGGAAGAAACTGGCTGTATACGTTAGTAGACTTCTATGGACTTTGTTTCCTGGCCAGACTTAACTTTTTTGTTTGCACACTGACTTCTCTGTAATTGGATACTCAACACACACACACACACACACACACACACACACACACACACACACACAAGTTGATGAGAATGAATAGTGCCTAAGTGGCCAGACTGACGTAGTCCAGCCTCTCCCCCTTACCCAGAGGACACTCTGCTGTGATCCTTGTTTCATCTAGAAGCAGTTCATTTGAGGCCAACTAAGGTGGCAAATCCTAGACCTGATGCTGGGTTTGAAGGCAGAGCTTTTTGTCGGTGAGGGCCTGGGGGGTGCCGAGGACGACACAGACCATCCTAGGTGGAAGGAGTCAGTTTTGAACAGTTTCCAGGAGAAGCCAGGAAATTATTTAAACACCAGCTGGGAGAAAGATTGTATCTATTTAATTATTGAAGTGTTAATTTTATGCATCTTGGTTAAAAGTTCTACAATGAGGAAAGAATGGCGCACCCAGGTGGCTCAGTCAGTTGGGTGTTTGACCTCGGCTCAGGTCATGATCTTACAGTTCAAGTCCTGCATCGGGCGCTGTGCTGCTGGCTCAGAGCCTGCTTTGGATTCTGTGTCTCCCTCTCGCTCTCTGGCCCTCCCCTGCTCATGCTCTATCTGTCTCTCTCTCAGAAATAAACATTAAAAAAAATTTTTTTTAATGAGGAAAGAAAATATCAGCTGTTAGCTCTGATTTAGCTTTCAGGATTTCATTTCTAAAAGATCTATCAAGAAACAGTTTTGGGGAGCATAGAAGGCGAGGGGCTCTCCCACCCAACACATTGCTGTTCCTTGGGTAACGCATTACAATTTTACTGTTTGAAGATTTATCGAATCCTTATTTGAACTGATCACATTGCCTGCTTCTTAAGGTAGTGAGTTTGGAAAATCGCAGTTTAAGCTGTACTTGCCTTCATTTATTCTCAAACCAGGTCTTTTAGACGTGTCTCCTGTGCTGATATTCTGAATGCGCTGTGAAGTCCACACCTTTCATAATTTTATACATCTTTGGCAGGTCCTCCCAGGACCTGATTACATTGGCTGACATTTCACCAAAAAAGTTATTTTTTTCTTCTTCCCTTTGATTGTTTTTTGTTCATTTTTGAGTTGCATTGGGCTTTTCTTAAGATGGGACAACTGGAACTTTACACATCAGAATCATAACAATTTTTAGATTGGTTATTGTAGAGTTTAAAAAACAATTTCTGATATCCTTCGTGATCATGGTTAAAACCTTGTGGCTCATAATTAGATCCCTGTTTTAATAGAAAAGTCTAGAAATTCTTAAGATCCCTTTCCTAAGTAGTGTCTCTCCTTTTTTAAGTGTTAGGGTAAATTTTTGAAACTTTTTTTTAAGTCTGTTTATTTTGAGAGAGAGTGAGAGAGCACAGTGGGTTCACACATGCACACGAGCAGGCGAGCGGCAGAGAGGGAAGGAGAGAATCCTAAGCAGTACTTTATTTCATGGAAGTGGTTAAAGTTTTCCATGGCACAGGTATCCTCTATGAATCAAAGTGATAGAATAAAATTACTAATGCAGGTTCCACCCAGTAACCTATAATCCTTTAGACAGTAATTCTCAATCTGCCAGTACATTAGAATCACCTTGGGGAGATTAACAAAATACCTATGCTTGGGCCTCACCCTGACCAACTGAGTCAGACCTTCTGAATGCGGGGGAGCCCAGGCATCCACATTTTCTAAATGAGAGGCCAGGATCAGCAACCATTGAGTTGGAGTTCACATGGAGAAATCACCAGCTGCTAGAACTTCTAAACTGAGTTCTTTAGCTTGCTGAATGCCGGAAAATAATTAGCATTAGAGAGGTCAAAGAAACGTGCATCAAACTTTGCATTTATAAGATGGCACCTGAGTCAAATTATGCCCTAACCTATTTCCTTGCATAATTCGGAGAACTGAAGCTTGGATGAGCTAATGATGGGAACTTTCAGTTCCTCATCTTAGAACCCTTTTCCTCATCTCACTTTGGTATTGGTGATTGTCTTCAGAGCAATAATATCCTTTGTCTTTAGCAGGAAATGAAACTTGAGTCTCATTATTTATGCATACCCTACTACCTTCTTTATTATTTTTTTTTCCTTAAAGACATAAGTGAAATTGCCTGTAAACTTTAGTAGATGTATGACACCCAGGCTTATCTAGCCAGGGCTGAGGGCGCGCCAGTCTCTCTGGGCTCTTGGAATGAATGACTCATGCTCTCTGCAGGCACATAGAAGTTAATCACTTGTTTTTTGTGTACCAGGAAGAGGAGGGCATGTGAAAATAGAAGCCATATGCTGCCAAATGGGTCTGAAAGAAGAGTGGAAATGTTGACCTAATGAGTCAAACAATTGAGCTATGACAAAATACCCAAATATCTTCGGGTAAATGTTACGTTATTCCACTAAATTAAATTTGGTGTAATTTCTAAAGTGGTATACTTTTGCAATTTGTAAGCAACTCTACTAGATAACATTGAAATTCCTAAATTTTAAAACCTATTTGCAAATTTCAAACGTTTCTTTCAAATTTGCATGACACATTGGACCATCCCTTTTGAAGGAATGATTAGAAAGCAGTATGTTGGTTGTAGCAGATGAATTCCATGGCTCTTCTTTGTGGAAGGATGGTAGAGGCCCATTGGTCATATTCTCTGCCATTCCATTGCCTTCTGCCTCCAGAGTAGCCATTCATATTGGTGACAGGGTCCATTACCAAGTGTAGTTCCTACATGTGCTTAGACTCCTGTCCTCTACGTGTGTCCCTTGTACAAGCAGACTGCTAATGCCAACTTTTATTTCCTTAGTGAAGAGTAACAGGTAAAACACACACACACACACACACACACACACACACACACACACACACACACATTCTGAAGTGAACTATGTGCAAGGTACCCTACCAGGCAGCAGAGTCACAGCAGTTCCGAAAGACGTATGAGTGCCCCTCTTGGGGCACATTGCCTTCCTCTGTTGTTTTGTGTATACATTGGCAGGGGAAGCCATTTTAAGTTAATTTAAAGTTTCCTCTAATTTTCAGGCGAGTCCTCCATTGTGAGAAATCACACCTGCGTTATTATATTAAAATATAAATGCTTTTGGTATTAAGAGTACCTATTGCAAAATACTGGTATTTTGGGGGCTTCCTTTAAAACTGGTGTAAACAGGGGTGCCTGGGTGGCTCAGTCCGTTAAGCATCCAACTCTTGATTTTGACTCAGGTCATGATATTAGGGTTGTGAAATCAAGCTCCTGAGCTGAGCATAGAGGCTGCTTGGGGTTCTCTCTCTCTTCCTCTCTTTCTGCCCCTCCCTGCCTCCCCCTCTCAAAAATGAATTAATATAATAAAAACAGGATGTTAGTCTTATTAAATGTCATTGAAGATAACATTGAAATAACATTGAAGATAAAGTTGGTAGGAGAAATCCATTTTCCATTTCAATCTTTCACGCTTGTTTTTACTTATTCATTCATTTGGTTCAATAACTATTAAATGAGTGCCTGCTACCAGTGGCAAATAAAATAGGCATAGAATTAAGTAGACTGATAGATTGAAACTTAATAATCTGTCCTTTAACTGGTTAGTTGAAACTATACATTTTCGCCTGAGTGGCTCAGTTGGTTAAGTGTCTGACTTCTGCTCAGGTTACGATCTCATGGTTCATGGGTTTGAATCCCATGTTGGGCACCGTGCTGACAGCTTGGGGCCTAGAGCCTGCTTTGGAGTCAGTGTCTCCCTTGCTCTCTGCCCCTCCCCCACTCATGCTCTGTCTTTCTCTCAAAAATGAATAAACATTAGAAAAATAATGACCTATACATTGTAAGTATTAAATTGTTATTATATAATATATAATTATTGTAGATTATGCAATTATTATATTACTAACAGTTATTTCTACCTTTTTATGTTTTCTATTATGTATATGTGGTTTGGTTTGGTTTTCTTCTTTTTCCTGCCACTTTTTCCTGTCTTCCATTGGATAGCTTGGATTTTTATCAGGTGTCTTTCTGTTGCTGATTAAAAGTTATACAGTACATTCTATTTGCATTTTTCTATGCTTTTTCATGACTTAGGACCCAGTACTTATTTTCACATACGTAAGGAAAGTGTACCAATACTTGTGTTTTGTTCTCAAGCATATTTTTACCTCTTTTAGATTTGCCCGCTGTCCTGTGTAGAGGATTTAGGGGAAGGGAGAAAGTTGGCCCCTGTACTCAAATTTCCATCTGACTCAAATTGGGTTGCTGGGACTGAGATTGGATGCCTCGTTGTGAGCTCCATGTTTCATGTTCTGAGGAAACAGGATTCTGGGGGCATATCTAGGCATTGAGGTATTCTCATAAAACATTCATTACTCTGAGAAGGCTTTTGGGAATTCTGGTCCTACCATAAGACTTAATGAGTAAAAACTTTGAAGTTGGTTTTTTTTTTTTTTTCCTTTTCTCCTTTCCTCTTTAAAAAAATCCATATGTAGCCCCTTGCACTAAAAATCTATGAACCGAGTGGTAGGAACCGGAATTTTAAACACTGACATTTCCCAACTTGAGCTAAAAGGTATTGAATGTTTTTGTGCTAGGCGTTGTGTTGGGCACTTTCTCATGATTGTCTCTCATTTGATCCTTATTAAAAAACCCTGCAAGTTGGATGGGATTTCCATCTACAGCAGAGGAGCTGTTGCTGAGGGTTTGGAGACCGTGGGCACTCTTCCCCCACGGGTGAGCACCTGCCCGCCCTCATCGCGCCCGCGTCTCTGGACTCTGTCTCCGCTCCTGGTTCCTGTGTCTGCCCAGGCCGCCCTCGTGCAACAGGCCCTGTCCTGTCACACGGATCTCTGGCTTTAGGCCTCTCCTCTCTTGTTCATCCTCTACACGCTGGTCCTAACATTCCGCCTCCAAAGCACGCCTGCCCCATCTGGATGGGATGGCTCCTGCACTTACTCTGTTGTCTCCCCACCCCACCCCCGCCAGGTGGTCCCCGTGTACCCTCCTTACAGCGCTCTGCGCCACAGCACCAGACTGTCTAGAGTCCTCACCGCATTTGTGCGCTTGTTATGTGTAAAGCGGCCTGTCAGATGTAGGGCTGACAAGAGCGTTTTTAATAAACTAGATGGGGAAGGTCTTGGCCTGGACACGGATGGTGCCAGCGGGGTTGAAGAGAAGTGAAACATTCATCAGATACTGAGGAGAAAATCAACAGGGCTTGGGGAGGGAGAAAAGCATTTTGGATGACTCCCAGGTTCTGTCTTGTGCCGCTGGAACGATGTTGGTGAGCGGAAAGCCCTGTACCAATGGAAAATGGGAGTATTACATTCGAGAACGTTTTGTAGGGAACCTTACAGTGTTAGAGGTACATTCAGAAGAGCCCTGGACTAAGTGGGAGATGGTGCTCTGATTTTGACACACAGTCAGCCCCGATATCTTTATCTGAAATAGACCAAATGACCTTAACTTTGCCACTTTAAGTAGTGAACCCTTCTGTGTGATTCAGTGTAAATTACCTGATCTCAACTTGCCTCTCCGTTCCATGCCGTCTCTTCCTTCATTTGTCCATTCAGCGTTTTGGAACCTGCTGTGAACCATGTACTGGGGACATAAGCTAAATGAGACTCGGTCTCCATGAGCTTCCTGTTCAGTCAGGGAGATAGGGAAGTCAGTAATTAGATGCCCTAGATCAAAATAAGGTGCCGTGATAGAAATAGAGCAGGGTTCAGGGGGGCCACAAATGAGTGCCTAATCAGTTCTCCCGGGTGGGCGGAGTGGGCAGTATGTCTGGGAACGCCAGTGACTCTTCTGAGTCTGGAATGAAAAGCAGGCAGAAGTGGGTGTGGAGCAGCATTCCAGACCCAGCCTGCGCACACTCTGGAAGCTGCGGGAAGGCCAGGGTGCTGGCGGCTGGGGAAGGGGCGGGATGAGGGAGAACACGGGGCCAACCGGCCCCTGAAGACTTTTCCAAGGAATTTGGACTTTGTCCCTAAGGCGTTGGGAGTCGAAGTGATACATTTGGATTAGTGATGTTCATATTTATGCTTTTCTAATGCCCGCTATAATTTCTTTCACAATATTAATGTTAGGCAAAACAGTTTTTGGGCAAAGAGCAATATTTAAAATAAAAGCGGTTGAGGTGCCTGGGTGGCTCAGGTTGAGTGTCTGACTTCATCTCAGGTCATGATTTCACGGTTTGTGAGTTCAGGCCCTGCATTAGGCTCTCTGCTGTCAGCACAGAGCCCACTTCAGATCCTCTGTCCCCCCGACTCTGCCCTTCCCCTGCTTGTGCATGCACCCACTCTCTCAAAAACAATAAATAAACGTTTACAGTAAAGGCCATTATTACATCCTGATAAACAGCAGTTCACCAGGAAGGTATCATAATCCTGAATGTGTAAATGCCTGATGACACACTCTCAAAATATTTGAAGCAAAAATTAAGAAGGGAAAAATGGAAAAATATACACAAAGTATAAGATAAAAAATAAGCCCTCTCTCAAAAACTTTTTGGTTAAACAATGAAAAATATTAGTACATACAGGAGTTGAGCAAAATAATCCAAAGTTGATATAATGAGCCCTCACCCCAAAGTTAAATAGTATGTTCAAATGTTTGAGATCCATATGAGAAACACTTTAAGTCGTGACCTGGTGAACACACGTGTGTGTACCAGAAACAACAGTTTCATGAAATGTTTCTTTCTACCTGGTGCAATTTTCCTGTTTCCTGTTCTGCTCAGTTTCATTGATGTTAATGCCGATCTTCTTATACAAAATTGATTTCATGACCCACTAATGGAGTGACACCTTTTTTCTTAAAAACACCAAGTTTCATGCACACATAGAACATTTAAAAATTGACTTTCTGGATTCCCCTCACCAAGCCAAGCCTCTGGTGCCCCTCTCTATCCCCCTCTGAGCTTCCCCCACCTGCTAAAGCGAAGATGACTTTGACTCCTGCTTTTACTGGTCAAGGCCATATGATCAATTCATTTGCTGCTTCTCCATTGCTATATTTAGCTTTTCACCTTCTCCCAGACCTAGAAAAAGGTAGTGCCCTTCCTTTCCAAGGGCATCTTTTACACCTGTACTTTGGATTTCATCATCTTCTGTTTTCTTTTCCTCCGTGAATATCTCCTCTGGTTCTTATTGCTCCTTGATCATTGCATTAGAAACTCTGTCTTAGCGGGCTTAACTGGCTCTCTGGATCTCAGAGATGATCTGTGACTATTCTTTTCAGTCATTAGAGCACAAAATTTGGTCATCTTGATAATTTTTTCTAGGTTTTTTTTTTAAGTTAAAATTTTCTTGAATTCTTGTGGTTCAAAATGCCAAGGATGGAAAAGGGCACTGAGTTAGGACTTTCTCACCCACCTTTTCTTTCAGCTGTTATGTACCCTGTCCTTTCTGCTTTGGCCCCTCTCCTCCTTCGCCCACTCAGGAGAGAAGAACTGTTTCAGTGTCATTTTTTACTTACTATCTTCCCATCCTTCCCTGGCTTCCTTTCAGGTATTTCCTGTTAACCTCCTGGGCAGCCTTCACTTACTGTCCACCCCCCGCCCCAAGCTGTGTGGCTCCAGGTCTTGTCCGGCTAAGACCCTTCCAACAACCTTCTCGTTTTTCCTTTCCCTACTCAGTCTCCACCTCTCTGTCAGCTAATCCCTGGCTGTGGTCTTGTTTTATTTATGCCATTATCTGCCTGCCAGAAAGCACACA
Source organism: Suricata suricatta (assembly GCF_006229205.1). Lineage (NCBI taxonomy): Eukaryota > Metazoa > Chordata > Mammalia > Carnivora > Herpestidae > Suricata > Suricata suricatta. The sequence goes on from NC_043701.1 coordinate 175,459,814, forward strand.
CTCATTAGTTTTTTATTCACATCTCGCCACAGTTGGCCTCAGTTCACTTTTTCCAGTCTTATCAATCCACGTCTTCACCACAGCCATCGGTCTTCTGTTCCAGACAGCTTGTTCCTTTATTTTTTTTTATCTACCTACTTAGCCTGGGACAGTACCTGGTCCCTGGCAGGTACTTGATAAGCATTTCTCCAGTGAAGGGACACATTCCAGAACAAACTCAGTGCTCTCCTCTGCATTATTTTTCTTGTTGCTTTCCTAATGCTGCAAGTTCCTCTTCTATGTAACTGTTTCTGACTGCTTTACCTCTAACTCTGTCTTCCTCTTTCGTATTACTATATAGCTCCTTTGGTACCCAAAGGGTAAAGTTCCCAAACTGTGGTCTGTTCGTTTGAGGTCAAGGTTAAGGGTTATGGGTTGTTGGAGCTCTTTGCTTAGAGGGGCATCTGTGTTGGCAGGTGTTGAGACTTGGTCTGACTGATAGAGATTCTGGAACACTCTTTGAAAAGAAATCAGGGTATTTTTAGTCTGTACACCAACTGAATTCCAGAGTTAGGATTTTAAAAATTAAGAAAGATAAAATTAATAAATATTTAATGCTAGGCAAAGAACAGCTTTTTAAAAGTATAGATAATGAAAAAAGGATCTGTATAAAAATTAAAAACTGAAAACATTTGTAAACATATCAGAGAGATGTCTTTAATATAAAAAGGAAGGAGTATAAAAAAGTGTTAGAAGATATGAATAACAAAGTCATGGAAGAAACATAAGCAACCAGTTTTATAATTAAATGTCTAATTTTATCAGCAATGAAAAGAAAATAAACATCATTTTGGCAGTGGATGCCAGCAAATGAGAACAATTTAAAAAAGAAATTCTAAATGGCCCCAAGAGTACTTTAAAACAAGCATTTCCATATGTTTCTGGCAGAAATCTAAGTTGGTATATAACCTTTGTAGAAAGCAATTTGGTAATCTTTGAAAGCTTTACATTTTATGTTTTCACCTACTGATTTCATTCCTAGGAATCTGTCCTAAAGCTGTTAATTAGGGAGGCAATACAATATTTGCATAATCATCATTTATCACAGTATATTTTAACAATAGGGACAAACTAGAAATCACTTAAATGCCCAAGAGTTAGAAAGTGCTTTCTTTAGTAGAAGATTATGCCGCTGTAAATTATAATTTTGAAGAGTGGATTTTTTTAAGTTTATTTTGAGAGAGAGAGAGAGAGAGAGAGGGAGGGAGGGAGAGAGAGAGAAAGCACAAGTGGGGAAAGGGCAGAGAGAGACAGGGAGAGAGAATCCCAAGCAGGCTTTACACTGTCAGCACAGAGCCCGACACAGGGCTTGATCTCATAAACTGTGAGATCATGACCTGAGCTGAAATTGAGAGTCAGACACTTAACCCACTGAGCCACCCAGGTGTCCTAACAAGTGTTTTAAGGACACGAGACAATGCTCATGAAATGTTATAAGAAAATTGCCTATGCTGCTGTATTTTCAGTCTTGTGATTTGGTATGCACACAAACTCTGACCCTAAACGTAGCAAAATAAGTTATCTGGCTGGTGGGATGGGAGTGGTAAAATACTTTCTTTTGTACAGTATTACCTTCATAGTAAGAATGCATATTACTTAAAATGTAAATACGGTCTTACTGGTTAGTTCCATGTTTAGGTTCTGAAGCAGGACGGTGAAGAACACAGGCCATGAGTCATGCAGCCCTGGCTTTGAATTGCAGTTCTGCCCAAAGAGAGTCAACTTCATTTGCCTCCCACTAAGTATATCATTAACAACAAAGACGTTTAATACAGTAGCAAGAACTCAAATGAATTTGGAGACTCTGAACTATTGAGTCTGTAATTACCCCATGAGTTATAGATTGATTATAGATTTCACTAAAATAAAATTTAAATGGTAATAATTAAAATGAAATCTAAATTTCCTGCTAAGACAAATATTGTTTTCATTCTTGGTAATTTTTTCCAGGTCTTGAGCTACCACTAGGGTCACATTTCTCTCCATGTATTTAATAGCCTTTTGTGCCTGGGTTTCTCTCTCAAGAATTAAGCACTGCCATTCTCACACAGCTGTTGTGTGTAACGAATTAGCTTCTTGTCTGGTCGTGGAGAATAATATCGGGTATGTGCCTTCCTTGGGAGAATTGAGAAAAGTCACCAAAGCATTCTGTTCTGTCCTAAGGACCCCTGATTGGGATGCCTGGCACATGGTAGGCACTCAAGAAATGGCAGTGGCTCTTAAGTTTTCCCCAGAGAAGTCACATAAAAGAGCACCGGCTTTCTGGATTTCTTTGCTTGGTGTAAGGTCTTTGGGAAAGGGTGTTTTCCAGAGTGTGATCCAGTAAGTGGACATCTCAGTAAGTGGCGGCTTCTCAGGCCTTGACTTTGAATCAGGGACTAGCTGTGGGCTACAAGGTGGTTAGAGAACTCGTCTAGCCTGCCCTCTTGCAGTGCACCAGCCTCTTTCCTCCACTGCAGGGCGCCAAAGGACTGCCTCCCATCCGAGTAGCGTTTCAGCCCGTCATTTCTCTCCCCATCCCTGTCCTGCTGTCAGAAACCTTATTCGGGCCTCAGATTTAATGCTTTTTCACAAATTGCTTTACATTAATGTATTCAGTTCTGGATGTTCATAACTGCTCTTTGGGAATGTTGATCACTTAGAATAGACTGCTATTGTTTTAATATGTTTTCTGATGAATATTTTCTCATGATTGCTTCTTATTTTGTTTTAGCTACTGATCTACTTCTTGCCTGGAATCCCGTTTGTTTGGGGTTGGTAGAAGGTGTTATTGGGAAAATTCAGCTTCATTCAGGTATGTTGTTTCTATCGAGTCCTTAAATTTGTCAGAGTTAACATGGCACTCTGTGACCTTTTCTTCTTTGGGGATGATTGTGGATTCTGTTCTGGCTTTTTTCCTTTGCCTTAATTTTAGGTCTTCTCAAAGTAGATATAGTTCATGTAAGTTTCATGAAATACAAACAAAACTTTAGAGGAAAGGAGGGATAATTTTACAACCTTTCTTCCTCTTAAAAAAAAATGAAACACCTACTATGTGTCAGGAATTATGCTACTTGGTAGAACACAGTAAGAAAAAACTGGCCTGTTTACACCCTTGTTGTGGAGTTTACAGTTTAGGAAGACAGATCTTGGTCAGTAATTATTGAAATAAACATGTAATTATCTGGTAATTGTGGTAGGTGCCTGACAAAGGCACACGAACTGCATCGGTTTCAAGGGAAAGGGCGGGAGGAATAAGACGGCAGAGAGAGGCACGTGGCAGACTGTGACGGGCCTACTCTCCATCCCGGACGCAGTCAGCTCTGGCTGAGGAAGAGCAGGGTTCTCTTAGCGTGCAGTGTGGCCCTTTCCAGGGCAAACTGATGAAAGGTCTAGGTGATTCACCAGGCCCTTGCTTAGAAGACAGACACTTGTGTCTGGGGTTGAGGGAATTTTGTTGATGAGACAAGAGATGTTACATAGGCAGGTTCCAAAAAGTCCTGAAAAGGACTAATAGAAATATTTTAAGCGCTGTATTTAAATATCAATTTTTCCTCAGGCCTCAGTTTCAGTGAGTTATGAACGATAGGCAGCTTTACCACGAGGTACTGTGTAACTCGGTAGTATGTATGCCCTTTTTTACTCTTCTAAAATAAACTTGTTGTGGGGCACCTGGCTGGCTCAGTGGGTAGGCTGTGTGACTGTTGATCTTAGGGTTGTGGGTTCGAGCCCCACATTGTTTGTAGAGATTACTTAAAAAATAGAATCTTTAAAAAATACAATAAAACTGTTACACATTTGGGAGCTAGGTTGCTTTTTCTGTGTTGTAAAGCACCTGTTGCTGGAGACAACAGCATTTTCCTTTGTTAGATTCTTTGGTTATTTTTTAAAATTTGTTTTTATTGGGGCACTTGGCTGGCTCAGTTGGTAGAGCACATGACTCTTGATCTCAGAGTTGTAAGTTTGAGCCCCACGTTGGGTGTAGAGATCACTTAAAACAATAAAATTAAGTCTTAAAAAATTTGTATTATAAAATATTTCATAGATACAAAAAGCTATTTATTATAGATGCACAATATAGGCTGTTGTAAAACAACGTATATATGCCATTCAGATTAAGAAATGAAACATGCTCAGTGTCCTAGGATCTCTCACTGTGCCTTTCTCCAAGTATATTCTGCTTCCTTTCCTTCAAGAGCACCTACAATTTTAAAGTGCTCTTACACTCAGCATGGAGCCCAGTGCAGGGCTTGAACTCCCGAACCTGAGATCAAGACCTGAGCTGAGATTAAGAGTCGGATGCTTAAACGACTGAGTCATCCAGTCGCTCCTAGAGCACCTACTATTCTTAATTTTTGTGTTTACTACTCCCTTGATTTTCATCATTGCTTTTATTATATATGTATCTGTAAGTAATAATGTTGCTAAGGTTTGTATTTGGGGGACTTTACTATTAAGCTGTTCGTGGGTTTTTTTACTTCCTTTTCCCCCCCTGACTTGATGTTTTTGAGATTTATCCATGTTGACATATGAAGCTTTAGTCTTTACTTTCACTATTGTATAAATATATCATAATTTGTCCTTTTTCCTGTTGCTGGGTAATTGTTTAGGGGGTTATTTTTGCTTTTAGAAATAATACTGCGGGGTGCCTAGGTGCCTCAGTCGGTTAAGCGTCCGACTTTGGCTCAGGTCATGATCTCATGGTTCGTGAGTTTGAGTCCCACATTGGGCTCTGTGCTGACAGGTCAGAGCCTGGAGCCTGCTTTGGGTTGTGTCTCCTCTTTATGCCTCTCCCCCATTCATGCTCTGTCTCTGTCAGTTGGTCTCTCTCTCAAAAATAAACATTTAAAAAAATTAAAAAAAAAAAAGAATACCACGACATGCATAGTTGGATATTGTGTCTTCGGTAGTTTTATAATTCTTGTGGTACAAGGAGAAAAGCATTTAGACATTGTGTAACCATGCTAAGTATTTTAGTAACACTCTCCTACCTGTCCACATTTACATAAATATATTTTTAATTCATTTATATGCTGACAGGATAATTTCATAGCTGAGTGTTCTGAGCTAAAACTCATTTTCTATTGTTTAAAAGAAGCTTAGGAAACTTTTGAGTTATTTTTCTTTGGTTTCAGGCACATCCTGCAGCAAAGAAAAAAATCATTGAAATCAGTCAGGAGATCTGGATCCGAGCTTTATTTCTTAGCTTCAAGAAGTTGAGGGGGTTACTTACATGTGTTCTGTTTACCATCATGTCGCACAATACTATGGATTGACTCCTGCAGCTGTTCTGCCCTTCCTCTCCTGTATCTGGGGTCATTCACGTGGCCGAGTGCACCCGGGATTTTGCCGGGGGCATCTGTTTTCTTTCCAGGGGCACCTCCGCCCGTGTAACCCCTCTCACACACAAGGCCTCCCCTGAGGTCCTCTCTCTCTCGGATACCTGGGCATTCTTCCAACGCGGTGGCTGAGTGCCAAGAAGACGAGTCTTGGTGGGTCAAGGTTTATTGAGCCTCTGCTTGTGGCATTGAGCTTGCTAACATTCCATTGGCCAAAGTAAGCCCCACAGCCAAGTCCAAAGCCAACATCAGAGGGGACTTTACAAAGGTTTGTATCCCAGGAAGGTGATGCGGTGGGGCCATGATGCCAGCAGCCTCTGCGTTGTAAGCTGTAAAACAGGAATAAAAATAACTGCCCTCCTTTCCCCCATTGTATTGTGAGTCTAAATGAGATGATACACCTGAAGGTAATAAAGTATCACTATTGTATTAAGGCTCTTTTGTTTGCAAATATAAACCTATCAGGATACACAAAACAAAGTTTTATTAGAAATCCAAGGGATCAAAACCCAGAAGTGGATGTTTTACAGGATCTGAGATTACATTTTGGGGCAGGTGGTCTCGAAGCACCACTTCTCCTCTGTATCTCCTTGATTTTTCTCTTTTTTTTTTTGGCTTTCTCTGTTTCTGCGTATGTAGGACAAAATTTCTGCTCATAAATGGTGCCCTCAAGCCCAACAACTGGTGCTGTTCTGGACAACCACTGGGAGACTGCCTATAGCCATCAAGGATTGAGTGGGGAGTCTAGTTCAGACCCCTAGGAAAGAGATTCCTATTGGTGCTGCCTGGGCCATGGCCCCCCCCCCCCCCCGCCCCCCGGTTCTTAAAGTTCAACCATACTCCAGAGCTTTACTTCTTCGGCCAGAGTAGGAGGCCCTGGACTGCAGAGACGACCCAAAGTTATCTCCTACCAGCAATGAACAGATAGAAGGTGTTGATCGATGAGTTCATGATGCAGGGAACATGTGGGCATTTTGGAGGCGGTGGACATGGACGTCTCCCGTGGTCAGCTCTGTTTACATGTGCTTTCCAACTCCTTGCACCATTTGCCCTTGGACTCAAAACAAGTGGTTGCTAAGCACTGGGGGTATCTGTTCTACAGGACATTTTGGAAAAGGGAGAGATGGAGAAAGAAAATGTAAGAAAGGAAAGAAAGGAAGGCAGGGAAAGTAATCTCTACTTTTTTTTTTTTCCCTTCTTGTCACATCTCTTCTGAGGTTTGGCTCTTAAAAGGGGGAGTGGGAAGGAAGCAAAGGAACATCTTCTCGCACCCCTGCTGCTCTTCCTTCCCTCACCCACCGCCCACGAGAGCTAACTGCAGCCGCACCCCGGTGTGTCACTCGCCCCCATGCCCGCCCCCCAGTTCCCCACCCTTCTCACCTTCCCTCCCTGCATTCTCTGCCCTGTAATGCCTCATCCCCAGTCCTCTTTCAGCCCCACTAAATCTCTTGCTCTGGCCACACCATCAGCTTGGCTGGTTGAAGGTTTGTTCCCTGGATGACCCGGGCCTAACATAATCACTTCAGATGCATGTTCCCCTGGAAACATCTTACTGCTGGGGGTAGAGGGTGGGGGGGGGGGATAACATGTCTGCACTTAAACTCTTTTCCCTCCTGTTTCCCTCCTACTTATTATCTACATTTCAATGCACGAATTTTTGTTCTTCTCTAGTGTGATGGGAACATAAGTTTATTTGAACAGATGTCATTGACAGTCTAACAATGGCGTGGGTGAGCCATGCCACTGTTCCTGACTGTCACTGAACTCTGAGCTCTGTGGAATGTAAGCAGGCGTGACTTAGGAACAGTATTAGTTTTTGAGGGCTGCCATAGCAAAGTCCCGTGGACTGGGGGGCCTAAAGAATAGAAATGTATTTTCTCACAATTCTGGAGGCCAGAAGTCCAATGTCAAGGTGTTGGCAAACGGTTTCTCCTGAGGTCTTTCTCCTTGGCTTGCAGATGGCTGTCTTCTCCCCATGTCTTCACATCGTCTTCACACTGGCCTTTCTCTGTGTGTATCTGGGTCCAAATTTCCTCCTACAAGGGCACTAGTCACTTTAGGGTCCTAATGGGCCCACCCTAATGACCCCATTTTAACCTAATGATGTCTTTAAGACCCTGTCTGTACAATAGGGTCACATTGTGAGGAAGGCCTCTTCCCCTCATGTTTGCAGGCAGGTGGACTTTCAGCTAGGGTGAAATATAGTCTATCTCTGCCAACTTGAATGTGTCTAACTTTGGTTTGACCAGTGGGGTTTACCAGTTTGAGGAACAGAAGATAGAAGGGACATGTGACATGGTAAATAGATGAAAGAAAAGCACCGTGAAACATCAACACTTTTTTTTTATCCATTGTAGGGTCAAGGAGGACAGAAGAATGATAGATTCTTATCACACTTATAATTACACATTAAATTTTTGATTTCCTTTTTTCTCGTGGCCCCTCTCACCTCATCCCCTAGGATAAGCTCCAGGAAGACAGGAGCTGTTTCTCTTGTGCTTACTGCTGTGTCCCCTATAGCAGGACTGCACATAAATATTCAGCAAATACTACTGTAACAAATAATTAGGGAGTGCCTACTGCACGTCAAGATCTGCACTCAGTGCTGCGGACTGTGGGTGAACAAAACTCGAAGCTTCCAGGAGTGTAGGACTGGATCCAGGAGCTAGATGTTAACTACCCAATCACACTGTGTGCTTGTTACGCTTCAGCTTCTGGAGAAGAGTGTGGGATGTTGTAAAGCACGTGGCAGAAGGGCCTGACTGACTGGTGGGTGGGGGTCCCGGGTGGAAGGCGGCCCTGAGGACTTGACGTCCGAGGCAAGGCCTGAAACACGAGTGAGACCGCCTGGACAAGGCCAGGGTGAGGGCACAGAGTGAGAAGAGAGATGGCCCTTGGCAGAGTCTGCATCTGTGCAAAAGGCCCGCATGACTGATGTTTCTGTTTTCTGCGTGATGCTGGGGAGAGAGCCGCATCTTTACAGAGACCTCCAGGAAGAGGTCGCATTAGGCTGGAGGCTTTGACTGGATCACAAAATCAGAATCTATTCCTTAGATCAGAGTCTATTTTGGGGGAAAAAAACCTATTTTGAAGATAGAAAAGATAGGCTCAGGGTAAGAAGTATCTGAATATATAAAAAAAAAAGTATATATTCCATATTTTCAGAAATAGCATGAAAACTGTAAGGAATCTTGATTGATTTCGCAATAGGGGCTCTTGGGGTAGTAATTGAGTGAGTTACTACTCGTAGTATCGAACAGCCAGAGACACACTCACTGCGGTAGCTCTCATTCATTAAAATCGTGCTGGCCATCTGCTCCTTCTCCACTGTTGAATTGGTGAAGATGTCTCCATCATTAAAATGGTAAAATGTATTATGCATATGGTTTTAAAAAGTGTGATTTTAGTGTGCTGCGGAAACTTGGCTAGGACACTGATGACATGAAATCTTTGGTATATTTCAGTGATGAATGAGCAGAATGTCACTAGCCTTGCTTCAGTACTTTCCTGAAAAGCCACTGGAAAACCCCAGCTGTCAAGGGCCCTGGAGGGAACACAGAGAAGCCTGGAATGCTCTCGGCCTCCACCCTCCACCAGGGGCCTGGTTCTTGGGGCTTCGTGTGTTTAAATATGAGTGTAGTTGTTGGTGTCCATTTGCATTGTGGGAGAAGTAGATTGTTTTATTGTCTACTGACAATTCATGGTATTAAAAACGTAGGAAAATGGTCGTACCACTCCATACATTTATTAAAATCGTTGAGTTGTATACTTACAGTGGGGGAACTTCATGGTATGTAAATTCTCAGTGAAGTCATTAAAAACATTTAAGTTGGAAGGGAGCTTTTGACGTACACTATTGTTATTCTGATTTTATCTTAATTAAAAAAGTAAATACCTCTCTTCTGAGGTTACACCTGTTGACTTTTCTTTATTATGTACTAAAGTTGCTTTGAAGGAAATATTCTAAGGAAGTATTATTTGTGACCTAACATTTCTATCTAAATAGGAATGACTTAAAATGTAATTCAAATGTAGTCATCTTATATTCACTTTGTTATTCTTTTTTTAAAATTTTTAATGTTTATTTATTATTGAGACAGAAACAGAGCATGAGTGGGAGAGGGGCGGGTAGAGAGAGGGAGACACAGAATCTGAAGTAGGCTCCAGGATCTGAGCTGTCAGCACAGAGCCCGACGTGGGACTCAAACCCACAAACTGCGAGATTGTGACCTGAGCTGAAGTTGGACGCTTAACCAATTGAGCCACCCAGGTGCCCCTCACTTTGTTATTCATGACGGTTCTAGAATTATTATTTTGGAGGTAAAATTTTCATTGGTGATTAGGTTCCTGGTTAACCCTTAAAAGATTCTGTAATTGTAGTTTAGGGGACCGACTCTGTGCCTGGTTTTGGGTCTGGGAAGCAGGCAGCTATGCAGGAGAGGTTCCTTTCTCTGACTGACATCTTCTCACTCTTTTCTGCTTCCCTTCTCTTCCTTTTATTGTTTCCCAAGGTATGTGGGTACCGAATGGCCTTACCTCCTCTCTTTGCTCCCTTCAGCCTCTTCCATCACTTTACACTGCAGAGTTTTCCATCACCTCCCTTATCCCTGATCTGAGCTCCGGTCTCCTTGGTGTGGATGGTTCTACCACCCTGGCAGCATAAACTGGACACACAAATGTGACCCACAGTTTTGAGTCTTCCCAGTGGTCATCAGATAAGCAAGCTTCTTGTTTCCGAGCCCATCTCCACTTGGCAGATTTTCATATTTTCAGGCAGGGAGATTCTTTGGAGATGGGCCAGCTTGCCTCTTATGCTATTCCACTATCGTTCCATTTTCTGTTTTTCTAAGTTTATTTATTTTGAGAGAGTGAGAGAGTGAGAAGGAGGGGTGGTGGTGAGTGGGGGGAGAGAATCCCAAGCAGGCTCCATCTGCACTGTCTGCCCAGAGCCTAATAGGGGACTTGATCCCACGAACCATGAGATTGTGACCTGAGCTGAAATCAAGGGTCAGACGTTTGATGACAGAGCCACCCAGGTGTCCCCTTCCATTCCATTTTCTGCTTATAAAGCATTTGTTCTTTCAAAAAAAATTTTTTTTAATATTTATTCGTTTTTGAGAGTGTGTGAGTTGGGGAGGGGCAGAGAGAGAGGGAGACACAGAATCCGAAGCAGGCTCCAGGTTCTGAGCGGTCAGCACAGAGCCTGACGTGGGGCCCAAACTCACGGACTGCAAGATCATGACCTTGGCCGAAGTCAGATGCTCAACTGACTGAGCCACACATGTGCCCCTCTTTTTTTTTTTTTTTTTTTTAACATTTATTTATTTTTTAGAGAGACAGAGTATGAGCAGGGGAGGAGCAGAGAGAGAGGGAGTCATAGCATGTGAGGTAGACTCCAGGCTCAGAGCTGTCAGCACAGAGTCTGATGTGGGGTTCAAACTCACAAACTGCAAGATCATGACCTGAGCTGAAGTTGGACACTTAACCGACTGAACCACTCAGGCGCCCCAGCCATTTGTTCTTAAACTCCAGTTTGTCTCAGAGATTCATATGACAGTGATATTAAAATTTTTAGCTTTGGAAAAAGGATTGTTACAGTAAGAGTGACTGTATGTATGGACCACCTATAAAGGTGCTTTCTATATTTGTTTCCTCCTTTTATATTCTTTTTGAGCTTGTTCTCTTACTAAACATTCTCAAGTGATTATCATCAAATTGTTGTCAGACCTAATGATTTAAGAAAAGAGATTCTTAATAAATACAGTAAGTTGTCATTTACTTAGATGAGGGCCAGTATCAGCCAGCCAGAGCAGAAAGTGAAGGTTAGTGATGAAATTGACTTGTTTTTCGAGTTTGTTGGGAGCCTGTGGGTTTGGGCTCCCCTCTTGGAGGGGCCAGCTGCCTCCAGCCCTGAAGCAGACCTGTGTCCCCGCTCAACCAGTAATTTGTCTTCATGCTGGTCAGCCTGCATCACGAATAAAAATCCCAGTTATACTTCATGTACTTGTTGTACCCAATAGGTAGGAAAATATGTAATACATTAAAGTTTTCAGTGAACGTATGAGAATACATCTTCACACCTTAAGGAAGGTAAGCTATAGTTATGTGGAAAATGTACTTTTCTGTATAAATTCATTTTGCCCAATGATACTTAATGTTTGACTTTTCTAAAACTATTACACAAAAGGTTTTCTATTTTTATACAGTAACAGAGATTGTTTCATTTTATGGCAGTCATTATTAGGGACCTAAATTCATCCTGAGCATCATAAGCTAACCTGAATATGTTTCTGATTCCACCATTTAGTATTTTTGAAAATGTGCCTGTGAATATGTTTCTGATTCCACCATTTGATATTTTTGAAATGCTGCCTATTAAAAATGCCTCTTGCCCTAAATGCTCTCTTTGTGAGTCATTGTCAAGTTTCTACAAACCCGGTCTTGAGGAACCTTTACTAGTCAACAGAGCAGCAGTCAGGAAACATTGAGTAACTACTATGTACGGAAGATGAACAAATTAATAATTGGCTTTTGAGTTGGTAAGAGAATTAGAAGGCCAATGTGATGTACTTTTAGCTACGAGGTACCTGACTGAAAAGAACAAGAACAGTGCTGGTATAGTGGTGGTATTTTTACTCAATGTACAATGCCCCTAAAATATATTCAGAGATGTGTAGTGATTTATTTCTATTAAGGGCGGGGCGTGGAGCATTTCTGTTAATGTAGTTAAAGAAATAGAAATGGCTTTAATATAGAATAAAACATTAAATATACTATGAATTCAAGTCTTTAGAAATTTAAATTTATTTATAAATTTGCATAAAGCCAGCTCTATAGATTCTTGCTCATATTCTGATAAAAGTACTCACTGGACGATTAATAGCTTATGCAGTGGGTATCAATGAAGTAGGTTTATGCACGTATCCGACTGAATATAATCCTCCCAGGGGCACCTGGGTGACTCAGTCGGTTGAGCCTCCAACTTCGGCTCAGGTCAGATCTCACATTTGTGGGTTTGAGCCCTGCTTCAGGATCTGTGCTGACAGCTAGCTCAGAGCCTGGAGCCTGCTTCCGGTTCTGTGTCTCCTCTCTCTGCCCCTCCCCCTCTCATGCTCTGTCTCTCTCTGTATCAAAAAATAAATAAAACATTAAAAAAAATAAAAAAAATAAATTCCTTCCAAAGATTTGTATTAAAAAAAAAAACCCAAAACAAGATCCTTCAAATTGGAACATAATTTATCCTGAGATAAGCCATTTAGATATCCCAATTATTAGATTCTCTTATAATGTATAGTGTGTTAATATAATATTTATATAATGGCTCATTTGAAGAGACTTCACACATTAAAAAAATGAAATCAAGAGAAACTAGTCAGATTCTGTTTCTGACAGCAACAGACTAGCAGCATTTGAAGAGATAATAGCCAAGAATTTTCCAAAATCAATTATGAATACAAGTCACAGCTTTAAGAAGTACTTTGAACCACAAGGGGAGAAGTATAAAGAAAACCACACTGTGGCACCTCAAAATGAAACTGATGAAAACTACAGACAAAACACACTGAAAGCAGACAAAGGAAAAGTACACATGAAATTCAAAGGCATGCAGTGAGCCTTGATAGAAACAATGGAAGCCAGAAGACGACAGTATGATGTCTTCAAAGTGCCTGTCTAGAATTTTGTACCTTCAAAAATTAAGGAAAATAAAGACATTTTGAGACAAACTAAAACCGAGAGAATTTGTTACCAGCAGAATTTGTTAAAAAGAAAGAGTAAAGAGTTCTTCAGGTAAATGGCTCTAGATGGGAGTGTGGAAATATGGGAAGGGATCTCCATCCCTTCTATCTACAGAAAATGTCAATATGTTGGTAAATTTAAAGGAATTTGGCTTTATCCTTCATATGGATTAAAATAAAATAGAATTAAAACACACAATAATAGAAATGATAAGGAGTTGGAAGGGGTTGGTGTTCTAAGGTCCTTTACCTGTCCAGGAACTGGTAAAACTGGTAAAAAAAAAAAAAGGAAAAAGTTTTTGTAGCTCATGGTTCATGTTCTCATCCCTTACAGTATAACCATTAACAAAATAATAAAAGATTATAAAATGCGAATAAAAGGGCAAATAGAATAACAGTTAAAAAAAAATCCCCCAAAGGTAAGAAAAGTATATGAAACAGGTTGAACAAAAAATGATGGTAGATTGATTTCTAAATATATTAATAACTACATATGAATGGATTTAACACTCCATTAAAGCCCAAAGCTTTCGTACTGGAAGAACAGCCAAATCCATCTAGAAGCTGCTCTCCAGTCAAGCACTTTAGGTGTATGTATACAGAATGGCTGAAAGTAAAAGGATCAAAAAAAAATCTTGCAAATGCTATCCTACTGAAAACTGAGCTGTAGTATACTAATATCAAAGCAGACTCTAAGGCAAGAAGGATAGAATGATATATATCTCAATAATAACGGAAGGTTTAAGTCACCAGAAAGGTCTAACAATTTGAAATTGGTATGCACCTAAACATAACTTCAAAATCTATGAAGAGCGTGAGTCATTTAACTTAAATTGGCTCAGACAGTCAATTTGAAATGACAGAGACACATAAAAGTATTCTTGATATCAGTTTGACATAGAGGAAAGAAACAGTGAGCCAACTGTAACCTCCTTTCCTGATTCCCATTTTCCTTCTTTACCATCGTGTCTCCATCCTCTGATATATGTGGTGGGAACACAGACCCCTCCCCGAGGCATCATGTGTATAAGCCCTTCAAGAATTTAAATATTTGTATTCGAATATTCTATGACAAACAGCTGTGGAGTGTATAGTCTCCGCCTGTCTTTGGGGTAGTATTTCTTTGCATGTGGACGTGGTTATGGACTCCACTGTGCCCTCCGTTCACACTGGGCTGTGTTAAGACAGCAGGTGCTCATTGCTGCGCCGTTTCCCACCTTCACTGAGAAGCGGACCGGACCCAGGAGAGGTGCAGGGCCCGCTTTGTCCTCAGGAATACAGTCTGCTCTCTGGGGGCAAGCTAACGGAGGTAAATGTGTGAGAGTCAACAGCAGACTTCTCTTTTTATTTTTGCCTTTGGTCATAATGTGAATGGTTGTGTAGAGATACAGAGAAAGGAGAAAGTGTCCAAAAGAGCAGTAAAAACAGAACCTACAAAATCAATCATGGTAGTATGCTATGAAATGCCTTCTCTCTTTCTCTCTCAATAAATATAAATAAAGTCTTAACAAAAAAAATCCTACCCTACTGAACCGGTTCAAATTAGAACCAGTCTTTGGAAAATAAGCCAGAAGAAAGGAAAATAGGAAAAGCAAAATCTTTTTCACACAAATATTTCATTCACTTCAGTTGTCTGGCACATATATGAATACATACTGCATGTGCATTTCTTTCAGGAGTTCTTTTAGTTGAATCTCACTTAAGCCATTTACCAGGTTAACCAATGCCCCCCACTGCCTCTCTGCAAAGCCTGTTGGTGGACGTCCTGGATGCTCCGAAGCCTGAAAGCTGGTGGCTGGTTGGGGACTGTGTCGGAAGCCCTCTCTCCTGGTGGATCATGGATTTTGTTTGTTCTCAAACCTGTTTATAGCTATATAAACTCATATTGTAATTACATGATTAAATATTAAGCCCACCAATTCTAAGTGCAAAAGGAAGACTTGCTTCTATGAAAGTTGAACGGAATACTCTGGAAATACTTAGGTGAAACTGTATTGCATTAAAAAGAAAAAGAATAAGGGGCACCTGGGTGGTTCAGTTGGCTAAGTGTCCGACTTTGGCTCAGGTCATGATCTCACGGTCTGTGAGTTCGAGCCCGACATCGGGCTCTGTGCTGACAGCTTGGAGCCCGCTTCAGAGTCTGTGTCTCCCTCTCTCTCTGCCCCTCTCCACCTTGCTCATGCATTCCTTCTCTCTTCCTCTCTCAAAAGTAAACAAACATTTAAAAAATTTAAAAAAAAATAAACAGCAGCACTGACTACCCATCAGTGACTCATTCACAAAGAAAAATTCTAGGTGAATCGATGTTTCATACGAAAACTAAAATTAAGGGGCTCCTGGGTGGCTCAGTTGGTGGCGTGTGTGATTCTTAATTTCGGTTCAGGTCATGATCTCATGGTTTGTGGGATCGAGCCCATCACTAGGCCCCACACTGGCAGCGTGCAGCTGGCCTGGGATTCTCTCTCTGCCCCTTCCCTGCTTGCATGCAGGTGCAAAATAAACATTAGATAATCAAACAATATAAACATTATAAATAGGTTTTTTAAAGGCATCTTTAAGCTTTCAGGTAAGATTAAAAGGACTAATGCCAAGCATGATAATTGTTCTCCCCGATGTAGGGTTTGGATTTGATCTAAAGAATATCCATGGAATGGGGATTAATGGTCAAAAAGAACTTTAGTTTTATTCATTAACATTTACATTTTTTAATGTTTATTTTTGAAGGAGAGAGAGAGAGAGCGAGCAGAGGAGAGGAGAGGCAGAGAGAGAGGGAGACACGGAATCCGAAGCAGGCTCTAGGCCCTGAACTGTCAGCACAGAGCCCAATGTGGGGCTTGAACTCAGGAACCATGAGATCATGACCTGAGCTGAAGTTGGATGCTTCTTTTTTTTAATGTTTTTATTTTTTTATTTTTTATTTATTTCTGAGACACACACACACACACAGCAAAAGCAGGGGAGGGTCAGAGTGAGAGAAAGACACAGAATCCAAAGACCGGCTCCAGGCTCTGAGCTAGTGGTCAGTACAGAGCCCGACGTGGGGCTCAAACCCATGAACCGTGATATCATGACCTGAGCTGAAGTCAGACGCTTACCCGACTGAGCCACCCAAGTGCCCCAACGTTTACATGTTTAAGCAAATGAATGTGTCTGTGTATTCTTTATAAAATTAACATTAATAGAAATAGATTGCTGGCCACTCATCATTGCATCATGTGCTAATCGTTATGTTGGTAGGCTGGATACTGTGTTGAGAAACCCATAGGTGGGATACTTCCTAGAGGTCAGGTCATGAGTATGTCTAAAAACATTTTCTGAAATTGGATGAAAAAAATTTTTTGAGAAAATCTTTATTCACCAATTGTTTTTATCCTTTTAAGTGAATCAGTCATTATATAGAGCAAGCAATTGACTCTTTTCCAGTACTATTGTTCTAGCTAGCCCCTACTGGTCATCCTTTTCAGGATCATCATTTCCTAATCCGTTTTCTTATCTTGCTGGGGAAGTCAGATTTCCTTGTTGTCCCTTCCTGGAGGACCCAGGGTTACAAAACTGACGGTTTCTCCCATTGTAATATGTTAAAAAAGGTGAAAGAGTATCTTTGTGCCAAAGGACCTTGCGAGCCGAAGTTATCTTGGACTCGGTTGCTCTGCACATGCACATCTCAGTGTAGAGCTTTCATTGAGCCACACTTGTTTTCCTGGTAGATGATATAAATTAATACTGCCTTGGTGCTTTAAAAAATTTAATTACAGAATTATGCCTGACGCATACTGGGACTGCCAAACCCTGGTGATTGGACGCTCCTACCTTTTCCTTGTCTTAAACTGTAAAACACATATTTGCATCATTTAACCCTGTTCCTAACATGTTCATTCTTGCCAGACTTTCCAGACTTATGGGATTGTTATGTGCTGTTTCACCTAAAGGAAAATTATTATACAAATAGTTTGCTATTATTTTCCACGAGGTTTTTGTTTTGCTTTGTTTTCTAGAGTCGGTGGTTTTGTCTGGAGGAGATAGCGCTGTGTCCAATTCAAAATTTTCATTTTCCTTCCATTGTGATCATTTTAATTGGGTGTTTGTCTGTTTGAACAATGGTGAGAAAAAGTAGCTGTTTGGAGTAATGTTGATGTAATTTAAGAATTAATAGGCTGTCCTAGCTTTACCTGTGTCTTTGGCAGAAAATAGTTTCTAGTTTTTTATTCTCTGCTTTGCTAGGTAAGACTCCTAACAAGTTCTTTTATTTATTTATTTTTTTAGAAGGAGCTTTAAAAATAAACTGAAGGGGCGCCTGGGTGGCTCAGTCAGTTAAGCATCCAACTCTTGATTCCGTGTCAGGTCATGATCTCCTGGTTCATGATTTTGAGCCCTACATTAGACTCTGTGCTGGTAGTGGTGGAGCCGACTTGGGATTTTCTCTCTCCCTCTCTCTGTCCCTCTCCTGCTTGCACTCATTCTCTTCCTCTCAAACTAAACATTAAATTTTTTTTATTAAAATTTTTTAAAAAATTGAGATGTAATCCACATGCCATAAAATTCACCCCTTTAAACATGTGCAGTTCAGTGGTTTTTAATACATTCTCAGGGGTGTACAATCATCACCACTAATTCCAAAACATTTTCATCATCCCAATTTGCTTGGATTATAACTAGTAGAAATCTATTCCCCTATTAATTTTACTTTCCATGTTTTCTTTATTTTTAATTTTTATTAAAGTTCTTTTTTAAGCTTATTTAGTTATTTATTTATTTTGA